>NC_042963.1:35175318-35526318 GCF_901001165.1 Salmo trutta
CCAACAGGATTTCCTGCTCTGGCTGCATTCAAATACTGAAGACAAGCCCATATATTAATTAAATGTGTCATCTGAAGCTTAAGCTCTCCTCCCGAAACTGTGTTATAAACTACACTAAATGGGGCAAGAAATAATATACTGTACACCCATGGCACTCCTGAGATCGTATTATATGATATACTGACATATTAAATCATATTATATATATGATACACTGTGGTATATTGTTTTGATATCACATGAATGTGCTTGGGGCAGCTTACCATTTGAGACCACAAAGCATGAATTTCAGCATCTCTAGAGGCCGGAGACGATGTGTCGATTGATATGATGACAATGCCAGACCAGCCATTAAACCTGTTGACCCTTTCTTGTATTTGCTGTAATGGCCTTGTTTATAGCTAAATCAAAGAGACTTTTATCTGTAGGTTCTTTTCAATGTGTTACCACATTTAATAGCATAAATGGCATGTTACAAACGACATCCTAAGTAGCCATGTTCCTAGTGCAAGTAACAATATTAATTAACCTATTCATCCCAGTTGCCCTGTAGGCCAATATAAATTACAGTATTTATAAAAATATGAATGGATTTTTTACCATTTAAAACATTATTTTAACGAGTAAATTAGTTTTTGCATTCTGAAGTTGCTACCCAATCAGCTGGTCGTTAAACTGTTCTCTTGTCATGTTTTGACCCAGTCGTTAGTTCTAATCATTCTATTCATTCGACGTTGCTACGCTGAACAAATCTTTGGCATGTAGCTAGCTAGCAGAGATTCATTGATGATGAGAGAATTAATGAAATTCTGAGAGTTTACAGTTTCCGTGGTGAATTATTTGTTTCCTGTTTATTTTTGGGATAGCTATCCTACTGGCATTTGTAAAATGATACTTTGCTGCACAGGTCATAGAGGCAGACAGGTAGGTTTATACAACCCCCAACTGTTGCAAACCAAACAGTAGCATGGAAAAATAATGTGTACAGGCATTTTTCCCCAAGGAAGATGAAGTTTATGAATTTCCTGCCTGGGCTGTGGGACAGTGGAATTATGAGATTAAAGGCCAGTTTATAATTGGTCTAATGACATGTCTGTAGACAATTAGAATACAAGTGTCACTGGTCAAAACGCATTTAATGTATACTCCGGAATGTCTGTAGACCGTCACTGCAATGGTCTTCCTTGTCACACAGACATGAAAAAGTATATTGTTGTGGTTATCGGACGGCCACAGCAACCAGAACAAATCCTCCTGTGCAGGCATTCTAATATTCTCAGATATAATTATCCACTTTTATTTCATCACAGTGTGGCAGTGAGTTATTTTCAGGAAGCTCGACATTACCTTGTAAATAATTATGATGTTCTGGGTTTATTTTCCTCTAATAATGAATAAAAGTAGCTTAGGTTAAGACATTGTCAGCTATGCTCATTATTTTAAATGGCTAGCCAAGTAGCTAACTAGATGGACTGTTAACCAGCCTTAACACTTCATGGTATTTTGCGTCCAGGATCCAAACAATCCATTTTATAATCTTGTGTAATTCACTTTATTCTTTAATCATATCAACGAGGATGACTATTTGACCGTTTTTACCGCCCTAGCGTCTGTACTGCTGTACATTGCTGTAGATCAGTGAGTGTAGCAGACGTTAGTCTGGGTGGAGTCCAGGTCCATAACCACGGGGGCTAGATTAGTCTACACAGACACTTAAAAGGTGCCATAGAAATCACAGGCTCCAGTCACTGTCGCCTCCATCATGGATCCCCTCCAGACTGCTGCTGGTAGTGAACTTAGTACCGAGCTCTGCAGAATATGAGACAACGACAAAGTAGACCTTCTACTGTGCTTCTTATAAAGAGTTCATTGTTGCTACCTTGCCGTCTAACCTAGATGCGTGAATAGAAAAACTGACTGGATATGTGAAAAGGTATTCAGACACTGCTGGAGGATAAATGGAAGTTGGTCAAATTGTCAAAACTGAATGCTGTAAGGCTGAGACGTGTTGGCTTAAACAAAATACACAAACAGGTCAGAGACAAAAATATTTAACATGGTTATTATGTTCATTCTGTGGAATGTGGTAATTTACAGTGAGCATGCCTCTGATGCGGTCTGGTTAAATGTATGAGTAATTGACTCCAGTAACAATGCTGGTGAGGCAGGCTGAATGTGGAGCTTTCTCAAATATCTCTACATGCTCTTTAACCATTTATGCTGAAGTCTTAAATGCAGGGAGAGACAGGGAGGAAAGATTAGTTAAGAAGAGAGAGAGAGAGAGAGAGACACGGTGTGACTGTGGTGAGGGTCATACAACCGGAGCTGGTGTAGAGAACTCCATGCTTCTGCTCCTCGAAAACCTGGCCCAGGCGACCTCTCCCTCCCCACATCCCGGTCCATCAGCCACCCTGGGGATCGGTCGAGGCGTGGGTCACTCCCCCTCTCATTTGTACTTCTCTTATGCTATCTCTCTCGGTTGCTCTCCCTGTCTCTTTCTCTCTCTATTCCCCCCCCCCATCCCTCCAAACGTGGCCATGCCGAGGAGGATGCTTGTGGTTTTCAGACTAGGAAATCCACAAAAATTTCAATATAAATAGACACTATGAGTTACTCATTTTTAGTAAGGGAGAAGCAGACAGCCAGTCAAATCTGAAGACATCATACAATACAGAAGAGACGAGTATGGATGAGAACAAGAGTACTGGGCCACATGTGTTTTGAACACATAAAACCATCTGGGGGTTATTGAAGGGGAGAGACAGGCTTGTTGAGCAAGGGGCTGGTGTTTACATGAGTAATAGCATCATACTGGAATTATACTGGAATCCTGAGGTCATAGACATTATGTTAATAATGCATGCCCTGTGTAGACTACGCCCTGTTTAGGCTACCCTCCCTGTTCTCACTGAGTAGAACATATTGTTTTGTTGTTTTACATTTGCAGTAACCCTTCTTTTCAGGGTTACCACAGCAATAATACGTCAGCCAAAGAACAATGGATCCAAAACAAAGAGTATTGCAAAATCACTCATTGATTTTTCCAAACAAAGTATGAAAGCAGCACCATTAACTGTCTTCACTTAGCACTGATAATACATTTGACCTGGCCTCTTATGTAATCCATTCTCAGAGTGATTAATATAGAATAGTATGCCATTCCTAAACTGTTCTTGGATGGCAGAGATTAGATTCTTAAGGAGAAGTGCAGATCTTCCCAGGAGTAGAATATAATTTATGAGTTAATTAATGTTACATGGCCAGAGAGTTGTGGGAACTGTAGGGAGTGATATCTAACGGCATTCCAGGACATCTGTACATCCTGTCCAGCTGACTGTCCTCAAACAGACTCTCACAGATGAATCAAAGCCTCAACACTAAGTCACATACTCTGGGTGTGTATGGGTGTGTGTGAATGTGTGGACTAAAACATAATAACATACTGCTGAGGTTGTTACCATGACACACCTGCACAGCAACAGGACTTCGGGTCAAAAAGAGGAGTCAGAGAGCTTCTTAATAAATTCAACAGTTCAGGCCTCATTTGCTGAATTTACACCTCATATGAAAACTGGAAACATTTATGTTGAAGTCTTCAATGCAGGGAGAGACAGGAAGAGAAGAGATGTTAGAGAGAGAGAGAGAGAGAGAGAGAGATGGTGTGACCGTGGTGAGGGGCGTGTGACCGGTGTGGAGTCTCTGGCGAACTCCAGGCTGCTGCTCGAAACCCCGGCCAGGCGACTTCTCCCTCCTCATGTCCTGGTCCATCAGCCTCTCTGGGGAGCGGTTGAGGCGTGGGTCCCCCCTATTGCCCTCTCATGTGTACTTCTACTTTTTCCACACACAGCACACGCTCTTGCACACATGCAGGCTTACTGAGCGGGCCCTAATGGAGCCAATAAGTTGTGTAAGGTGCGAGTAGTTGAATTCATCTGTGAGCTATTTTATCTTCATTTATAGGCTATTTGATATTTTTTTTCGAGTGTATCGATCGACCGACGGCCTGTACAGGTCCAGACTGATGCACTCATTTTTTTATTATTTTTAAACATAGTTAATAATTTAACATTTTAAATGTCTTTCTCTTTTGAGACTTTTGTGTGTTTAATGTTAACTGTTAATTTGTGATTGTTTATTTCACTTGATTTGGCAATGATAACATGTTTCCAATGCCAATAAAACCTCTTTGAAAGAGCGAAGAGAGAGAGAGAGCAAGAGAGACAGAGAGCAAGAGAGATTCTTTTTACTAAATTAATGTTCCTCATCATTTCTGGGTAACAATTAAGTTTCTTACTGTGATTGTTTTCAAATCAAATGGTTAGAAAAAAACGTAAATATCTTCTTAGCAAAGAGCAATTTCTCAAGCAAGAATTTGCTACGACTGTCTGGGAGTGGTCTGAGTGGGGGGGCGACTGAAAACTAGCTGTTATTACCAAATTAATGATGTCTGATGTAAAAGAAAATGACAAAACACACACAGATGAGCAGGCAGAGGTGGAAAATATGGATAGGATGTCCCCATTAAGTAAATTAATTGTGTAAATACAACTCCGGATCCAGTCTTCTCCATCACCCTCACTTTAATAAATACCAGCTATAGGCTGACAGGATAATGGAATAGTTCCAAAAACTCCAAGCTAAAACTTTAAAGTATTTGAAAGTGTCTGACTTATGTATTTGACCCTGATGTACTGGTTGGTTCCCAGACTACAAGTACCTATATAACCACTGTCCGGGCCCAGAGTGGAACGTCATGTGTCGGAGCTGCTGTGAGTACGACGTGATTCGCTGTAAGTGTCCCCTCCAGGGCACCCCCGTTGGCTACGCTGTGCCTTGCTGCCGCAACGCCCTCAACGAGTGTGACCCCTGCATCATCCACCCAGGTAAACCTGTCCAACACACCACCATGCTGGCTCAAAACCTGGGATGTCCATCCATTTTGGTTCTTTTGTCTGGTAAACCTGTGGAGGACTGGTTGAATGCATTCCTGCATGCTGTGTATTCGATTTTTTTGACAACAACATGGTCAGATACATTATACCTTGGTGCTGGATTTGTTAATACATGTTTAATTTGCAAAAATACACAGTATATGAGGTCATTCTACCAGTACATTTCTGAAATGTCTGCCCCTACAGTACCCGTTAGATCCAGCATCATGTCTTGACTGATGTTGTAGCCTCTATGCCATCTGCCTCCAAGGCTCTGTTATAAGCCTGGCAGACATACAAGAGCAGTGGTATGTCACCTAGATTGAAATGCAGTGAGTTTCGGCCAACCACATTAGAGAGCAATGCCTAAACCCAATTATTTTCCAGAAAATAGAGAGCTACATATTGAGAGACATTGTACAATCCATTAAATTTACTTTTACTTTCGTTGAGTGCATCCCTCTGTCGTGGAAATTACCACCATTGACACCTGAAGTCAATCTTAAATGAATCATTCTTTATTAACAGCAAGCTGGAGAGGTTCCAACAAACTCAATGCATGCACCATAGTACACGTCGGTCAGGAGCTCCCCCGGGCAGTCCCGTTAGTTCTCTTATATACTGCTTACACAGGCAAGTTATATTTGCATGATTTAGCTTATTCATTATTCATCATTAATTAATCATTAACATTTGGTTCATGCATGTGACCGACCAATACCTCATGAGCAGTGCTTAATTTGAGTCGGATCCTGCCGGAACAAGATCCGGCACCTCTCCGTTTTGGACTGTTTTATTCCGGAACCTAATTGGCCGGATCCGGTACCACTTGTGGCATGAAAAATTACTATAACTTTTTGCAATGTACAAGACCAAAGTTCAAGTTGTGGTGCCTCTTCGTTAATTCTCCTGCCCCCACAAAAAAAAACGTAATGTGAAAAAGTTGATTTTCAGCCTGGGCCTAATATTCTATGAGTTGATTTGGGTTGGGCCGGCCCGGGTTTATGGTTTGCGAAACATTGTAATGCTTTTTTCTGATAAAAACTAGTTCATTGCATCCGCCATGGAGCCCAGTTTCATAATATGACCATATTTCCCAGCTGCTTGCCGTCATTTTGAAGTAATCACAAAAAAACAGGCCTTATTTTAGGGCCTTTTTCACCATGCCAGCTCCTATTAGTTCTATTGAGCACCGTGGCACCAACTCGCCTTCCGAAAGTTCTATTCCCTACTTATTGTTCTACGTTACAATCTCCTCTTTGTAATTATGTAAGTGTGAGCAGCGAGCTAATTTGTAATCAATCACTAAACCAGAAATAGTCAGAAGTTTTCCTTTTTTCCCAACTTTCTCATTACGCAGACATAAGCACAGTTGACACCATCGAGGTGCAGATGTTTACTTTCTACACTAGTTGTTTTTTACCAGTTTCGTCCAACGAACAGATTGTAGTGGTAAAATAAAAAGGGATAAATGTTTTTGTGCCATTTAGGCAAAATGGAATTTTAAGCATCACAAAACAGGCTCTGCGAATGTTCGATTCAATTCATTTGCTATGGGCTCGCGCTAGTGTTCCAGTTTAGCCAACATTATTTTGCTGTTTTTCAGCCTTGGGTGAATTTTGACTCGTTCTATTGTCCAGCCTATTGTGTGAGAAGCGCGGCAATATCTCTCACATAACTAGAATGAGATTCACTGTCTATGATCTCTCTCTGCTCTGATAGACATGAGCCTGCAACTCTCATCCCTCCAGCGTTGCACTTCATCTTTATTTCCTTATAGAATCAAAGCTGCGCGAACGGTTCTGGAGGAACTGCACCACCCCCTGATAAATTCAAATAAATTCAAATACAAATAAAGTTATAGAAGTATTGCTGTCTGTTCAGAATTGCTGTCTGTTCAGAATGAAATCATTCAGAATAGCCTACAACACCATGAGAATCCCTGTAATTTAGCCACAGAGGATCAACATCTTGTTTTGAAAAATAGCCTAGCTGTGGATTGTAGCGCAATAACAAGGAATAGCCTACAGTCGGGAACACGCGGCAAATCTGTCAGTGAAAATACAACATGCAGACAAAACAGGCCTTTCGCAATATTTCAAATGCAGTCGAGGGAAAACACAGGTTGGAAAGCAATGACTCCTGCTGAAAAGAGAAGACTATGCTGGAACACTACCGAAATATTTGATCAACTTCCAAATATTGTTTTACAAAAGAGAGGGGGTAGGCTTTTGGCACGAGCTCATCAACAATCGGCAGTGAAACTGGAAAGCATTTTTAGGACTATAATTTCATCCTCATATTGTAGCCTACAATATAATGTCTCCACACACCTAGGCTTAGGCTATTGATGGATTCAAGACAAGGTCATTTTTATTGATCTCAGATTTTTAGATTGTCAGTGCCATTTCGATCATTTGTGCAGTATTAAAAAAGATTCTGACAAAGTCTAAAGTAAGATGACGTAGAATTGCATGAAATGTGTTTTTAAAAGGCCAACAATTTCATGGACCCTAGGCTACTAAAAATTATCCCCATGTGTGCAACTTCTGTAAGTGCCTCTACTGTACTCTACTGCTCTATGCCACTACCACAAATGCAATGATATGCATACAACGCTATACAATAAAGGAGATTTTTTTCTTATGCTTTCTGATACCTCAGAAGTCCCTAGGTCACCCCCCTCTAGCACTCACTTTTGTTCCGCACCTTCTGATTTACAAATTAAGCACTGCTCAAAAGGCTTCTTCTCTCCAAGCTGAGACCTTGAAACTGAGACACCCCTTTTGGTTCTCAAAACAATGTTCTGGGCGTACTGCCAAATTGCTTATACTGATTGAGAGGATTCCTCCCAGGCACGATCAATCAGTCAGTTGTATGCAACCCAGTCAAATTGGTTATTAGAAAAGCACAAACATAACATTTTCCTTCACACCTCTATGTTTGCTCTTCTGTTGTGTATTTACTCTGTGTGGGAGGTCTGTTGGCAATAATAAGGTTAATACAGCATAAATAACCTAAGAGGAAACATATTGCTGAAAAAGCCCAATGAGTAGATATAATATTTCACCACAAGTTGTTGCATGAATTATTGACCTATGGGAATATGCTAATACTTTCTCTTTATCAACATATATTCTTCATCTGCTTCATCTTCACATCACATGTACTCCTCGGCCTGAACTATTGGCCAGACACCCACACATTATTGACACAAACACACGCATGCGCATCCCTTTCCACCCTGAGGATACTGTATGGAGGAGGAGACATGGTAAAGTCATGTGATGTTTACACTGATACCTGTTGGTGTTTATATGTCCTGCTGCTGCATCCCTGACACCCATATCCCTGACTCCCAGCCTGTCCTCAGGATGTCTGCACTGCAGAGCACCACAGAACCCCCAAAGTGAAAATACATCTGAAACTCAGTCCTTCTGGGGGTTTTCTGGACATTTCTATTTCAGGAAGAACACATGTGTTTTTGTTGTTTTGTTACCCTGGTA
Organism: Salmo trutta; assembly: GCF_901001165.1. Classification (NCBI taxonomy): domain Eukaryota; kingdom Metazoa; phylum Chordata; class Actinopteri; order Salmoniformes; family Salmonidae; genus Salmo; species Salmo trutta. The sequence goes on from NC_042963.1 coordinate 35,183,756, forward strand.
CAGTAGATGATGAGCCTGATGAGTTTAGCAGGACTGAGCTAAAGAGCAAACAGGCACTAAGGGGAATACAGTAAAGGTATGTGGCTGATTGTAACCGAACTGTCATTGGGAACGGTCAAACCAAGACTGTGACTGAATGCATCACCCTTATGTTGAAGAGGTTTTAGATGTTTTAGTGTTCAATCAGCACTATCTAACCTCTCACTCTTTGTCTCTTTCTCCTCGCATTCACCCTCTTTCTTTTCTTTTCTCTCCTCTCTCTGTCTTAGGTTGCAGCATATTTGAGAACTGTAAGCGGTGTAACAATGGGACGTGGGGGCCCAGAGATGATTTCTTCGTCAAAGGGAAGTACTGTGCTGAGTGTCGACCCGGCTGGTCAGGCGGTGACTGCTTGAGTGAGTGACTTCACTCCTTCTTCCATATACCTCTACCCACATTACCTCCCAGCATGGTTATGGGTAAAACTCACCCTTAACCACAGATCTAGGATCAGTTTACTTTATTCCCCCAGTTCAAACAAAAACCATTAGGGGGATTAAATAATATCTGACCCTGTATCAAGGTTATAGGCAACTTCTACTAGCTTCCCTTCCATGCCTATAGGCACATACCTTCTACCTACAACCCAGTTAAAACTGAACAAAATATAAATGCAAAATGCAACAATTTCTAAGATTCTACTGAATTACAGTTCATATAAAAAAAATCTGTCAATTGAAATACATTCATTAGGCCCTAATCTATGGATTTCATATGAATAGGAATACAGATACGAAATATTAGATAAATAAGCTTTTTATGCGAATGGAACATTTCTGTGACCTTACATGTTGTGTTGATATTTTGGTTCAGTGTACTATAGGAGAGACGTCTGGCACAACCGTATATTAGGTGGATGAAAGCCAAATGCCTCAGGGTTTTATCATTCAATGAGCTGAAATAACAAGTCAAGACACTGTTAATCAACATCCTGGAATCTCACAATACCATTTGATATGTCTTGTCTGGAGTATAGCTTTAACAATATGCAAATAACAAAATGTGCTGTGAGGCACAGGTAGAAAGACTTTTCATCAACAGCAGAAACTTGGCATGTATTTGTGGCTCTAGGCCGCAGGCCTGTGGTTTCTGCGTATTTTGAATATTTTTTCCAGCCTGCAGTTTTAATTTGTCTCCCACTTGAAATGTATTATTTTTTTCGTGTATTTTTTATGTGCTATCTAGAAACTAAACGGGTTCTTCGGCTGAGCCCATAGGAGATCCCTTTTTGCTTCCAGGTAGAACGATTTACACAGAGGGTTCTACATTGAACCCAAAAGTGTTCTACCTGGAACCAAAAATGGTTCTCCTATGGGGACAGCCAAAGAACCCTTTTGGAACCCTTTTCTCTACGAGTGTATACCATTTTCTCACTACGTAACTAGTAACCAACATGCAATTCCTGAACTCTACAAGGCAATAACATACAGTGTAATTTAAAAACATTTCTAAAAACATAATTCCACTTTGACATTATGGGGTATTGTGTGTACTGTAGATCAGTGCCTTCAGAAAGTGTTCACACCCCAAGATTTGTCGGACTAAAATGGATTTAATTGTCATTTATTGTTAACGATCGAGTGGAATAAATGATATATACTGTATATACATTGTTGTCCTTAAGCCATTTTGCCACAAATTTGGAAGTATGCTTGGGGTCATTGTCCATTTGGAAGACCCATTTGTGGCCAAGCTTTAACTTCCTGACTGATGTCTTGAGATGTTGCTTTAATATATCCACATAATTTTCCTACCTCATGATGCCATCTATTTTGTGAAGTGCACCAGTCCCTCCTGCAGCAAAGCACCCCCACAACATGATGCTGCCACCCCTGTGCTTCATGGTTGGGATGGTGTTCTTCGGCTTGCAAGCCTCCCCCTTTTTCCTCCAAACATAACGATGATCATTATTGCCAAACAGTTCTATTTTTGTTTCATCAGACCAGAGGACATTTCTCCAAAAAGTACAATCTTCGTCCCCATGTGCAGTTGCAAACTAGTCTGGCTTTTTTATGGCTGTTTTGGAGCAGTGGCTTCTTCCTTGCTGAGCGACCTTTCAGGTTATGTCGATATAGGACTCGTTTTACTGTGGATATAGATACTTTGGACCTGTTTCCTCCAGCATCTTCACAAGGTCCTTTGATGTTGTTCTGGGATTGATTTGCACTTTTTGCACCAAAGTACGTTCATCTCTAGGAGACAGAATGCGTCTCCTTCCTGAGCGGTATGACGGCTGCGTGGTCCTATGGTGTTTATACTTGCGTACTATTGTTTGTACAGATGAACGTGGTACCTTCAGGCATTTGTAAATTGCTCCCAAGGATGAACCAGACTTGTGGAGGTCTACAATTTTTTTCTGAGGCCATGGCTGATTTCTTTTGATTTTCCCATGATGTCAAGCAAAGAGGCACTGAGTTTTAAGGTAGGCCTTCATATACATCCACAGGTACACCTCCAATTGACTCAAATGATGTCAATTAGCCTATCAGAAGCTTCTAAAGCCATGACATCATTTTCTGGAATTTTCCAAGCTGTTTAAAGGCACAGTCAACTTAGTGTATGAAAACTTCTGACCACCTGGAATTGTGATACAGTGAATTATAAGTGAAATAATCTGTCTGTAAACAATTGTTGGACAAATTACTTGTGTCATGCACAAAGTAGATGTCCTAACTGACTTGCCAAAACTATAGTTTGTTTACAAGAAGTGGTTGTGGAGTGGTTGAAAAATGAGTTTTAATGACTCCAACCTAAGTTTATGTAAACTTCCGACAACAACTGTATATTTTTTTACATACATTTTTACACTAATATATATTGATTAGATACTGTAAGTATTCAACCCCCTGCGTCAATACATGTTTGAATCACCTTTGGCATCGATTACAGCTGTGAGTCTTTCTGGGTAAGTCTCTAAGGGATTTGCACACCTGGAGTGTAAGATAGTTTCCCATTGTTCTTTTAAAAAATCTTAAAGCTCTGTCAAGTTGATAATCATTGCCAGACAGCTATTTTCAAGTCCTGCAATAGAGTTTCAAGCCAATTTCTATCAAAACTGTGACTAGGCCACTCAGGAATATTCCATGTTGTCTTGGTAAGTAAACACTTGGCCTTGTGTTTTAGGTTATTGTCCTGCTGAAAGGTGAATTTGTCTCCCAGTGTCTGGTGGAAAGCAGACCGAACCATGTTTTCCTCTTGGATCTTACCTGTGCTTAGATCTATTCTGTTTATTTTTACCCAAAACAAAACTGCATAGTCCTTGCCAATGACAAGCACACCCATAATATGATGCTGCCACCACCATGCGTGAAAACACGTACTCAGTCATGTGTTGGATTTGCCCAAAACATAACACTTTGTATTCAGTATTACTTTAGTGCCTTATTGCAAACAGGATGCATGTTTTGGAATATTTGTATTGTGCACAGGCTTCCTTCTTTCCACTCTGTCATTTATGATAGGATTGCGGAGTAATTACAATGTTCTCCTATCACAGCCATTAAACTCTGTAACTGTTTTAATATCACCATTGGTCTCATGGTGAAATCCCTGAGCGGTTTCCTTCCCCCCTGGCAACGGAGTTAGGAAGGGAGCCTGTATCTTTGTAGTAACTGTGTATATAGATACACCATCCAAAATGTAATTAATACCTTCACCATGCTCAAAGGGATATTCAGTGTCTCCTTTATTTTATTTTTACCCATCTACCAATAGGTGCCTTTCTTTGTGAGGCCTTGTAATACCTCCCTGGTCTTTGTCATGAAATACACTGCTTGACTGAGGGAAGTTACAAATAATTGGATGTTTGGGGTATAGAGATGGGGTAGTCCTTTAAAAATGATGGGGTAGTCCTTTAAAAATCATGTGAAACACTATTATTGCACACAGAGTGAGTCCATACAACGTATTATGTGACTTGTTACTTTACTCCTGAACTTATTTAAGCTTGCCATAACAAAAGGGTTGAATACTTACTGACTCAAGACATTTTAGCTTTTCATTTGTAATTAATTGGGAAACGTTCTAAAAACATAATTCCACTTTGACATTATGGGGTATTGTGTGTAGATTTGTGTCACAAAATCTCAATATAATCAATTTTAAGTTCAGGCAGTAACACAACAAAATGTGACCAACCTGGTTGATTTGGTCTTATGTCGCAAAATTTGAAATTGTGTTTTTTTACATTGGATAAAAGAAGAGACTCAGAACTAGACACTGGATTAACATACACTACAGTTGAGGAACAATGGAAAAGTAATTCTGCTTTGAAAGTTGATACATTTGTAACCTCACTTGAATGTTTTGGTAAACCTACTGGAGAGCTCTCCTTTGTCTACACCCATTCAGCATCGTTCACACCCTCTTAAGCCTTAGTCCCACCCATCTCTTTAAGGATTCACATGTGAGGCCAAGTACTAAACAACCAAAGATTTCAAGGCTAAAGGCTGGTTTATACTACGCCTATTGACAGTTGTTGCAGTGACATCATGAACATGCTATTGTCGTCCGACATCAAACTTGTCGTTGTCGTTTTGAAAAAGTATAAACACAAAAACTACAGGCTGCATGACATCAGCAGCCTGGTGGTACAAAATAGCATAACTACTGTAGTGTATTTTAAAACCAATAAATCCACCCATTTAAACATGTATTTAGTGTATGTCAATCTAGCAAACCAGGCAACTAAAAGCAACTTTTCTAAACAATGTTTTGGTTTGTTTTTCGCTTGTTAGCTAGCTAGCTAGCTGGCTAGCCAGTTCAAATAATGACCATGCCATATAGCTGACAACATCTTCACTTTAGCTCATTTGTCTTCATTATTACAGAAAAATAAACTCACAACAAAATCATTATTGGCAAGTCAATTACAGAAAATAGCTTACAGGTGTGAGTGTGACGAAATAAAAGCAGGGCTTTCTACCGGAGAATTTTAGAACTTGGACACAGTCTCATTGACCAAACGTTATCTTGTAATTTGACTTTGGTGCAGGTCACATTCTTCACATTACCCTCTCTGGTAAATACATACTATATCAAATAAAATCTAAGTTGATTTGTCACATGCACAGGTCACAGAAGATGTAGTGAAATTGTTACTTGCATAGTAGAGCATTTTGTTTAGACATGTAGCTAACTAGCTAAATAATTAACCATAATCCCAACTCATAACGTTACTACCCTGCATGAATCTTCAGGTAGCTAACCATTCAGGTTCAACGTTGGTTAGCTAGCTAACATTAGGCTATAACTAGCAATGCAAATGGCTCTGGGATACAAATAATATTACTAGACAGATCATACACATAACATTAGCTAACGAGCCAGCCAGCTAACATTAGCTAGCTAGCAAGCTAACAGTATGTTTTAACTTCAAATGAAAACGATTTTCTGACAAAATTAGAAACGTATAATATCTGAAAATGTAGCTAGCTAGACTATCTTAACCGTATACATGGATGGACCCTTCTCCCTCTCTGTCACGAATGCCATGGTTGCCCTTAGTTTGAAGATGTAATCTGGAACCAGGTGTTTTATACAACAGCCTTCTGTGTGTTCCCTTTTCAACTCCCTCTGCGTATTTGCAATCAAACGGCAGAATTTCCTTCATACCCTTAGCTATCATACTTTAAAAATGTTTATGTTCAAATGCCTCTCCTGTGAAGTAGTGAGGTGCGACATACACCTAGTTCACTGAAATGAGTCACAAATGTGGAAAAAGTCAAGGGGTGTGAATACTTTCTGAAGGCACTGTATGAGCTACACAACACAATGATTTACTTATAATGAATAGAAACTGGCCAAATTATGATTCAAATGATCAACTAGTATGCTGTCTTACAGTAACATATAATTACATCAAGAAATAAAAAGCCTATTGCATTGCATAATTATGTAAAGTGTGAGCTCTGAGTGGTTCTTTTCCTGTTTACAGAGTGTGGAGGAGTGATCCGTAAACGTCAGGGCCACATAGTCCTGGAGAGTTACCCCACCAACGCTCGTTGTGAGTGGACTGTTCAGGTGGACCGAGCATTCACCATCGATTTCAGGTGGGTGTGACCAACCACGTATTTGACCTGGGTTGTCTCTGAACTTCAAGACCGAGTTAGTTCACTGAACTTAAAAATCTCTACGGGATTGGTGTCCCCATACCGGGATGGTTGAGCTAATGTGCGCTAATGTGATTAGCATGACGTTGTAAGTAACAGCAAACTTTGCAGGACATATGGGCAGAAAGCTTAAATTCTTGTTAATCTAACTGCACTGTCCAATTTACAGTAGCTATTACAGTGAAAAAATACCATACTATTGTTTGAGGAGAGTGCACAGCAATTTTTTTTAAATCAATTGATACATTCACCTCTGAAGGTAAATAATGTACTTACATTCAGTAATCTTGCTCTGATTTGAATCCTGAGGGTCCCAGAGATAAAATGTACCACAGTTTTGTTTTTAATAAAATCCATTTTTATATTCAAATGTAAGATCTGGGTTCTACAGTTTGAACCCCTGCTGCCTCTGGCTCCGCACCCATCTTGTCAGCCATCTAGATGTGTGAAAGTTAGTGTATAAGCTAATGATCCATCATGTATGACATTCCTGGGAGTGTGTAAACTTAAATGTTATATTACCATATCATTTTTGTATTTTCTCTATAGTTATGTACTTATAAATGTATCAATTTACCAATTCGACACCTTTGGGCAGACTTGATACAAAATATTGTCCAGTATTACAATGCTTCACTGGATCAATCTGAAACTTTGCACACACACTGTTGTCATCTAGTGGTCAAAATCTAAATTGCGCCCAAACTGCAATATTATATTATGGCCTTTCTCTTGCATTTCAAATATGATGGAACAAAAAATATTTAGAAAACTCATGTTTTTTGTTTGTATTATCTTTTACCAGATCTAATGTGTTATATTCTCCTACAGTCATTTCACATTTCCACAAACTTCAAAGTGTTTCCTTTCAAATGGTATCAAGCATATGCATATCCTTGCTTCAGGTCCTGAGATACAGGCAGTTAGACTTAGGTATGTCATTTTTGGCGAAATTTGAAAAAAAGGGTCAGATCCTTAGGAGGTTTTAATTTAAGCCTGGTGTTGCTCAATGACAGCTAGTTCTAGCTAGTCTAGCATTGTGAAACAATAAGTGTCACTTAGTCATATTTTCCTCTGACATGAAAAGGCTAGACTTTGGCCTCTCTGGTGACCATCTGTAATATTTATTAATACTTGACCCATTTAAGACTAATTTAATTTCAGTTTTCACAGTTCTATGAGAGGTATTTCATGGCCCAATGTCTAGACGAAGGTTGGAACCACTCATAGTCTTGAGGAAAAGTCATTGCATTTCATTTATGTGATGTATTTTTTCCAAAATACATAAAACTTTTTGACAGGCAAGCATATATTTGAGGGCTTTTATGATTAAAAAAATAGCCACATTGAATATTGAGCTGCATTCAGTCTGTTGGCACAATGCATAGTACATACAGTAATTGTTTGTGTGTTAAGATAAACAGTTCCATAGTAAAAAAATTGAATTTTTCACATACACATAAAGTTCCAGGTTAAACTACACAACCATGCCAAGCTCAGACAAGCTCTATGATCAGAAGACAAATGTGTCTGCAAGTACAGTAAAGAAATAAAACAGGTTTTCAGGCCCGCTTGGGCTATCGTCACACGACATGGTCTATCGACAGAAAGAGATTGATGAAATATCTCCAAGTGAAGAAATAGGGCCTCATACTGCTCTTTTATGAATTTATGACATACACGCCACATAAACCATGAATGAAATAGTGCTCCTCTCTGTTTCATGTGGCTCCGCTCATAGTATGATTAATGGAAAGTTATGAGTTTTGGCATCAGCCAGCTAAACCTTACTGGCAGGGCCATCTTCTATTTATTACTCACTACTCTTGGCTACATCGCGCTTATTTATTGCCGTACTAATGATGGACAACAACACACTCAGCGAGTTACACAACAACACACGCTGCACGCCAATACTTTTAAGGCCCTAAGATATTCCTGAAAACGAAAACCCAGGGCCAATTAGCACAAGCCCCCTTTTTTCTTAACTAGGAAAGTCAGTTAAGAACAAATTCTTATTTTCAAAGACGGCCTAGGAACAGTTCAGGAGCAGAACGACAGATTTGTACCTTGTCAGCTAGGGGATTCAAACTTTCAACCTTTCGGTTACTAGCCCAACACTAACCACTAGGCTACCATGCCGCCCTTGACGTAAGAGACTTTGATAACACTTAGGGGAACTTGGTATTGTGACAAAGTCTGATTTAAAATATGAAGTCAAATTCTCCTTTGTATGTCGAGCCAAAGATCTTAAATCTACAAATATATATTGTAAACTCACACTCCATCCAAATCCTTGTTTTCTGTATTCCCTGTACTGTTTCCAGCTGGCATCACTCACTGTTCTGTCCCAACACAAATCCAAGCTTGTTCATTAAAAGGATATATACCAATATGTTTCTCTCACCAAATATCCTATTCCCTTAAACTCCAATTAAAACAGGTCCCAAAGCCACACAGACCTCTGGATGACCATATATTCACAGAGAAAGCTGACGAAGCATGGTGGGAGTTGACATCAGTGTATTCACCAATCATACTATTTAGCTTGGCAGTGTGACATTTTGAGTTAATAAGCAATCATACATCAATGACACTTCAACAACTTACATTCAATCACTTACAATCAGACCAGTGTTAATACAGTCAGTCACACATGTTTGTATTTGATGACTGATTCTGAAGAATGAGATGAGATGTTTACAGGCATCAAACACACATACCATTTGTCACTGTGTTCAAAATATACAACTCTGATGGAAATCTGTGGGGATCCATATTGAGTGTTATGTGCAAATGTACTCTTAAAGTTAGGGTGAACAAGTCAAGTATCCCTAAGATGTTTCTAATAGTACTGAAGCTTGACTATTAATATAGCGTCTGTTTTCTATAACTGGACATGTGTTAACTCAAACATCCGTCGTTGTAAAATGTATGTCTAAAATATGTTCTGTTTTTGCAGCCTGTGTCACTAACAATTGTATCGTCATATCTTACATTTTTCATCTTAGCTCAAGTGCATTTTTATCCCATTAGTTCAGTACATACAGTAACAATTGTAGCTTTGTTGCCTCAAATTGGACAGCATTAGACATGATCTCAGCTGAAAGCCTTGCAGATTTATTTTTTATAACGACTCTGAGTCAATTTCTTTTTAGCATTGATCTCTTTTGCAGACGAGGGAAGCATAAAAAAAGATGACCATATGAAAAAGTACTCATCAGTGTTGCCTTGGTGAAAAGATTCCATATCCATAACAGATTTCGCTTCCACCACAATGGGAGGAATTTAAACATTCAATTCTCACCTCCATTTAAAAGGAAGTGAGTTGTGCAAAGTAGTGGAATCACTGTTCCAATCACTACTGCTGGCTGTAGTAAAATTCAGGGGTGTGAGATGGAGCCAGTAAAGCCAGGTAGGCGCTCCCTCTTACGGTTGCTCCAGGAAAACAAGGGATCTAGCAGGAAAGAAAGAGAAGCCTCCCTACTCAGAGTCAAGGGAGGCAATGAGGTGCAATAACACTCCATTTACATCATGTTTACCATGTATACCAAGTGAGAAATCTCTTAATTGGTTTTAAATGGAAAATCCAGGCCTGGTTACTGCAATGAAAACTTTCTGGCTGGAATTAACAGAGTGAGGGGATGACTGAATGGTATAAGTGACTAGCTGAAACAAACCGTGCCAATTGGCTTCCGTATACACACCTTTTAAATGTCACTGCAAGAGAATAGGTACGTTGTCAAAATACATACTTTTTTCACTTGCAATTTTTTAGCTGTAGACACATCTATTTCCAGGTTTATTCAAGGTGAGGAGATCAATTTATGTGGATTTGTGTCGCAAACCAACCCCCCAAACCCTATACTCCCATTAGTACTTCACATTGAGGTAAACTGTCAATACCACTAAATAAACTCAGTTGACCTCTGCTACAGGTACAATCATTTAGAACAGTCTCCCCAAGCTACTGCTAACCACCCTCCCTCTATCCCTTCCTCTCCACCCACAGGTTCATGATGCTGAGCCTGGAGTTTGACCATTCCTGTCGCTACGACTACATCGAGGTGCGTGATGGTGACAGTATCAACTCTCGTGTGATTGGTCGGTTCTGTGGGAACAACAGGCCTGCTCCAATCCAGAGCTCTGGCAACTCCCTACACGTCCTGTTTGTAGCCGATGGCTATAAGAACTTTGACGGCTTCTTCGCCACCTTCCAAGAAAGCTCAGGTAGGAACAGTACCTCCCTGAGTAGATTTAGTACCAAAAGTTGGCAAATTGATGAATAAGATCTGGGAATATATTGTGGTTTGCAAATATCCCATCATAAGTTGGGAAAGTTTAGAAAAATACTTGAGGGCTTCGGTAGCAACCTGAATGTTAACTTATGGCTGTTATGATAACTAAGCAGAGCACACCCTTATCAAACTCATTCCAGGGAATCCCTGCTTGGCAGCCTAAGAGAGAAACCACATAAGTACCAACTTAACCTGTCACTCAGCTCCTCATTCAAACCCAATCACCATGAACACACATGGTAACACAGTACACCAAGCACTCCACTGAAGCCAAAAAATACATACCACAGGCTACTGTACATTTTGGGGATGGGTGTTGGAGAGAATTTAAACACCACATGAACACATGAATTTAAACACCAAAGTATTTTCTCACCTGTATACAGTTTATACATTTTTTGCCATATCCCCAAAATAAACAATCCACTACAAACTTTGACTGTATTTCAGATCAATACTCAGGACATGTCAATGGTTCCTCTCCTGGTCTCCTTTGATTAGTGCAGATGAAGGGTGGGAGCGAGGAAAGCCTGCAATTATGTGTAGATTTTTTAACTACTGTTATGTAGCCCATGTAATGTGTCTAAGCCTCCTTTCTGCTCCTGTGTGTTTTCAGCATGCAGCTCCTCTCCCTGTCTCCATGATGGAACCTGTATCCTGGACACGTCCCACTCCTACCTCTGTGGCTGTCTGGCTGGCTACACTGGACAGAGGTGTGAGAATGGTGAGTACACTAAACTTTGGGTCAATCTATTCACAGAGGTGATGTGACTTGTGTTACTGGTGTCTTCCAGCTGTATAGTACAGTTAAAACAAAGACCTCAGACAACAAGCATGCAGAGTATCTATGTTGGAATTCTCCCATGACCATCTCTTCAGAGAGTCCCGTTACTGCTTATAACAATGAGTAAGTCACAATCACTGATCATCTCCCTATTCCCTACTGGTCATCTCCCTATTCCCTGCTGCCATCTCCCTCTCTAGCCCTGTGCAATCAGCAGCTGGGGAAACTGTGTCCCATGTCGACAGATGGACCATAAACCACTATGACCAACTGACAGAATTCTGACCTCATGAAACTGCACCTCACCATCTGAGTTTACTGTATGTATGGATAGTAAACATCTTGGAGAGAAAGACCGACCCAGAGCGAATGACGAGAGCGAGAGAGAGAGGCAGAGAGGAAGAGAGAGTGAGAGAGAGAATGACAGATATGGGCAAATGGAAAATAAGTGAGCAAGACTAAGCTAGGCTAAGCTTCCCACAGCCCATCTCAATCTGGGTCAGTCACCTGCCTGCCAACCAAACCATGCCATGCAGCCCTCTACCTCGTCCCGAGAGGGCTCCAACATGGCCCTGTATAGCTGGAGCTCCTTCTGTCCACAGCTTCACCACAACCCTGCTTCTTTATGGCCGTCTGGACTCAGGCCTAGGTTTCCTTACCCAGCATCACACCCCTCCACCCCGCCCCTCTCCTCCCCCCGGACCCTTTGAAAACAGCCCGGGGCAAGAGCCTTGTAATATTTTCAGGGCTAAAATTGAGTCTATACAACTAATGTTGAACGAAACTGCTTCTATAATATGAGGCAGCTTTTCCATTGGATGAGAGGAGATCATAAAACGCATGGGAGAAGTGGAGGGATGGAATTTCGTCCATCTGGTATTCCCGTGAGGAGGGATGGACTGCTCGTTTGTGTGGTAGATTTAGGATAACACTAATGTCGTATACAACCATTATCAGAATAACATGATTTCAAGAAAGGATTCTTTCCTAACTCTCTGTATATGTCCGATGCAGTCTTTATTTTAGACTAAGAATATTGAACCATAGTTTCCGAGACGTTGACAGGACATAGTGGTGAATTAATTGGGCTTCTTTAATCATAACATCCTCTGTTAGCATTCCTTCATAATGGCACTATGACTCATCCAAGTAGAGAGAGCCCAGTGGGAGACACTGGTGGAGATAGACAGACAGACAGACAGACAGACAGACAGACAGACAGACAGACAGACAGACAGACAGACAGACAGACAGACAGACAGACAGACAGACAGACAGACAGACAGACAGACAGACAGACAGACAGACAGACAGACAGACAGACAGACAGACACTGGGATGGGAGGACTTGGGTGTGGGCAAACAGAGGACATGATTGGTTCTCAATTCAACATCCCTATACATTTGAGATGTTTTTCCAATAAGAAAATGACTCAATAGGGTTGTGCACGTTTTTTCTTTTCCGTGTCTGGAATTCCAAGCGAGTTTTCCCTGTCCCGTCCCACGTGCGGCTCAACTGAAGGGTGGAAACACTGGAAGGCAGGGAGACAGTGATTATAGGGAGGGTTCCTCTGATGGTTTTGGACTACATTGCTGTCAGACCATGGCCAGAGAGAGGGAGAGAGGCATGGGTTGGGTCCTGCAATGCTATGCCCCAATAGCCACAGTAAGGCCAGTCATATAGAATGAACATAATAAGTCTGTGTAGGTGTGAGCATGTGTTTGTGCAGACATGTGTGTGATTGGTATTTAGCTTGGTTCCAGATCAGAGAGAGGGTACCCAATGGTGAATTACAAGTTGATGTGTGCTATTTGTGTCAATCAGGTTCTCTATTTCACAGTCGGGCATTGTCTGAACATTTACACACTATTCTATTTCAGTCGACCAACCCAAGCTGCATGCTACTAACCCATATCATAAAACACCCACTACCTTGGAAAATGGAACAGTTTAACTAAAGCTTATTTTTACTGGGAGTTTCTATTTATTCCTCCGTTCCAGACAGTGTTAACATCCCCTTGTGAGCTGTTCTCACTTTTACCAAGCCTGCTGAAATGATCTATTAATAAGGCAGTAAGATGTGGAGGCTATATTTATAACTTCTAACTACTCAAAAAAGTAATGCTGAGGAGGAAGAATGGGTTTGTGAGCTGTGAACTGGGTTCTGAGAGCCCTGAAGCTGTAGGTGGCTGTTCATAAGGTGTGTTAACACTTGATAATAATGTACTAATTCCGCACAGCAGTAAACGCACTTAGGTTATGTGAGCAGTAGCTGTGTGGTCTTTTCTGGCCAAGTGGGATGAAGTTGTGTTTAGGATTGGCAGAAGATTGCTAGCAATATAGCGGACAGAAGACGAAACACTGTAACAATGTGTTCAGAATGTGTGTGGGGTGGACTCCCGAGTGGCGCAGCGGTCTAAGGCATTGCATCGCAGTACTTGAAGCGTCACTAAAGACCCGGGTTCATTCCAGGGCTGTCCCACAACCGGCCGTGGCTGGGAGTTCCATAGGGCGTCATACAATTGGCCCAGTGTTGTCTGCGTTAGGAGAGGGTTTGGCCGGGGGGGGTGTTGTTTATATTTCAGTGTGTGTGCGTAGCACTACATTCTGAGGTCTCCTAATGTCTTTGTACATATGTTTTTGTGTCCTTCCAGTTGTAGGGTGCAGGAGGCCCCCAATACCTGTCCATGGCTCCACAGAGGGGATATTCCATCACTCAGGGGCGCGAGTCACGTTCCGCTGTGACCCTGGATTCGAGCTGAGGGGGATCCGCACCGCCATCTGCCTCCAGGATGGCACCTGGAGCGCCCCTGCCCCCCAGTGTGGTAAGAGGCCAGAGAGAGAGGGGCACAGCACAACGAAAAATGTAGATGCTTGGTGAAAAATCCAACCTGATTGACCTTAGAGACCTTGACACTGTAGGTTTGTTTTATACAATACATTTTGAGACATGTTAACACAACAGCTCCTCTAAGGAATAAACATATTTACAACTCATCTGCAAATTCAATAGTGTCTGACAATCTGAATCCCAGCATCACTGAGCCTACATGTTAGCTGTGATCCTCTGCAGTGCCTATGGTGAAATTATGTGCCATCCCAACCAAGCCTGTCCATGGAGACCACTTCCTAGTGTACGGGCCCAATGATGTCATCATAGCCCTGCAGTACCTGTGCTACCGGCCCTACAAGCTGAGCGGGACGCACCAGAGGACCTGTTTGCCCAACAAGACCTGGAGCGGATCATCCCCCACATGTGGTAAAGGTTAGGATCAGAGCAAGGCATGATGGGAATCAGAGTTTGGAGACAGTGGGAACAGGTGTTGATAGACATCAAAGGTGGACATACTATTATTAGGAATGACTTTGTTCTACATGACCAGGCAATTGAGAATATTTCACTAGTAGAATGTGTACAACCATTCAGAATGGTTAGCCAACTGTATAACAACACTTATTTCAATCCAGAAATGCACTTGTTTTCTCTCTTTTTTTCTTACAGTGAATAATACACTTGCTGAACCAGGCAAAGACAAAGGAAATGACAAAGGAAGAGATACAGAAAATGACAAAGAAAAGGATGCAGAAAAAGACAAAGACACTGACAAAGACATTGTAAAACCCAAAGACAAAGAGATAGACTATAATACAGGTATCAAAGAGGACGTGGCTGGTAAAGATCCAGACACAGGCCTGAGGAACACAACAGTGGACGGTAGAAAAGATGGTAAAGACAAAAACATAGACATTACTCTGGTTAACATCCCAGGACGAAACGAGGATAAAACAAGTGACAAAGAAAAAGACACTGGGCTAGATAAACCTACTGGAGGTACCAAGGATAAAGTGGACAGTAAAGAAACGGATGACATTGTAAACACAGTGGAGGGAGAAAGAGAAAATGACGTAGGGAAAACCACCGCAGACATAGATGGCAGTCCAGATACTGGGGGAGACACAGATGTGATACGGGAGATAGGAAAGACAACAGAGTTTCCTGGGATAATGGTGGTGGAAGATAAAGGACAGGAGGAAGAGAAGAAGAAAGAGGAACCAGTAGATAAAAGCAGTGATCCAAACACAGTGGATCCTAACGACGTAAAACCTAGGGGAGACACATTTGCCATAGATTACACTGAGTTAAAACCAAGGGGAGACACATTTGCTGTAGATTACACTGAGTTAAAACCAAGGGGAGACACATTTGCTGTAGAGTACACTGTTACGGATGTGTTTGGCACCAATGACATAGAGCAGGGTATGAATACAACAATGTCTAAAGACATTGTGAAGATTTTTATTCCAACTAGAAACAACAACACACAGTTCACCCCATATTCATCAGGAGGTCAGGAAACCGAGAGGCTGGTGGAAAAGCCACACAAAGATATAGGAGCAACTAAAGATATAGGCTCAACTAAAGATACAATGGCAAGTACAAGCAAACCTGAAGAGGAAAATACTGGAAAAGATTCTGACAAAACAACTAAAGAGGAGTCTGATGATGAGAAGAGAGAAAACCAAAGCATCAGTGGTAAGACTCAGAATCCCCCGAACACTTCAGGTGCATGTTGTACAATACACTGCATTATTGAAACAGATATTATAATGACCCTCAGCATCTTACAATTTGTTCTCCACTCTCTCGCTCACTCTCCACCTATCTATCTTACATTCTCCGCCTGCTCTCTTTCCCCTCTCTTCCCTCCGTCTCTCCTTCCAGAGGAGAGCTGTCCCCCTCTCCCACAGCTCTACCATGGGTACCAGCAGGTAGTGCCAGGGCTGGTGCCAGAGACAGTGGATTTCTTTTGTAATCACTCCTACGCTCTGAGTGGTGACACCAGACGCACCTGCCAGCCTGGCGGCACCTGGGGGGGCACTCAACCCCTTTGTGTGAGAGGTAGGCACTGATGTGTGTGCGAGTTTGTGTGTGTGTGTGTGTGTGTGTGTGTGTGTGTGTGTGTGTGTGTGTGTGTGTGTGTGTGTGTGTGTGTGTGTGTGTGTGTGTGTGTGCATCCGAGCGTGCATGCATGTGCCTCTACTTTGTGATTATCAACAAGGGACACACTGTAGCACCTGCCAGTTGAGCACTATTTTTAGCAGCCTCTAATCAACCCAACATTGAGAATGAAAGCAGCTGCCAGCCTGTCAGTAGGTATTAATGGGAACCCTGTGTGTGTTTGTCTGCAGCCTGCAGAGAGCCCAAGGTCTCAGAGCTGGTCAGACAGAGAGTTCTGCCTCCACAAGCTCCATCCAGGTATGTCTAACGACGTATAATATACCATGTTACAGAGCACACATAATAATACACATTATATAGTCTACATTTAATTCCAGACGTAAGCATTAACTAACACTATACTGTATATCCACATTGCCATTGAAATCATCATATATCAAAACCACATACATAAAACTAATAGTATATGTGCATAATCATATATCAACATCATTGGCACACCACACGAGAGAGACCATAAACACGATGTATGACCCTGATTAATGCACACATCACAACAGAAGACTTACAGTGAGGGGAAAAAGTATTTGATCCCCTGCTGATTTTGTATGTTTGCTCACTGACAAAAAAATTATCAGTCTATAATTTTAATGGTAGGTTTATTTGAACAGTGAGAGACAGAATAACAACAAAAAAATCCAGAAAAACGCATGTCAAAAATGCTATAAAATGATTTGCATTTTAATGAGGGAAATAAGTATTTGACCCCTCTGCAAAACATGACTTAGTACTTGGTGGCAAAACCCTTGTTGGCAATCACAGAGGTCAGACGTTTCTTGTAGTTGGCCACCAGATTTGCACACATCTCAGGAAGGATTTTGTCCCACTCCTCTTTGCAGATCTTCTCCAAGTCATTAAGGTTTCGAGGCTGACGTTTGGCAACTCGAACCTTCAGCTCCCTCCACAGATTTTCTATGGGATTAAGGTCTGGAGACTGGCTAGGCCACTCCAGGACCTTAATGTGCTTCTTCTTGAGCCACTCCGTTGTTGCCTTGGCCGTGTGTTTTGGGTCATTGTCATGCTGGAATACCCATCCACGACCCATTTTCAATGCCCTGGCTGAGGGAAGGAGGTTCTCACCCAAGATTTGACAGTACAAGGCCCCGTCCATCGTCCCTTTGAGGCGGTGAAGTTGTCCTGTCCCCTTAGCAGAAAAACACCCCCAAAGCATAATGTTTCCACCTCCATGTTTGACGGTGGGGATGGTGTTCTTGGGGTCATAGGCAGCATTCCTCCTCCTCCAAACACGGCGAGTTGAGTTGATGCCAAAGAACTCCATTTTGGTCTCATCTGACCACAACGCTTTCACCCAGTTGTCCTCTGAATCATTCAGATGTTCATTGGCAAACTTCAGACGGGCATGTATATGTGCTTTCTTGAGCAGGGGGACCTTGCGGGCGCTGCAGGATTTCAGTCCTTCACGGCGTAGTGTGTTACCAATTTTTTTCTTGGTGACTATGGTCCCAGCTGCCTTGAGATCATTGACAAGATCCTCCCGTGTAGTTCTGGGCTGATTCCTCACCATTCTCATGATCATTGCAACTCCACGATGTGAGATCTTGCATGGAGCCCCAGGCCGAGGGAGATTGACAGTTCTTTTGTGTTTCTTCCATTTGCGAATAATCGCACCAACTGTTGTCACCTTCTTACCAAGCTGCTTGGCGATGGTCTTGTAGCCCCTTCCAGCCTTGTGTAGGTCTACAATCTTGTCCCTGACATCCTTGGAGAGCTCTTTGGTCTTGGCCATGGTGGAGAGTTTGGAATCTGATTGATTGATTGCTTCTGTGGACAGGTGTCGTTTATACAGGTAACAAGCTGAGATTAGGAGCACTCCCTTTAAGAGTGTGCTCCTAATCTCAGCTCGTTACCTGTATAAAAGACACCTGGGAGCCAGAAATCTTTCTGATTGAGAGGGGGTCAAATACGTATATCCCTCATTAAAATGCAAATCAATTTATAACATTTTTGACATGCGTTTTTCTGGATTTTTTGTTGTTATTCTGTCTCTCACTGTTCAAATAAACCTACCATTAAATTTATAGACTGATCATTTCTTTGTCAGTGGGCAAAAGTACAAAATCAGCAGGGGATCAAATACTTTTTTCCCTCACTGTAGCTCTTTTTTGTGTGTGACAGAACCACTTTACCATGTGAAGCCCACATATAAATTACGACTATTCCTGGATCTTTCTTCCCAACAGCTAAAGGTCCCACAGCTTCTGTGCATGTGCAGGATTCTCTACTTTAGGCACAGTCTCTACTCTCTACTCGTAGAGAACGGGCTATTCTGGCAAATGGTGCTCGATCAAAGTTGAATCAATATCTGCAAGAACACATAATGATAGTATTGTACATAACAGAACCGAATATAATAGCATACTGTATTGCAACGTTACTTTAAGACAAAAATCACCACCTCATTTCCAATGACATTTTAGGATGATTGTGCGAATGGTCACATTTTTCTCTCATGCGCGCATAACTAAACAGTGTGCCACTAGGCAAAATATGTGCATTGATTGAAACAAAAGACAGGTAGCATATGCTACAGTTTGTTAACACTACCTGCTCTACAATTTGCTCACTGTACATCATTCAAAACAACACTGTACATAACTAAGAAGATCATTCACAATTGACAGTGAGAAATGTGAAGGGAGAGTGACCACACATTTTTGGGGAGTTAAGTAGAGGTAAAGAAACACATGCGCAGAAAATGATACAGATCTTTCCCGGGGTTCCAGGGGGGGCGGGACGGAGGTGGAACGGGGCGGTTACCTACAGATCCGCAGCCTCTGCCTATAAATGAACCATTTAAAAACGTAAAAGGAGTTATACATACTGCTAGCCTCTTTAGGTACATTATACACTAGTTTGTTTCTGTAAAGGCATCTCAATGGAACCCTCTTATCTCTCAGGAAGACCCCTGTGCATAAGCTCTACTCATCCTCTGGGTTTGTGAAGATGTTCCAGTCTGTCGGCCCCACCAAAGTTCCCCCAATGCTATCCCAGCTGCCCCAGGGGTTCCACCACCTCCACACTCACATTGCGTACGAGTGTGCCTCTCTCTTTTACCAGCACTCAGGCAGTGCACGCCGCACCTGCCTCAAGACTGGCAAGTGGAGCGGACGTCATGTCTCCTGTTCGCCAGGTGAGGGCAGCAGAGCCACATTACTTGATGTACATCTTAATATAAGGAAAGGTTTGTTTTGCCACCTAGGCATGCTAGAATTGCGCTTTCAAACCACACTTAGACACTAAGCAATCAAGAAAATTGGATTGAAAAAGTAATATTTCAGGGTGGGTGTGATGTGGAATAAGGTTTCCATACAGTATCAAGTGTTGTTTCATCACTCTGGCAGATCTGAGGTTTAATATCTTCCTTCCCCTTCTTTCCCACCCTTCTCACACCCGGCCACACTTTCCTCTCCACCCTTGTCTCTCCATCCTTCTCTTTTCCCAGTGTGTGGGAAGCACCCCACCTTTGACCCCCAGAGCCCGGCAGAGTCCCACTGGCCCTGGCTAGCCGCCATCTACCAACGCCCCACCAACGGAGCAGGGACCAAGCTGGACAAGAAGGCCAGCCTTGCGGGGTCACTAAAGAAGGGGACTGGAGCTGAATCAGGTGTTGGGGCTGGATCCCAGGGGCAGGATGAGCCCTCAGGCTGGCAGCTGGTGTGTAGCGGGGCCCTGGTGAACCAGCGGAGTGTGGTGTTGGCAGCCCACTGTGTGACTGAGCTGGGGAAGCTGTACCCTCTGGATGCAGCCACGGTCAAGGTGGTGATGGGAAAACACTACCGCAGTGACCTCCGAGAAACCAAGGGCCTGCAGCATCTCAGGGTAAGAGAGGGGATGGAGAGGGCTTAAGGGTGGGGAGTAGAGAGTGAGAGTGGCTAAATGGGTTAGTGGGTGGGGGTAGGCAGTGAGAGTGAGTTTGGAGAGAAGTAGGGAATGATGAATGATGTGATGGGCTGAGACCACCTGTATTCAGCCACACACTGCAATGATTAGACTGAAATACAGCTATGGTGTACAGTTCACCACACATGATGTTACACACTATAGGTACATTTTCAAGCCTTATGAGATGGTAAAAGCTCAAGGTCTACATCTATATAATACCAATGGCTGGATGGTTTTGAACCTGTGTCCAATTAAAATTTATAATTTCACAATCATTACATCATGTCTACTACATCTAGCCATGTAAAACAGCCCCATGTTTGTTTTTACGTTCAATCATTGAATAGGTGCCAGAAAGCTACTTTGACCGTAAGTAAACACCAATGTGGTTGCGCGACATAGCTAGTCTGGATCTAACCAACATATACAGTAGCATATTGCCATTTTGCAGTATATTGTAAATAATATGGTCTAATGGTACATTATGCGCTTTATAAAGGGCTGTCAATTAATATACACTACATTACCAAAAGTATGTGGACACCTGCTCATCGAACATCTCATTCCAAAATCATAGGCATAAATATGGAGTTGGTCCCCTTTTTGCTGCTATAACAGCCTCCATTCTTCTGGGAAGGCTTTCCACTAGATGTTGGAACATTGAAACATTTCTGTAAGGACCTCACTTTGTGCACATGAACATTGTCATGCTGAAACAGGAAAGGGCCTTCCCCAAACTGTTGCCACTAAGTTGGAAGCACAGAATCGTCAAGAATGTCATTGTATGCTGTAGCATTAAGATTTCCTTTCACTGGAACTAAGGGACCTAGCCCGAACCATGAAAAACAGCCCCAGATCATTATTCCACCTCCACCAAACTTTACAGTTGGCACTATGCATTGGGGCAGGTAGCGTTCTCCTGTCATCCGCCAAACTCATATACATCCGTCAGACTGCCAGATGGTGAAGCGTGATTCATCACTCCAGAGAACGTGTTTCTACTGCTCCAGAGTCCAATGGCGGCGAGCTTTACACCGCTCCAGCCGAGGCTTGGCATTACGCATGGTGAGCTTAGGCTTGTGTGTGGCTGCTCAGCCATGGAAACCCATTTCACTAAGCTCCCGACAAACAGTTCTTGTGCTGATGTTGCTTCCAGAGGCAGTTTGGAACTCGTTAGTAAGTATTACAACCGAGGACAGACGATTTTTACCCGCTACATGCTTCAGCACTCGGCGGTACCGTTCTTTGAGCTTGTGTGGCCTACCACTTCACGACTGAGCCGTTGTTGCTCCTAGACATTTCCACTTCACAATAACAGCACTTACAGTTGACCTGGGCAGCTCTAGAAGGGCAGAAATGATGAACAGACGAACAGACTTGTTGGGAAGGTGGCATCCTATGACGGTGCCACGTTGAAAGTCACTGAGCTCTTCAGTAAGGCCATTCTGCTGCCAATGTTTGTCTATGGAAATTGCATGGCTGTGTGCTCAATTTTATATCTGTCAACAACGGATGTTGCTGAAATAGCTAAATCCACTAATTTGAAGGGGTGCCCACATAATTGTGTGTATATATATATATATATATATATATATATATATATATATATATATATATATAGTGTATGTGCACATGATTGAGGAGTGTGAGTGAGTTGCCAGGTAACTAGCACAGCTAACGTCATTCCACTGACAGCCAAGCTGTCACCCTGCTGTTACGTTTGGCACAGGATCTCTATTCTCTCTACAGCTTTTCTTTTTTTGACACTGCCTTTCTCTCTCTCTATTCTTTCTCTTACCATCCCTCCTCTCCATCTCTGACAATTCCTTCTTCATTCTAACTATCCCTTCGCTCCCTGACCATCCCTGACCATCCCACCTGTACTGTTTCTTTCTCTGACCAGTCTATTTTCTCTCACTCCCTGATAATAATTTCTTTCTGTCTCTCTTCCCATCCCTCCTCTTTTCCTTCAGGTGGCCTCCATCTCTATACACCCCAACTACGACCCCCTGGTTCTTGACTCAGACCTGGCAGTGATCAAGCTGCTGGACAAGGCTCGTATCGGGGAGAAAGTCCTGCCCCTCTGCCTACCTGACACCCAGGGGGGAGAGGTGACCTCCAGAGAAGGGTTGGTGACGGGCTGGGCCCCCCTACCAGATCCCCGGATCGGGGAAGAGGAGCAGGCCAGGGTGGGTGTGCAGCACCTGGCCGACGTGGTGCCCTGCGAGCAGCAGTATGCCCGTAAAGGGGTGCCCGTGAGCGTCACGGACAACATGCTCTGTGGCCGCCAGCGACCCGACTACAGCCCATCTAACATCTGTCCCGCGGACACAGGGGGTATCCTGATCCTTCCTGCCCAGACAGGCTCTGCCCAGGACCCTTCTCTTGCCTCTCCAGGGGGGCGGGACAAGTCCAAAGGGGAGTGGCGGCTGCTGGGGTTGGTGAGTTTCGGGTATGACCAGGGAGAGTGTGACCCAGACCTGTTTACAGTGTACACACATGTGGCCAACTTTAAAGACTGGATAGAGAGCCATATGAAGTGACATCACAAGGATGTGACTCGCCCTGTATCTCTCTTTTCCTCCCTCTCTTCAACCAACAATTCCCTCTTTTTCTTCATCATTATTTCCCCTCTTACTTATATTTGCCAACATCTTTCTATATTCTCCCTCCTTCCTCCTCCCATCTGCCTGCTTCTTGTCATACCGACGCAGGGAGTGTGATCAGTAAAGATCAGAGTAACACTGAACTGTACAGTGCTCTGAGCTGACTTTAGAAGGCCCTAACACAAACTGATCAGGTAGAGCTGCCCTCCACTCAGCACAGTACTTCAGTGTTCAGGTTTTACCTTAAATTTGGTGTTAGACTTGAAAACGACCTGAAAACCAGTTCCCTGGGAAAAGCTGGTTTTCATTGTATTCTTTGATATGTATATATAATGTAATGTATTATTATTATGGCTTTGCACGTGGTTCAAGAGATGTACATATTGTATAGAAGGACATAAAAGTAATGTTGTTTTTAATTAAAGATATGTGGTTGTGTGTAAAGACACGGCGGTCTGGTTAGAGTTGTTCATCGAGTGTGGTTCTGTGAGCTTTCATCCAGCATTAATTAAAAGGATACCCATGTGATTCTACTAAATAGAGTTGAGAGAAAGGAACCTGGTGCTTGCTATGTAAATCAGACAGCCATTTGGCCAGGGCCAGAGAAAACCTATGAATTAATCCAGATCAAGTATGAACAATGAAGGGCTGCAATCGAACACCTGCAAATTGAAGTCATTAACAAAATAATTTATGTGCCTACACAGTTAATAATGTGTGTATAACGCAGTTAATAATCTTGGCGTTACCCTAGGATAGGGGGCGCCACAGCGCATTTTGAAAAAAATTTGTGCCCATTTTAAACGGCCTACTACTCAAACACAGAAGCTAGGATATGCATATAATTAATACTTGTGGATAGAAAACACCCTTAAGTTTCTAAAACTGTTTGAATGGTGTCTGTGAGTATAACAGAACTCATATGGCAGTCAAAACCCCGAGACCGATCGAAACAGGAAGTGGAATTCTGAATTGTGGACTCAACTTCACATCTTTGCCTATTAATCACACAGTGAGCTATGGTTCATTGAGCACTTCCTATTGCTTCCACAAGATGTCCCCAGTCTTTACAAAGTGGTTTGAGCCTTCTACTGTGGAAACTGACAGAATGACACGCTGTTGAAATTGGTCACAGGAGGAGGGCCATCACCATTATGACGTCGGCGGCCCTGTCTACCCCCTCCTTTCGAAACATTTTGAAACACAATGCAATCGTCCCCCTCGAATCTTATTGGCTCTCTTGTTGAAACAGGCCCTGAAGATGTATGTTATACAACGTTTAACATGTTTGAACGAACCTAAAAAAAATTCGAAGTGGCTGTCCCGCGGCCGACGAAGGATTTGGATACAGCCTTCAGACGCGCTAACAACAGCAAGCTAATGGAACATAAAGGATGGACTTTTTCGAACGAAAATACATTTGTTGTGGACCTGGGATTCCTGGAAGTGCTTTCTGATGAAGACAACCAAAGGTAAGGGATTATTGACAATAGTATACAAGATTAGATGTGATATGCGATTGTTCCAAGATGGCGCCGAGCTGTATTTACTAGGTAATTTTCTGAGTATCGCATCCCCTTTTATCGCAAAGTGTGATTACCCAGTAAAGTTATTTTTAAATCTGGTATTACAGGTGCATTCAAGAGATATTCATCTATAAATCTTAGAATGACAATATTACATTTTAAAAATGTTTTAGAATAGCACTGTTTCCCGGGATGCATTTGAGGGAAAATAGTTAGTCAACGTCATGCGCCGATGTAAAATGCTGTTTTTATATATAAATATGAACTTTATCGAACAAAAGAATGCATGCATTGTGTAACATGATGTCCTCGGTGTGTCATCTGATGAAGTTTGTAAAAGGTTAGTGCTGCATTTAGCTGTTTTTTGGTTATTTGTGATGCATGTGGTTGGTCTGAAAATGGCTATGTGGCTACTTTTACCATGTACTCCTCTAACATAATCTAATGTTTTGCTTTTCCTGTAAAGCCTTTTTGAAATCGGACGACGTGGGTCGATTCAGGAGAGGTGTATCTATAAAACGATATGAGACAGTCCTATATTTGAAAAAGAAAATGTATTACATTTCGTTATGCTAATGTTGATGGGAGTTTTTCGCTGGATGTTCGTCCCAGACCTTCAAGATTAAGTGTTGACCCCTCTGCAAGCATCTAAAGAGAAAAATTGGTAAGTAATCGATGGAGAAAGTGTAGTGTGAACATTTAGCCACAGGGTGGCAGTTTTAAAACATCAATTTATATGGATTTATGTGGAGGGATGCTCTTTGGTATTTTATTAGGATCCCCATTAGCTGTTGCAATAGCAGCAGCAACTCTTCCTGGGGTCCACACAAAACATGAAACATGACATAATACAAAAGATTAATAGACAAGAACAGCTCAAGGGCAGAACTACATCAATTTAAAAAAGGCACACGTAGCCTACATATCAATACATACACACAAACTATCTAAGTCAAATAGAGGAAACAGGCTCTGCCCAAAGCTCACAGCCAGAGGGATTGGGTATTCATACACACCAAAATGGTATTAACTCCACTTTCTCTCTTACAATGTCCACAACATCTACAAAAAAATGAAGTCAGAACTAGCCCACAAGCCCAGCACAGTTTTTGATCAGCTTGTACTTATCATGACCATATTTGTGTGATGTGTGTGATGTACTGTAAGTGTGTGTGTCCATTGTTCTCTGCTACACATTGCAGCACATCTACCTTCGCCCACCTTGCTCTTTCTTCTCACACTCTCTCGCTTGCACACACACACACACACACACACACACACACACACACACACACACACACACACACACACACACACACACACACACACACACACACACAGTGTCGGAAAGATGAAAAGATGAAGGGGTATTTCTACCACATTGGGGGAGCTGCTGTGTCTGTGATTGTGTTATATACGCTTGGGTTATGAGTCATGAGGATTCTGGGAAGGAGAATGAGCTGGTGTTACTGATGATGCTTAGGCTGGGGTGCCATCATTGTGATAGCACTTCAAAGCTTATGAAGAGTAAACAAGCAATCATTGCATATACTGTTTGTGTTTCAAATACAATAGTGGCCTCATGGCAATGTGAAATGGAAATGGCAGTGAGATGTCCATATTTCATTGTACAGGAATAGGAAGCATCTTGGGAGGTGTTTCGACGACATCTACAAGATTGCATTAGCAAGCTGAGAGACATCACATTGTAGAAAATCTGCTCTTGGCAACAATTACATCCTGACCATAGCCTTCCCTTGGACACTCACTGCCCTGGTAGGAATAGTCTGTACAAAGGATACTTGGAGGGAGATCGAAGTTCAATAAATCTTTTGATGGACGGCATCCTAGAGACAGTATACTTTCTCTTTCGCACAGGAACACGATTTATGAAAGCTTTTCTGTCCCCTTTCTCCTCCTGTTTACTGGAAATGGACAAGGTCCTCATTTAGGCCCTTAATTCCCCTGAGGAGAGAGCTCTTCTACCCCGGCTGAAAGCAGACGTATTCTCAGGCCCCTGTTAGTTCACAGGTCAACATCAGCATAGCCGGCCAACACTTCACCACAACTTGACTGTTCTGCTGGGAACTAGAGAATGACCCTGAGACCAGTGGAAAGCACCTGACAATGCTGAGAAAAGTGCTACGATGAGGGCTCTATAGAGTGTTTGCACTGAAGAGGCAGAGGGGCAAGGCACTTGACACCTGACGTAGGCCTACACAAAATGGCCGTTCAGAGTCCAGTTTCACAGTCAAACCAAGCTGTACTACGGATGCCACTAGTGCTGCGTGTTCTTTAGAGCAAAGAAAATAGATCCGCCTTGACTCGCTCGTTGGAGACTCCAGAGAGAGGGAATTAGACAACAAAGAGATCGCCTTCCTTCCTGTCGACATGAGAGAGACGTAGGACTAGTCTTGTGATGTTCTCAGGGTTCTGCTGTGTCCATGGAGACCGTGCATTTACATTTAACATCCCACTGGTGTTCTGTGATGTGTTTACGTCCCCTTGCTATCACTACCACACAGCCCACATATACACACACACACACACACACACACACAGACCACCACCACCACCCCCATCCCCACCCTCCTAGCCCCTGATCTACTCACCCTACCTGCCACCTCATCCTCTCTTCCTCCCCTCTCCATCTCCATGTCCACCCCATGCATGGCTATGAGGGGCTTTAGGCACCAAACAGAACACATATATTTCTCAGTCCTATACATGCGCAGACACATATACAGTACTTGCACACATAAGCACCTATATTCACATACTACTGTGCACATACACACACCCACACACACCAATTCTGTAGTGTATTTAAAGCCCAGTGTGTGATTTAACGATCACTCATTTATTTGCAGGCCTCTGACGAGGTGACCAGGCGGAGGTGACAATGTGATTTATTGGATCTTCGTTTATTTGGCTTCCACTACAGCAGAAACCATGCAATGGATTCTGAAGCTGGTTACTGCTTCTCAGAGAGAGAGTGAGAGAGAGTGAGAGACAGAGAAAGAGAAAGAGAGAGAGAAAAACAAAATTCTGAGAGAGAAGTCATGCAGAAGAACAGCTCCTGACTTGTTATAACTTTTTGCTTGTTTAGAGTGAGATTGACACGATTAATTGAGCAAAAAATGTATAGGTAATCAAATTGTACAACTGAAGATCAACACAGGAGGAAAATATTGACAGAGAGAGAGAGAGTTAAAAGATCAATCTTCATCGTGATAGCTAGCTAAATTCAAATCTGTCAGCTAGCTTACCGTCTAGCTCCAACTGTTTACTGGCGGTAACCATAGCAACATGGCCACTGAGGCAGCGCTAGCAGCACCAGCAGCAGCAGAGACTGAGAGACCCCCCCCCCCTTTTTGAATACCTAGCAGAAATCAAATCAGAGAAGGGAAGAATCAATTTTAAACACAGAATTCTGAGGGAGAACACAGAAACTTTTTTTGCCGACTGCTCATAAAACAGAACTGTTACAATACTGCCTGGCATACAGCTGTAACCAGGCATTTCAGCTATACCACAAAGAAAGGCATCCGCAAGGGAAGGCAGATCCACATTTTTGAGGACAGCGATAAGGACCAGGAAAATAGGTTTCTGACGGTAAACATGTACCAGAACTGCACTGTCATGGTCCAGGGCAGTGAGGCTGCACTCAGCTCTTTTGTGCAGGACTTTCCCACCCTAAGGAAGATCGCAGAAAGCAAAAAAGACAAGGACAGCACCCCGACCTCTCCGCTCACCTCAGGCACCCCAACAGCAGGACTATCCTCCCCCCAGACTGCCTACAACCACCAGAGCCAAGACCACACTACCATCAGTCTGCTGAGAGACAGGCTGGCTCTGTTAGAAGTATGGATTACTGAGCTGAAGGAGCAGCCCCCCAGCTACACCACCACCAGCCCAGACACAGAGCTTCTACAGGACCAGATGAACCAGTGCAGGACCCAGCTGAAGAACTCTGTCCAGGAGCTGAGAGAGAGCCTTGAGGAGGTAAAGGCCACCATGAGGAGAGAGATGGTGCAGGTAAAGGAGGAGATGGCAAAGGAGTTGTCATCAAGAGGGTGCTGCAGACTGTAGAGACTCCTAGAGAGAAGCTGCAGCCCCTCACCACCCCTAACAACCCCACTGACCCAGCTTTACCCACAACCCCCCCATACCGACAACCCTTTACCCACACCCCCAGTCAAAAAGGTGGCTCACATGCGGACACCTATGACAGAGAGAAGCTCTCTGAGCCCCCCTGACACACCCCCACACACCTCTCCATGTACACAGGCCCTGTGTACTCCAGCCACAGACCGTAAACGCACTAATCTGGTAAAACCCACTGAGGTGGCCATCCTCATTGACTGAAATGGGAAATTCATCCAAGAGGACAAACTCTTCCCCCACCACAAGGTGTGCACAATATGGTGCCCAAAAACACAGGATGACTTTGGCACACCAGGCCACATTATTATTCACACCGGCACCAACAACCTGATAGAGGAGCAGAAGAGAGTAGGCAGGATGTACACAGTGTTTTTGGGCACCAGATTTTGCACACCTTGTGTTGGGGGACGAGTTTATCCTCTTGGATGAATTTCCCATTTGAGTCAATGAGGATGCCAACTCAGTGGGTTTTACCAGATTAGTGCGTTCATGGTCTGTGGCTGGGGTACACAGGGCCTGTGTACATGGAGGGGTGTGTGGGGATGTGTCATGGGGGGGCAGAGAGCTTCTCTCTGTAGTAGGTGTCCCCATGTGAGCCTCCTTGTTGATTGATGGCAGCATTCGCGCAAAACTGAAAGCGCAAACCACTGCTTTTAATCAGGGCAAGGCGACCGGAAACATGACCGAATACAAACAGTGTAGCTATTCCCTCCGCAAGGCAATCAAACAAGCTAAGCTTCAGTATAGAGACGAAGTAGAGTCGCAATTCAACGGCTCAGACACGAGTGGTATGTGGCAGGGTCTACAGTCAATCATGGACTACAAAAAGAAAACCAGCCCCGTCGCGGACCCCGATGTCTTGCCCCCAGACAAACTAAACAACTTCTTTGCTCGCTTTGAGGACAATACAGTTCCACCAACATGGCCCTCTACCAAAACCTGCGGGCTCTCCTTCACCACAGCCAACGTGAGTAAAATATTTAAACGTGTTAACCCTCACAAGGCTGCCGGCCCAGACAGCATCCCTAACCGCGTCCTCAGAGCATGAGCAGACCAGCTGGCTGGTGTGTTTACGGACATATTCAATCAATCCCTATCCCAGTCTGCTGTCCCCACATGCTTCAAGAGGGCCACAATTGTTTCTGTTCCCAAGAAAGCAAAGGTAACTGAGCTAAATGACTACCGCCCCGTAGCACTCACTTCCATCATCATGAAGTGCTTTGAGAGACTAGTCAAGGATCATATCACCTCCACCCTACCTGACAACCTAGACCAACTCCAATTTGCTTAACGCCCCAATAGGTCCACAGACGACACAATCGCAATCACACTGCACCCTGCCCTAACCCATCTGGACAAGAGGAATACCTATGTAAGAATGCTGTTCATCGACTACAGCTCAGCATTTAACACCATAGTACCCTCCAAACTCATCATTAAGCTTGAGACCCTGGGTCTCAACCCCACCCTGTGTAACTGGGTCTTGGACTTTCTGACGGGATGCCCCCAGGTGGTGAGGGTAGGAAACAACATCTCCACCCTGCTGATCCTCAACACTGGGGCCCCACAAGGGTGCGTTCTCAGCCCTCTCCTGTACTCCCTGTTCACCCATGACTGCGTGGCCATGCACGCCTCCAACTCAATCATCAAGTTTGCAGACGACACTACAGTGGTAAGCTTGATTACCAACAACGATGAGACGGCCTACAGGGAGGAGGTGAGGGCCCTCGGAGTGTGGTGTCAGGAAAATAACCTCACACTCAACGTCAAAAAAACAAAGGAGATGATCGTGGACTTCAGGAAACAGCAGAGGGAGCACCCCCTATCCACATCGACAGGACAGCAGTGGAGAAGGTGGAAAGTTTTAGGTTCCTCGGCGTACACATCACTGACAAACTAAAATGGTCCACCCACACAGACAGCGTGGTGAAGAAGGCGGAGCAACAGTGCCTCTTCAACCTCAGGAGGCTGAAGAATTTTGGCTTGTCACCAAAAACACTCACAAACTTTTACAGATGCACAATCGAGAGCATCCTGTCGGGCTGTATCACCGCCTGGTATGGCAACTGCTCCGCCCACAACCGTAAGGCTCTCCAGAGGGTAGTGAGGTCTGCACAACGCATCACCGGGGGCAAACTACCTGCCCTCCAGGACACCTACACAACCCGATGTCACAGGAAGGCCAAAAAGATCATCAAGGACAACAACCACCCGAGCCACTGCCTGTTCACCCCGCTATCATCCAGAAGGCGAGGTCAGTACAGGTGCATCAAAAGTGGGACAGAGAGAGTGAAAAACAGCTTCTATCTCAAGGCTATCAGACTGTTAAACAGCCATCACTAACATTGAGTGGCTGCTGCCAACATACTGACTCAAATCTCTAGCCACTTTAATAATTAAAAATGGGATGTAATAAATATATCAATAGTCACTTCAAACAGTGCCACTTTATATAATGTTTACATACACTACATTACTCATCTCACATGTATATGCTGTACTCTATACCATCTACTGCATCTTGCCTATGCCGTTTGGCCATCGCTTATCCATATATTTATATGTACATATTCTTATTCATTCCTTTGCACTTGTGTGTATAAGGTAGTTGTAGTGAAATTGTTAGATTACTTTAGATATTATTGCACGGTCGGAACTAGAAGCACAAGCATTTCGCTACACTCGCATTAACATCTGCTAACCGTGTGTATGTCACTAATAAAATTTGATTTGATTTGAGCCTGGTCAACAGAGTAGCAGAAAGGGCCTCTGAGTGGTTCCCCAACTCCCACATCACCATCTCCACTCTGCTACCCCGCAAAGACTTTCATCCCCATACCATTCAGAAAGTCAATGCTGATATCACCAGAGGGTGTGGCCTACTCCCGAATGTGCATGTTGCTCACCACCCAACAATCACCCCAGAGCATCTGCACGACCACTCCCACCTGAGGAAGCAGACAGTAGGGATGTTTGCCAAGTCTCTAAAGGATGTGGCACTTGGTAGACAAACACCCCATGCCGCACTGGACAGAAGACCACCCAGAGACCCCTACCAGACCACTGCACCACCAAGGAGCCCCAGGCCCCCTCAACGCCCCACCAGACCCAGCGCACCCCACAGGCCCCACCCACCACCAGAGCATCACCACTTCCATCAGCTTAGCCAGACTGGACTGGGCCTAGCCTACTACCCCACACCAGACCACCACCTCTACCAGACCAGAGAGGAAGCCCCACGGCCCAGGTCTGGCCCCCCTCCACTCCACAGGGCCCAACAGCAGGACCAGCGCAGCTACGCGGAGGTTGTCAGAGGACAAGAGAACCCTGTAGGATTAAGTTAGATGAAATAGCTCCTCCAATACATTTGCACTAAACTGCACTAAACATACACGGATGCATGCATGCACACACACACACACACATACACGGATGCATGCACACACACACACACACACACACACACACACACACACACACACACACACACACACACACACACACACACACACACACACACACACACACACACTCCTTTTGTACTAAAAGTTTACTTGTTCAATGAATAGGAATATTTATATATATAACAGAAAAAATGTTAGCTGTTATCCTGTTTATCTCACTCTTAACAACTTATTAGTTAGTAGTTACTGTATTTTTGACTGCTATTCTTTCTTTTTGCAACATGACATCACTATCAGTTAGCATGTGGAACATTCAGGGCCTAAACTCATCAACCTTCGGACTGAAAAGTTTAGCACTGGAGTTCAACAAAAATCTTAAAGATGTTGACGTCATCATTCTGCAGGAGACATGGTGTAAGGTTGACATTGTCACTCACTGTCCCACAGGCTACAGAGAGGTAATTGTGCCATCACAGAAACACAGAACTGTCAATAGAGGCAGAGACTCTGGAGGACTGATCATTTGGCACAAATCCGAACTAACAGTTTCACATTTTAATTAACTTAATCATTATGACAAACATTATGACACCACTGTCATTGGTTACACTAATTGCACTGTGTGTCTACATAACCTGGTTCAAGTATTCATGAAATTACCCTGAGGAAGGCACAGTGATGCCGAAACATTGGTAAATATCCATTAAATTGCTGGGAGATTATACATGGTGTGCAACTTTCTTTATTTTGATAGTTTATAGTTTATTCGCCGTTAGTCAGCACCTCCACACAAACTATTATTCTGGGTGAGTGCCAGCTCATGTTTTTTATCTATAAATCTGAACTACAAAATCTAACTGATCCCCTTAAAATTGGTAAATATCACATTTGGTTAAAACTGAAAAAATAACTTGTACTGACAGAAAAATATGTGTTCCTTTGCGCAATATATATCTCCCCCTCAGAATCCCCATATTATTCAGAGGAGATCTTCCCCACCCTTGAGGAAGAGACGTGCCATTTCTAGGCCCAGGGAAATGTGCTCATCTGTGGAGACACAAATGCGCACACAGGAACACTACCTGATCTAACGACCACACGAGGGGACAGCTTTATTACAGACCATACTGTTTCTAACTGTCTTCATCTCCCCATAGAAACAACAGTGACAGCGCCGTCAACAAAAACGGAAGGGATCTGTTGCAGCTCTGTAGAAGCCTGGGTCTGTACTTTGTCAATGGTAGGTTATAGGGGGACTCTTTGGGGAGATTCACCTACTGCTCACCTCTTAGCCACAGTACAGTAGAGTATATGACTACAGACATTGACCCTTTCTCTCTCAGCTCATTCACTGTCAAGCCACTAACACCTCTGTCTGATCACAGCCAAATTACGTTGTTCCTCAAAAGAACAGTCATAGAAACAACCACACATTCACAGCCCAGTAAGCTGTACAACATCAGAAATTCATACAGATGGGCCCAAAACAGCACAGAAGAATACCAAAATATCCAAACAATCTTAGATAACTTTCTGGATACCACATTCACTCACAGCAGTAAAAAACATAAACTATATATTCAGGCAAACGGCAAAAGAAGCACAATTGAAATGGATAAAAATATATATTTTTTAAAAACACAGATGACAACTGGTTTGATGCAGATTGTAAAATTATAAGGACAAAACTTAGAACACTATCCAACCAAAAGCACAATAATGGTGAATTACGCCTTCATTACTGTGAGACTTTAAAACTCTATAAACGTACACTCAGAACCCCAAAAAAAACACAGTACAACAGCAAGCAGCTGACATTAATTGAGGAGTCCATAAACACAAACAACTTCTGGCAAAACTCAAAAAATCGAAACAAGAGCAATTAGCGATGCAAAATAGTGACATATGAACAACCCATTGTAAAACACTCTACAACACCGTTCAAATTGACACAAACGCAGAACAATGCCAAATTCATGAGAAGTTGAATGAATTAAAAAATGCTATAAAGGACAATCAAAATCCATTGGTCTCCCCAATTACTGACCAGGAGCTCTATAAGAAACTTCAGGCCCTCAAATTTAAAAAAGCATGAGTACCTGATGGCATCCTAAATGAGATGCTCAAACTCATTAGTGCAAAATTTCAATTGGCTATATTAAAACTGTTTAATTTGATCCTGAGTGTAGGTTATTTCCCTGACATCTGGAATCAAGGACTCATAACCCCAATCTTTAAGAATGGAGACAAATTTGACCCTAACAATTACAGAAGCATTTGTGTGAACAGTAACCTGGGGAAGGTTTTCTGTACTATTATAAATGTAAGCACAATGTCTTGAATGAAAGCCAAATTGAATTCATAC
Organism: Salmo trutta; assembly: GCF_901001165.1. Lineage (NCBI taxonomy): Eukaryota > Metazoa > Chordata > Actinopteri > Salmoniformes > Salmonidae > Salmo > Salmo trutta. The sequence continues at coordinate 35,217,979 of NC_042963.1, forward strand.
CAAAACATCGCACGATCGATCATATTTACACCCTACACACCCTGATAGATAAACACATCCACCAAAATAATACCAAAATATACGCTTGCTTTATAGACTTCCAAAAAGCATTTTATTCTATTTGGCATACGGGACTGTTCTACAAAGTTATTGAAAGTGGTGTAGGGGTAAAACATATGACATAATTAAATCAATGTATACTGGCAATACGTGCAGCGTTAAAATTGGCAAGAAAATAACAAAATCCTTTAATCAGGGGCGGGGCCTTCGCCAGGGTTACAATCTGAGCCCTGCACTCCTCAATATTTACATCAACAAATTGGCCACTATAACACGATCCATGTTGTATACAGCATTTCCCATGAATTCCAACTCTTTCAACTTGCAACAAAATAATCTATGAAATCTAAAACGCTAAACCTTGTTTCACCCAGTCAAGTTTGGTTTCTGTGCAACCCTCGGACACTATAGAAGGCAATCAAAAACTGTTCATCCTTCTACATTATGTATTGGCTACACAACACTTATTTTAGCCCACGAAGGACAGACATCATTACTCACCAATGAGACAGGTGGTGTTCACTTGATTGACAGTCTCTTGGTCCAATGACCACCTATTGTTTTGAAACATAGCTAGCTAGATAGCCAATGAGTTGGGTTTTACGTGAGTATGTGATGGCCCTTTGTATGAGTAAAGGCCATTGTCCTAAGGCTGCGCGCAAAGCGATTCATTGCCCATCAAAAATCCACAGAACGCACAGGAGTTTACATTACGCATCGCTAGATAGTTTCTAAAAAAAAAAATCTCCAAATTTAAGAAGTACAACATGGCTGCTAAGACTATAAATGCTAAATTGAACTTCAAGTATACATATTTGGATGAGATTATTGCAGAAATTGACCGGGAGAGTGACTCGAGAAGTGACACGCATAAAAGATTGGAAGGAGATTTTTAGATCAGTAAATAAAATACATTTTTGCTTCTCGTGCTAATCCAGTTGTTTAAATGGTTGCATATTAATTTAAGATATTTGTCTTTGATTTCTATTTACGTATATATAATATATAGACCTGAGGCATACAATATATTAGTATAGTCTATGTGTGTTATTGCCCATTGATCCACATGTTTCATTATAGTGATTGTGTTCTCCATACTATATATAATACATGTTAATGGATCTGTGTTGTGTATTTGATGTATTGATGCAGTGCTCACCCACTGCTAAAATAAAGGGGAAATAAAATAAGTAATAGTAAACTTGAGTTCTAACATGTTTTTTTTATCCTCAATAGTGGTTGAGAGTAACATGACCTGTGGGAGCCACACCCACCCCCGCCTGACCTTCTAGAGGTGTGAAGTTAAAATAGTATCAAGAATATGCATATCCTTGCTTCAGGTCCTGAGCTACAGGCAGTTAGATTTGTAGGTTATTTTAGGAAGAAATTGAGATGATGTAAGGGCTACGTAACTGGTGGCAGGGAAGTCAAACGCAGGAGAGCAGAACTTGGTGAATAGCCAGAGCAGTTTAGAGAAACCAACTTCGGCAGAAGTCGTGACAGATGAAGGATCCAATCCTTAAGAGGTTTTTAAGAACAACAACAAACAATACCTTTACGACCTGCTGTTGTCATTCCCTTGTGAGAAGGCATTGTCAATGGAAGATCATTTGGTTCAAAGTGGCTGGAGAGGACTCTGTAATGAGAGAGAAATAATGATATGGAAAATATTAGCCTACAAGATTCAATCGAGCTATGTTTGCTTCATTTACATTTTAGTCATTTAGCTTAAGCTCTTATCCAGAGCGACTTACAGTAGTGAATGCATACATTTCCTGTGCTGGCCCCCCATGGGAATCAAACCCACAACCCTGGCGTTGCAAACACCATGCTCTACCAACTGAGCTGCTTCAGTTGCATCCCATTAATGTGCTGGAGACAGCTCTGCAGAGTTGTCACTAGCTGGCATAGCCACAATGTTATAATATCTGATTTTAAACCTAACCTTAAACAAACTGTTAACCCTGATGCCTAACCCTAAACTTAAATTAAGACCAAAAAGTACATTTTTGTTTTCTGAAATGTTTACAATATAGCCTATTTTGACCTTTGCATGACCTATCTATGGGGAAAATGCTCAGTTCTGCCTCCAGGACAAGACTTGATAACAATAAACATCAACCTGAGAAAGAAACGCAAAACTGGCACCAGACGTCATTCCTTGCACATATTCTGATCATCCTGACATGCTTAAGGTAACTTGGGGGAAATCGCCCCTGGGCAAGAACGGAGTGATTTCCTCTTAGTTGGCCTAGGTGCAAAGTCAGACTTGGCAATATTGTAAAAATTCATGAAAACAAACATTTGCTTTTTGGTCTTAATTTAAGGTTAGGGTTAGGCATTAGGGTTAACGGTGTCATTAAAGTTAGGGTTAATGTTAGGGTTAGGTTTATGACTTTGTGTCTGTGCCAGCTAGTGACCACTCTGCAGAGCTGCCTCCAGAACAAGACTCATGACAAGAAATGCTAACTAGCTAACAAGCTAGAAACTAACCAAAACAATGTTTAGAAAGTTGCTTTTAGTTGCCTGGTTTGTTAGATTGACATATACTAAATTAATTTTTAAACAGATGGGTTTATTGGTGTTAAAATACACCAGTTACGCTGATGTCATGCAGCCTGTCGTTCTTACATTTTCATAGCTGTCTATTTACCAACACAAACCGATGCTGGCACTAAGACAGCACTCAATGAGCTGAATATGGCCATAGGCAAACAGGACAACGCTCATCCAGAGGCGGCACTCCTAGTGGCCCGGGGACTTTAATGCAGGGAAACTTAAATCCGTTTCACCTAATTTCTACCAGCATGTTGAATGTGCACCCAGAGGAAATAAAACTCTAGACCACCGTTACTCCACACACAGAGATGCATACAAAGCTCTCCCTCTCCCTCCATTTGGCAAATCTGTCCGTAATTCTATCCTCCTGATTCCTGCTTACAAGCAAAAACTAAAGCAGGAAGCACCAGCGACTCGGTCAATAAAGAAGTGGTCAGATGACGCAGACGCTAAGCTACAGGAATGTTTTACTAGCACAGAGAGAATATGTTCCGGTAGTCTTCTGATGGCATTGAGGAGTACACAATAAGTTCCTCGATGACATCGTCCCCACAGTGATTGTACATACATACCCCAACCAGAAGTCATGGATTACAAGCAACATCCACACTGAGCTAATGGGTAGAGCTGCCACTTTCAAGGAGCAGGACTCTAACCAGGAAGCTTTTAAGAAATCCCGCTATGCCCTCCGACTAACCATCAAACAGGCAAAGCGTCAATACAGAACTAAGATTGAATCGTACTACACCGGCTTCGACGCTTGTTGGATGTGGCAGGGTTTGCAAACTATTACAGACTACAAAGGGAAGTGTAACAGTGTAGGTTCCGTCCCTCTCTTCGCCCCAACCCGGGCTCCGCTAACTAACTAGCCATTTCACATCGGTTACACTCACCCCCCCCTTTGACCTCCTCCTTTTCCGCAGCAACCAATGATCCGGGTCAACAGCATCAATGTAACAGTGTAGGTTCCGTCCCTCTCTTCGCCCCAACCCGGGCTCGAACCAGGGACCCTTGCACACATCAACAACTGACACCCCACGAAGCATCATTACCCATCGCGCCACAAAAGCCGCGGCCCTTGCAACGCAAGGGGAAACCCTACTTCACGTCTCAGAACGAGTGACGTCACTGATTGAAACGCTATTAGCGCGCACCACCGCTAACTAACTAGCCATTTCACATCGGTTACAGAAGCACAGCCGCGAGCTGCCCATTGAAACGAGCCTACCAGACGAGCTAAATTACTTCTATGCTCGCTTCAAGGCAAGCAACAATGAAGCATGCATGAGAGCATCAGCTGTTCTGGACGACTGTGTGATCACGCTCTCCATAGTTGATGTGAGTAAGAACTTTAAACAGGTCAACATTCACAAGGCCGCAGGGCCAGACGGATTACCAAGACGTGTACTCTGAGCATGCGCTGACCAACTGGCAAGTGTCTTCACTGACATTTTCAACCTGTCCCTGACTGAGTCTGTAATACCAACATGTTTCAAGCTGACCACCATAGACCCTGTGCCCAAGAACACTAAGGTAACCTGCCTAAATGACTACTGACCTGTAGCACTCACGTCTGTAGCCATGAAGTGCTTTGAAAGGCTGGTCATGGCTCACATCAACACCATTATCCCAGAAACCCTAGACCCACTCCAATTTCCATAACTCCCCAACAGATCCACAGATGATGCAGTCTCTATTGCACTTCCCTTTCCCACCTGGACAAAAGGAAAACCTATGTGAGAATGCTATTCATTGACTACAGCTCAGCATTCAACTCCATAGTGCCCTCAAAGCTCATCACTAAGCTAGGACTAAACACCTCCCTCTGCAACTGGATCCTGGACATCTTGATGGGCCGCCCCCAGGTGGTAACCGTAGGTAACAACACATCCGCCATGCTGATCCTTAACACTGGGGCCCCTCAAAGGGGTGTGTGCTCAGTCCCCTCCTGTACTCCCTGTTCACTAAAGACTGCATGGCCAAGCACGACTCCAACACCATCATTAAGTTTGCCGACGACACAACAGTGGTAGGCCTGATCACTGACAATGATGAGACAGCCTATAGGGAGGAGGTCAGAAACCTGGCATTGTGGTGCCAGGATAACAACCTCTCCCTCATTGTGATCAAGCTAAAGGATATGATTGTGGACTACAGGAAAAGGAAGACCGAAAACGAGGACATTCTCATCGACGGGACAGTAGTGGAGCAGGTTGACAGCTTCAAGTTCCTTGGTGTCCACATCACCAACATGGTCCAAACACACCAAGACAGTCGTGAAGATGGCACAACAAACCCTATTCCCCCCCAGGAGACTGAAAAGATTTTGCATGGGTCCTCAGATCCTCAAAAAGTTCTACAGCTGCACCATCAAGAGCATCCTGACTGGTTGCATCACTGCCTGGTATGGCAACTGCTTGGCCTCCGACTGCAAGGCACTACAGAGGGTAGTTCGTAAGGCCCAGTACATCACTGGGGCCAAGCTTCCTGCAATCCAGGACCTCTATACAAGGCGGTGTCAGAGGAAGGCCCTAAAAATTGTCAAAGACTCCAGCCACCCTAGTCATAGACTGTTCTCTCTGCTACCGCACGGCAAGCGGTACCGACGCACCAAGTCTAGGTCCAAAAGGCTTCTTAACAGCTTCTTCCCCCAAGCCATAAGACTCCTGAACAGCTAATCTGTACCGGTACCTCCTATATATAGTCTTGCTACTGTTATTTTACTGCTGCTCTTTAATAATTTGTTATTTAAATGTTTTACTTATCTATTTTTTACTCAACACTTATTTCTCTTAAAACTGGTTAAGGGCTTGTAAGTAAACATTTCACTGTAAGGTGCATGTGACAAAAAAAAATTATTTGATTTGACCAATGATATCCACCTGTCATGAATCATTACTTTATGTCTGAGTGAAGACCAGATGTCCCCCGTGGGACGGTTGAGCTAAAGTAGGCTAATGTGATTAGCATGAGGTTGTAAGTAACCAGAACATTTCCCAGGACATAGACATATCTGATATTGGCAAAAGGCTTAAATTCTTTTTACTCTAACTACACTGTTCAATTTACAGTAGCTATTACAGTGAAAAAATACCATGCTATTGTTTGAGGAGAGTTTTTTCTTTGTATTATATTTTGCTATATCTAATGTGTTATATTCTCCTACATTAATTTCACATTTCCACAAACTTCAAACTGTTTCCTTTCAAATGGTATCAATAATATGCATATCCTTGCTTCAGGTCCTGAGCTACAGGCAGTTCGATTTGGATATGTCATTTTTGGCGAAAATTGAAAAAAGGGGACGGATCCTTAATAACAAAGTTTTCTAATCCAGACAAACATACCATATGATAAGTGTGACACGTGGAGTTTTCAATCAGTAACAGGGAGGGCTAACACAAGTAGTCAGGTTTCAGGCAAGGTTATGACTGTGGTTCACCCGACCAACTCTGCTACACTGCAATCACCTTTGATTTAGGCTACTGCATCTCTCCACAACTACCACAGAAATTGATACATTAACTGACATTTCCGATTAAGACAACAACGTGACCCACTGAAATTGGTGAGCAATTGAATTTGAATTTGGTCGAATTAGCCTGCTGAGTTAAAGAAGGCAGTGGCTTTGGGAGTTTTTAGATCTCGGGCAAGGCTGCTTATTGCATGAGCCGTGTTTACCAAATAACCGCCAGTCATTCTAACCTCCAAATATAACCTTTACTGCTTCAACAGAAAATAGTGAACTTGTTGTTAACCCCACAATTACTACACCTGACCAGATACTGACACCCTCCAACAAACACATGCACAATAGCTTGTGAGTGTGTTATATGAAGGTAAAATTGTTTAACATTAATATAGATATATAGGCGGGGGCGTCGAGATTGTATCTTCAACCAACGAGGATCGGCATTCCAAAGCACGAGACAGAGAAGAAAAGGGGTGAACAGGAGGAGGGGAGGTGGGGGAAGTGAACGCGCGAGAGAGCGAAGTGAGGCAGAGCTCATTCAGTCGGATTGTTGAGCACCGGAGCTCCACGGATTACTGTGATAGAAATCCGTCTGTTTGGTTTCTGTTGCTGCGCTCGCTCATGCCCTGGGCGCACTGAGGGCTCGGCATTTCAGTGGTTGAACATCTCTGAAGCGGATGCGCGAGACCCCGAGAAGGGAAAAGAAGAGACTGAAACTTATTTTCCAATAACTCCGTGATTGAAAATAAAGGTGAGAGGCGATTATTATGCATGTACATTACATGTTTACAGGACATGAGCTTTTGCCTTTAAAGGGGATAATAATAATAATATAATTGCAGTAGTAAAAATACATGAATGACAAATTATAATTATGATGATCAGCCCACGATAATTAATGATATAGGCCTACCTGATTATTTGATTATAGGCTAATTACTATCATTATTATAATTATTGTCACTATCATTATTCTTATTATTATGTCCATGCTTTTTTACACCAACTTAAAGTAAAGTCTTAATGTGGTCAGCCATCATATGGTCCAAACGCCCATATACTGCATTTATAATGGTATGGTCAGGAACAGTGTTGGAGCGCGCTCCTCCCTTAAACAATGGTCTGCACTTCACATTACGCGCGTGGGCTCAACAGGTGCACGTGGAGTCAATTTTAGGCAGCACATCAATCTGCACTTCCTCTAGACCCCAAAAAACATCTGCCAATTGTTACATTGTCTTCACATTGTTTTATATAGGCCTAATAAAGGATTAACCTGCAACTAAAAGCTATAATTCAAGATGTGTTTCTGTAATAAAACACTCTCATCTAGTCTAATAGTGAGTCGCCAATGTTTGCAGACAATGTGTGGTAATTACGTCACGGTATGTCGTGTATCTGGGGTTCAAATTGCGTTGATATAATCATTCTACCTAACGTCTCCACCGCTCCATACCTCTGTGCCAAATCGCGCGTCTTGCACGAGCTGCATCATATTTGTTGCGCCGCGCAGCATTCCCACGTGTGTGGCAGGTAGCCTGCCAGGTCTTACTCAACCCGAGACAGAGAGAACAATGAAGAGAGATCATTGATGGGAAGTTTGTTTTAGTGTTTTATGTCTGAGCTCTTCTAGAGATCATTCAGTATTTTATCGGTGTTCAGTATCTTATCAGTTGTCCATGAGCTAATAAGTAGTCTACTACATGGCCATATCCGTTGTGTTTGGTAAGCAGAGTTATCTTGCATTGACTATGAGTTATAAAGGCTTTGTTTTCTCGGAGCCTACCTGGTCTGTTGTTACTGTAGCCAAAGGATGGGAAATTTGCTGCCATCAAATCAATATATATATATATATACAGTACTAGTCAAATGTTTGAACACATCTACTCAGGGTTTTTCTTTGTTTTTACTATTTTCTACATTGTAGAATAATAGTGAATCCATCATAACTATGAAATAACACATATGGAATCATGTAGTAACCAAATAAGTGTTAAACAAATCAAATATATTTTATATTTGAGATTCTTCAAAGTAGTCACCCTTTGCTATTGGCATTATCTCAATAGTGATAATAGTAAAACAAAAGAAAAACCATTGAATGAATGGGTGTGTCCAAACGTTTGACTTGTACTGTACCAGTCAAAAGTTTGAACACACGTACTCATTCCAGGGTTTTCACACACACACACAAAAGTGCTATATATTTACCATTTACCACCCCTTCCTTGAACCAATCACTTCACACCTCCTCCCCTCATTCAATTGCGCACTCATGCTCGCAAGATTTGGTTGGGGGCCCCCCCACCTCATGGGCAAAACATTTTAATGACCCACCACTTCTTAACGGTGGAGAGAAACAATGTTTTAAAGTACATTTCCTGGAATTATACACATGTTGCCATGGTGCATAGAGAAAATGTTGCATTTGTAAAGAAAGTTTTCTGCAATTTAATTCATTTTGCCATGGGGTGGAGAGAAAATTGTGCAATTGCATAACACATTTCATGCAATTCTACCCATTTTGCCATGGGGTGGAGAGACATTTTAGCGTTTTTAATGCTAATTCCTGCAATTCTACACATTTTGCCATTACTTATGCCATGTTTATATGATATCTGAGTGCCATTGACGAGCAAAATCAATGCGGCCGCGGGAGTCCACACACACACATACACACACACACACACACACTCGTCTCCATGGAAACATACTCTCTTGGCACGTGATTGCCTTCACATTACTCTGACAGCCTTTCGTTTGAACACAACCAGAGGACATGTTTCCAGATGCAACATCAATCACTGCTTGGGTGATGTTGGTGGTCGAAGCCGGGCAGAGTGGAGGTGTCTGTCAGGCCTTCAGGGGCTTTGATAAATGCATGTAGAAGATTATCAGTTAATGTTTCATCCTCCAGTGGGAGTCAGTCGGTAGGGATAGTGGCTTGCTGGAGCTTGTGTCTGCAGGCCAGGATCTGGTAAAATTGTGGCCGCGTAATTGTAGGGAGAATATGGAGGGGAAAGTGTCCATGCGTCTAATATGTTTTGTCCTGAGCCCGGAAGCTGCTCTCATAGACTGAAGCACTCGCTGGCTGCTGCCATACATACAGCGTGTGTTTGCGTATGTGTCTTCAGTCTCTGCTTCTGGGAGGGGTAAACACATGTAGGGGACAAGGGAGATATAAAAATGAGCTCATGAAGGCACATTGGGAATATGGGCGGTATAGGGAGTAGCTGCTCAAATGAACCAAAATGTACAATCCTATATGCTTTTTTTGCCCTAATTGATCGCTCTTTAATGTATAGCAAGAACATAGATATGTAATATAGCAGTTATCCAACTAATATTTTCTAATCTTTTCTACTCTAATTGAAAAAGGGTGCCTTCCCCTGTGATGCTGTGGAAGTAGGAGGAGAGGAATTCCACTGGACAATTAAGGGCGGCTAGACTGGGAAAGGCCAGATGGTGGATTGGAGATAACCAATAAACAAGAAATAACTCAAATAAATGAAACGGCTTTCACGCTGGTGCAGATGTTGTTAAAGAAAGACTATACATTAACATCAACACTAGGTTCTCCACATGGGGTAGACAACAAAGCGTTATTTTTGTTATATCAGCCAGGCTCATTCACATGGCACAAATATTACTCACATTTGAGTGTGTGTGTGTGTGTTCACTTGGTAATAGAGCTCAGGTAGAATGGAGGGAAGTGATACACTTTCATTTTCTGGCAGTAGAGGAGAGAAATGTATATATGAGAGAGAAAGTTAGACAGGGAGAGAGTGAAAGTGAGAGAGAGAGAGAGAGAGAGATGGTGAGAGGGAGAGCGAGAGGGAGGTATAGGGTACACAGAGTGATCTATCAGGTATTTTATTTGGAGGAGAGGAGATAAATGGGCGGAGGGGTGACAGTGGTGTTGGTGGTGGTGGGTTGGAGGTTGGTGGAGGTAGAGAGACAGTGGGACACTGTTTGATGCTAGGCGTAGCTCTGTGTGCTGAGAGGGTGAGGCCATGAGGGGGTTGCAGGGCAGTGCCAGCCACCTAGACATTAGGCATCTGTTACCTGTCACCTGCCAGGGGTAGTCAACCTCTCTCTCTCTTTGCTGCTTCTCTGAGACACAGCCAGACCTGGGAAAGACTGCTACTGAAAGAGATAGCGAGAGAGAGGGTGTGGGGGCTAGGGAAGAATAGAAAGAAAGAGACAGTAAAATATGCAGTATAGGTCAAGATGAGAGGGAAGGAAAGCAAAGATGAGAAATTAGAGTGTGCATTTATATGTGTGTTTGTGTGTTTCCATTCATAGAGCTTCACTGTGGGCTCGCTGGCATTCTGTAGCATCTAGCGCTTGAGTAATCCTCCTGGGAACATGCAGAAACTGCCAAAGTATAATCCAACTCCCTTTTCACCGTTCACCACCCTCTTCTCTCTATATCTCCCTTTCCTCTCCCCTGCATATACTGTATCGCACTCCCTCTCCTGTCCCGTCAAACTCTGTTTTTCTTCCTCTACTCTCCCCTGTCTATCTCTCTCTCCCTCTAATGTCCCCTGTCTATCCCTCTGTCTCTGTCTCTTCCTCGAATCTCCCCTTTCTATCTCTGTCTCTTTCTCTAATCCCCCCTGTCTCTCGCTCTGTCTCTACCTCTATTCTTCCCTGCCTATCTCTCTCTCTTCCTCTAATCTCCCCTATGTCTCACTCTTTCTCTCCCTCTTATCTCCCCTGTCTATCTCTGTCTCTCCCTCTAATCTCCCCAGTCTATCCCTCTGTCTCTTCCTCTAATCTCCCCAGTCTATCCCTCTGTCTCTTCCTCTAATCTCCCCAGTCTATCCCTCTGTCTCTCCCTCTAATCTCCCCAGTCTATCCCTCTGTCTCTTCCTCTAATCTCCCCTGCCTATCCCTCTGTCTCTTCCTCTAATCTCTCCTGCCTATCTCTCTGTCTCTTCCTCTAATCTCCCCTATGTCTCACTCTTTCTCTCCCTCTTATCTCCCCTGTCTATCCCTCTGTCTCTTCCTCTAATCTCCCCTGCCTGTCTCTCTGTCTCTCCCTCTAATCTCCCCTGTCTATCCCTCTGTCTCTCCCTCTACTCTCTGTCTCTTCTCTCCTGTCGCTTTCTCTTTCTCCCTGGTCACCCTGTTTCATCATCCCATCTGTTTTTTGCCTCTCTCGTTCTCTCCTCATCTCCTTCTGTCTTTCTCACTCTTCCCCTGGTCCTTCAATTTCATCAATCCATCTCTTTCCTTTTTTTCTCCCTCTCTTTTACTTTCTTCCTTTTCCCTCACTGACACCTTTCTTCCCTTTATCTCTAGTACTCTACACTACTATTATTCCTATCTGCTTTATATGACTCTCCCTTTTCTAAAGGATACTTGCTATTTTTGCAGCTGAAGTCCTCCCTGAGAAAAAATGCTAGCCCTTTCCCAAGGGTTGCACAAACAAAAGCCCTTTTCCTCGCTCCTTTTCCCTCTGTATGACTGCACCACAACAGACACACAGGCATTCACCAGCCTGCCTACCCACCTTCCTGTGTACCGTCCTGCCTACCTGCCTACTCGCCTGCCTGCCTGCCCATGGTTGGCACACTAATAGATCTCCGCTGGTCATAGCGAAAAACATTTTCTCTAATTTAGAATATCTATTATTCTGGGTCCCTGTGGATAGTCTGTGTAGGAAAGAATCTAGTCCCAATTGTGTTTTTCATAACTGTTTGCTGTTTCCTCACCTTCTCTCAGCAGTTTGATTCTGTTATGAATAATGAATCCCTTGAGACTTGCTTTCAAGTTTTTCCTAATTATCCTAAACTGTGCTTCTAGGAAAGATGAATGGTATTACAGCTCACAATTCTTCTAAATATAGTGTGATAAAGCTATTGCTAACACAAACAAGCTGTTTTGGTTTTATCTTCCCTGGTTTGGTGTTCAGGAGAGGGGCAAAGTACACAGGTGGACAGTTGTCACATAGAACATGTCTTACTGTAGAACATTACAGCACTGTAGCTGAAATGTTGTATATCCTTTCCTTTTAGAGAAAAATAGACATGTTTCCCTTAGGCATATATTTTACAGTAGTCTGCCTTAGCTGAATGTTATAGTAATGGCTAGTGAAATTGAATGTACTTACAATTTGTAGGCTAGCTGATAACGGTAAAGGCCCAAAAAAGGTAGGAAGTTACAGCTGCAAAGTAGGCCAACTCTGAGGTCAGATCAAATGTCAGTCTAGAATGTCCCTTACAAACATTGAGATAGCCATCTGCGACAAACTCTTGCAAAGTGTATAAAATGTTCAATATTCTATAGTTCTAGTGGAATCTTACTGCTCTCTGAATGATTTCAAGATTTCAAATGCGCTTCTCTTGAAAGGCATCCTGTTGTATGACTTAGATACCCATCAAAGCCCCATATACTACCCACCACTGCGACCTGTATGCTCTCGTTGGCTGGCCCTCGCTTCATATTCGTCGCCAAACCCACTGGCTCCAGGTCATCTATAAGTCTTTGCTAGGTAAAGCCCCGCCTTATCTCAGCTCACTGGCAGGACCCACCCTTAGCACACGCTCCAGCAAGTATATTTCACTGGTCACCCCCAAAGCCAATTCCTCTTTCGGCCGCCTTTCCTTCCAGTTCTCTGCTGCCAATGACTGGAACGAACTGCAGAAATCACTGAAGCTGGAGACTCATATCCCCCTCACTAGCTTTAAGCACCAGCTGTCAGAGCAGCTCACAGATCACTGCACCTGTACATAGCTCACCTGTAAATAGCCCATCCAACTACCTCATCCCCATACTGTTATTTTCTTTTATTTATTTTGCTCCTTTGCTCCTTCTCTACTTGCACACTCATCTTCTGCACATCTATCACTCCGATGTTTAATTGCTATAGTGTAATTATTTCGCCACTATGGCCTATTTATTGCCTTACCTCCCTTATCCTACCTAATTTGCACACATTGTATATATACTTTTTCTATTGTATTATTGACTGTGTGTTTGTTTATTCCATGTGTAACTCTGTGTTGTTGTTTGTGTCGCACAGCTTTGCTTTATCTTGGCCAGGTTGCAGTTGTAAATGAGAACTTGTTCTCAACTGGCCTACCTGGTTAAATAAAGGTGAAATAAATAAAATAAAAAATCTCAAGGACGGAAGCCCAAGATTAATATTTGTATGGAGGGGGTGGCAGGGGTGGGCTGGGGGGGGGGCTAGTACAGACCAGGGATGGGTTATAGTGGTCAGTATTCACAGAAGCAATGTGAATGGCTTGCCCCCGCTCTCTCTCTCTTCAAACCCCAAACCACCCACGATCCCCTTGGCACCCGCTCCAGCGGAATTCAGGTCTGCGGAGGGTGCACTCTTTTTGTTCCTTCTCTTGGCACCAAAGCCCATGCCACTGAGAACAATCCCCCATTGTGGGGAAACAAAATAATCATCATTATTAAAGCACATTAAGGAATCATTAAAAACAAATGGAAGAGCTCATCCGAAAAATTGTCCCAATATGTAGCACATCAGACTCCGAGCGGCCATCAGATGGACACAGCATTGAGAGTGGGCGTTGTTTTTTGGCACTCACTCTCTTGCACATAAATCAAGCTGTTGGTGAGTACCATATCTTGTTGGTGATAACAGACGATTGGTTGGAGTTTTATGCCATAAATAAAAAATTATACTATTCAGCATATACAGATGTAGCATTTTAATTTGATCGCCCTGTTTTTTGCAGGAAATGTCCTGAACAGCAGTGTATTTGAGGTTTAAAAAGGTTTCTAAAGTTTTAATTTCCACTTCCACAAAAATGTATCAACACCTACACAAATATCCATTAATGATAATCCACACAATAGTTCACATTTCCTGTTGCTGCAGGATTATTTTCCTGCTGTGAGAAACTGGTCAAATTAAGATCCTATATATGTAAATGTTATTGTAGACAGTAGGAACCCAGTCCCACTAGGCCATCCTGTCTCTCTCCCACCAGTGAAACCACTCAGCAGGGAACACAAGAGGTGTCTCCACAGCCACTTGGGAGCTGTACAAAAATAATCTGACAAACAATATCTGACCACTCTCAAGCACTGTGGTCCAAGTCGGTAGCAAACGGATCGTGAAAATCACACACCTCCTCTCCTCCTCCATCAACGCCCCCTCGCTCCATCTCTCCCCTCCTTCCTCTTGCTTTCCTCCCTTTCTCTCTCCCCCAAATCCTCAATTTAGTGCCGTAATGGTCCTGTGAGGCAGGTTTGTGTGCTGTTTTGTGCAGCTCAGGGGGATCGGTGGGCATTAATGTCCCTCTTGACTATGTAAATAGCCAGGGCTGTGGGAGCACAGAGCTGAGCTGCCACTTGTCTGCTTAATTGCAGAGAGCTCCATCACTTTCAGACACTCCGGGAGCCAAAAGGGGGACATGCCTGAGAACTTCAGCACCAAGTACAATGGCCACACTCTGAAGAGTATCCACGAAATACTGGGCCCACCTCCCTCTCCTTCCGGAGGTCCCCCCTTTCCATCTTTTTACCCCTACTCCTCTCCCCCGAACCCCTAATACTTCACTATCATCCCTACCCCATAGCCCCCAACCTCCCTTGTGTACTCCCCTCTCCCCTTCCCACCCCCATACCTCAGCCTATCCCCAAACCGAGCCGATGGAGCATACAGCCCCATTTTGTTTACCTCACTGCTTTTCCAGCGGAACACACAACAATCCCCTTCATTGCCTGTTTGTCAGCCCCCTTTTCAGAACTAAAAGACAAGAGTGAGGGAAAGAGAGGGCGAGAGAGAAAAAATACACAAAAAAACAGAAGAAACAATTAAAAACCTCTTGTGAACCCTGCAATATAGCGGTTTCCCAGCCCTGGGGCCTGTGAACTAACTTGGAGGCCTCTAAAGGGGTCCATTATGCCAGCAGGGCTGGCGTGTTCCAAGAGCGCCTCGCCTCAATCGCTGACCAACACAGAGGGGGTTTTGTTCCAGGTTTCTTGGCTCACCACACCATGTACTGGTTAATTAGGACCTGCATTAATGTATCTATCCATCTGTCCACCTACAGTAGGCCTCGTTACTCCACTGCCCTCTCTGTCTAAACCTTGCCCACTCCACCTGTAATTTTAGAAGGATTGTTAGACACATTTGGAATTGATAAGTGTATCGTGTGCTGCCGTGGGTATTGTATAGTATTGGAGTAGGGAGAGGCAATGGGAGCAACTGAATGTGTTGTCTCCATAGTTGAACTGCAAGTCAACTAGGGCTGTTGTGGTCATGAAATTTTGTCAGCCGGTTATTGTGTCCAAAAGCCTGCCGTTCTCACGGTAATTGACCGTTAGTTAACATAAACGCATTTTGCATCTCCAGGCCTCCGCCATACAAGCTGCATACAAGCCACTGATACAGGCCTTTGGAACATCTACATTTCAATAAGTCTAATAAATCATTTTAAAATACTGCATCACAATATATCCATTATTGGAAACATCATATGAAGAAAATGTATTTCAGAAGAACAGAATATGAGTTGGCCTACTGTATGCTACAGTATCTGGCTATGCTCCATGCCATAGGCTGTAGGCTTTTTCATTTAGCTGACAAGATATGCTTATAAGTCCTGTGCCATTATTTGATATTATATGATTTTATAGTAAAAATAATGTAATTAAGCTGAGCTGAATAAAAGAGAAAGGATATGAAGGGGCTATGTTGAGCGTAAAAGTGATCACTTAAAACAGGTCCTACAGTATATGCTAGATTTTGAGTTATTTGGCAACTTTAGTTTTGAAAGATACAAACTTTCGAATGTCTTAGAAATCAACACATATATGGGCTGCATGGTGCGAATTACAGGCTATTGATGATTTGAGAAAGTCGCAAAAAAAGGTTGTGCTCTGTTCCTTGCCTTAGGCTGCACAGCTGTTCTCTCATCAAGTGATCATATTTTCACCCATCAGACTATTCTTAATTTAAACTTGTCTTTACTAATATATGAAATCTGTTCGGGAACATCGATATAGTAACATGTTTTCACAAACGAAACACATTTCACTAAACTGTTGACAGCCCACTTGAGAAAGGAATAAAGAAGAGAGAGGAGGTGATGGAAATGCACGGTGGTGAGATATTCTGCATCTGAAGGTAATGTGTCAGCCTATTAATTATATCAAAAAATGCCCTATTAGCAGGCTTTTCAAAATCAAATACAAATGCAATATAATTGTAGGCTAACTATGTAAGTCGCCCTGCATAATCAATGAACCATCAGCATCGCCTAGGCCTATACGTTCTCTCTCTGACTCATGGATAGAACATTTGGAACGTAGAAAAAGGTAACCAGTCCATCCAGTATGCATAATAATACAGTCCACACTCAAAGATGATTGCTCCAATTCGTTTAATTTTGGAGTAGAGGCTACCAAAGACATCTTAAATCAGTTTTATTTTATGTTTTTCTGGCATGCATAATATGCTGTAGGCTACGTATTGTATAACAGAACAAACATAGTCATAACTCAGGGTTTTCTTCGGGCTTGGGCTCATATTAGCCTATGCGTAGGCATAAGCTTTAATATTCATATGGGTGTTTTGAATTAATCATCACCTTAGAAAGTGCTGTCCATTTCATTGTGTTAGGCTTTGAAACAACATTCACAACGACCATGTTTTACACTCAGTTTCAACTTGCTGTTGAATTTCTTTCTTCAAACTGATCATCACAGTGATGTGAGTTTTAAAAGCCATATACTGTTTTTATGATAAGTGTTTGATGTGATTTTTGATTGCATTTGCATTGATGTCAGAGTGGTTAGAGGGACAATAGAGCCCTGAGTACCAAGCCATTAGGACCTGATGGTTGTTAGCAAGTTGTGTACTACCAAAGCATGTCCAGAGGGCATAACAGGAGAATACAGTGACTGCCGGTTAGGCGGTAATATGGTAACCGCAACTGTCCTAATCTGAACTTCATGTTGAGACGTGTGTGGCCCTCAGGGACCCTCCAAGTGTTAGCCTTCTGTGATGTGCACTTTCCTGTGTATCTGTTCCACAGCAGGTGAGGACTTTTTTCTCATGCTAATACAATAGCTAGCAGCTAGTCTTTGATGAGAGGGATGCATGTTTTTTTACAGTATAGGCTCTAGGCCAGGATACCCCAACTGGCAGTGGTTTTATTTGGCCCCCCAAGTTTTCTGAGATGTTTTTTTTTTTTTCATTGTTGGACATACAAGATTGTAAAAACACCAGGAAATCGGCTCCCAAGTGATTTTTATTTTGGAAATCTGTTCCCAAATATTCCCAGCATAATAGAGAGACAAATGTGGGCTCCCAAGTGGTGCAACGGTCTAAGGCACTACATCTCAGTGCTAGAGGCATCACTACAGACCCTGATTCGATATATATTATATCTGTTTGGGCTTCTTGCATTCAATTTGCAGTCTACAAATTATTTGTAATTATGTTCCAGCCCCCGACCATCGGCTCAAGAAAAAAATTGTCCTGCGGCTGAATCTACAGTAGTTGATGAGTCCTGCTCTTGGCCTTCTTATGGTTGGATGGTTTGAGTGTAGATGGCCCACTTATGGGGTGTGAACTGTTTTCTTATAATCACCTTTAATGTGCAGATGTAAAGGTTTTCATACAGTTTACACTGAAGGCTGTTATAAACTCCGGGAGTTGACATGACAGCAGTAAAAATGTATGCTATCCATGTTATTGTATTGATTGATACTTTATCAATCCTTTTAATTAAATGTATGGACTGTGCTTGCAACCATATACAGTGCCTTCAGAAAGAATTCAATTTTCCCTTGACTTATTCCACATTGTGTTGTTACAGCCTGAATTCAAAATGTATTAAAAATGTTTATTTTTTCTCACCCATCTACACACAATATTCCATAATGACGTAGTGAAATATTAGCAAATGTATTGAAAATACATTTTATTTACATAAGTATCCGCACACCTGGGTCAATACTTTGTAGAAGCACCTTTGGCAGCAATTAGAGCTGTGAGACATTCTGGCTAAGTCTTTTAGAACGTTCCACACCTGGATTGTGCAGTATTTGCTGATTATTTATTTATTTATTTTTTATGTCATGCTCTGTCAATTTGGTTGTTGATCATTGCTACACAACCATTTTCAGGTCTTGCCATAGATTTTCAAGTAGATTTAATTCAAAACTGAAACTCGGCCATTCACTGTCTTCTTGGTAAGCAACTCCAGGGTAGATCTGGCCTTGTGTTTTTTGGTTATTGTCCTGCTGAAAGGTGAATTAGTTTCTCAGTGTCTGGTGGAAAGCAGACTGGACCAGGTTTTCCTCTAGGATTTTGCCAGCACTAAGCTCTATTCCATTTCCATGTCCTAAAAAACTCCATTGTCCTTAACGATTATAATCATACCCATAACATGATGCAGCCACCACTATGCTTGAACATATGGAGAGTGGTACTAAATAATGTGTTGTATTGCATTTGCCCCCAAAATAACACTTCCTATTCAGGACAAAAAATTGCTTAGCTAAATGTTTTGCAATATTACTTTAGTGCCTTGTTGCAAATAGGATGCATGCTTTGGAATATTTGTATTCTGTATAGGCTTCCTTCTTTTCACTCTGTCAATTAGGTTATTATTGTGGAGTAACTACAGTGTTGCAGATTCATCCTCAGTTTTCTCCTATCACAGCTATTAAACTCTGTAACTGTTTTAAAGTCACTATTCCTTCCACTCTGGCAACTGAGTTTGGAAAGACGGCCTTATCTTTGTAGTGACTGGGTGTATTGATACACCATCCAAAGTGTAATTATTAACTTCACCATGCTCAAAGGGATATTCAATGTCTTATTTCTTTATTTTTATCCATCTACCTATATGTGCCCTTCTTTGCGAGGTGTTGGAAAACCTCCCTGGTCTTTATCGTTGAATCTGTATTTGAAATGCACTGCTCGATTGGGGGACTTTACAGATAATTCTATGTGTGGGGTACAGAGATGAAGTAGTCATTAAAAAGTTGTGTTAAAACTATTATTGCACACAGAGCGAGTCCATGCAAGTTATTATGTGACTTCTTTAAAAAAAAAAAAAGGATTTTCACCCCTTTTCTCTCTCCAATTTCGTGGTATCCAATTGGTATTAGTTACAGTCATGTCTCATCGCTGCAACTCCCGTACGGACTCGGGAGAGGCGAAGGTCGAGAGCCATGCGTCCTTCAAAACACAACCCAACCAAGCCGCACTGCTTCTTGACACAATGCCCATCCAACCCGGAAGCCAACCGCACCAATATGTCGGAGGAAAAATCGTACACCTGGCGACTGTGTCAGCGTGCACTGCGACCGGCCCGCCATTATGTGACTTGTTAAGCAAATGTTTACTCCTGAACTTATTTACGCTTGCCATAACAACGGGTTTGAATACTTATTGACTCAAGACATTTTAGCTTTTCATTTTTTTATGAATTTGTAAAAAAGCTAGTCTATACTAGAGCTATTAACCTCCACCTAACAATTATCATCAAAAACATATGTCAATAACATCTCAATGAACTAAAACAAGAGGCAACATTCATAAAGTATAATTGGCTTAACAGCAAATCTGTATTATTTAACATAGTAAGTAGAATTGTACTCACTTTTAGGAATGAGTAATTGTTTACAAGTTACTAGCTATCCACATATTTTCATCTTCTTCTGTGGTTTGGTAACTTCCTCTCCTTCTACGAATTTTGTCCGGACTGAAGGGTTGTGACTACATGGAGTACAGCTATGACCGGCAGTGACTTTTCGTAGCAGGTTAGGATAGCGTTTTAGATAACCCTAACACTAACACTATCCCTTTTCCTAACCTTAATCTAATTATCCTAACCTGCGGTATTAATTATCCTAACCTGCGGTATTAATTATCCTAACCTGCTGTGTATATTATCCTAACCTGCTATGGAAAAGTAACTTCCTGTCATCACTTCCACCAACTAGTCAAAACCGGACTGAAAAAGACCCAGAGTTTGCAAAAATTCTAAGTATGACAGTCATCTTGCAACAGAGCCTTCAACCGCATTGCGACATCGTGGAAGCTAAAGTGCTTGACTCAGATCGCATATATGTTATGTTAGAAATCAATTATACACTGTGTTGTTGGAGAACAGCTGGACATTTACATAGAAAGCTGTATTTGACAGAACTGAGAACAGCGCAGGGAATCACACACGGTTCTGTTGTAAAATGGGATTACTTTAGGCTGATGTTTTTGGCGGAATTTCTGTTGTGTGCCTTAACTCTCAGCTTGAGGGTTTAACACTCTCTGAGAGGATTCCCTGGGTGTACAGATTACATACTCAAGTATCAGACACTTGACAGGGGAAAAATACATGTAGCTTAAATGTAAGTAATTACAATTGACTCACACTGGTTTAGTTGACATAAACAGGCGGGAAGAAGCTCTCCACCCAAGCCCCTTCTCTCTATTTTTCGTTCTCTTTCTTTCTCTCTCTTTCTCTCAAAAGCATTCCAATACTGCTGAAGAAATATTTGGATAGTTTGAAAAAACATGCAGCGAAAAATGATGTGGAAAGAAAAACAATGAACTGGGTGCCAGCCACCTCAGGGCATTTCACAAGGTGCAGCAGTCGGCAAAAGGCTTCCCAGGCTCCATCACAACAAAAAGTTTGATATGCCAGTAGACTGTAGACTAGTATTATGCCTATTCTTATACAGTCTTGGGACCTACAGCCTACTTTATAAAATCCTGAATTAAGTGTTTGCCATCAGTGTTTTTCATGTAGAAGGCCTGTTTTCACTGAAGGTTCACTGTACTGCTAGAGTGCTGTTCTACCAAATGTGGTTCTGAAAGGACAGTGAGCGGCTGTAGCGTTTGCCATGGCTCTGAAAGGACAGCAAACTTGGCATTACAGAAAGTGCGCTCTGAAAAAAGTAGTCAAAAAGCACAGGCTTGCCAACGCCAAGCAAATCGAGCTTACCCCGTAGGCCCAGGCCTAGGCACTACTTCAAAAGGCTAGACAAAAGTTGCAATTTCTCATTTCATATATCCCCCATGTTTTTTTGTTATTGTTGATTGAAAGTCGCAGTGCTAGGCTAGTCATTAGGAAAACATTTGGGTATCGTCCAGCTAGACTTTCCCCCCTAAATTCAATAGCTTTATTAGTATGCTCTCAACTATTTTGCTCAGAAACCAGTTGAGTGTTCCAGATTTTTGGCCAACATGATCTTTGCTAAGAAAATTGATTTCTTATTTGTTCAGACACATCAGCACAAGCAAGACAATGGTCAGCAGCATATCTGGTACTTATCAAATAGACATAGAAGCAGATAAGAGAAACAGAGAGATAGCCTATGTGTAGAGATTAGAGAATGAGAAAGGAAGGAAGAAAGAGAGGAGAGGAGTCTCAGGAGCTGAGTCTTGCTACTCCACTGACAGATCCGTCACACTTTTCTGCCTCCCTGATACCAGCCCTCCCCTCCATCCTTCTCTCCCCACAGTGCTAGCAGGCATTGATCTGCATCCTGGTTTAAATGTATTATCCAACACAGACACAGTGTCACAATTAGAGACAAAACGATTCATGAATACTTGATGCCCTTACTGCCAACATCTATTAGTCTGGTTGGCTCCATAGAGTTTACACAAGTAGTTCACAGTACTGCATGCTCAGTTTCCACCTTGTGTTGTACAACTACTGTGGCACTTGCTATTTAGTGAGCATTACATTTCTGTCGGTAGATGACATATGGTGCTTCTGTAGGTAGGTATCTCTAGAGTAATGTAACGGTAGCAGTATGATATAAGTTGTGTCTGGAGGAATCTGTAGTACAGTCTGTAGATACAGAGCAGCTGGTAGATGACAGAAACTGTCTGCACTAATGAAGCACATCCTGTAGAAGGTTTGTATAGACACAATGTGTATAATATGTGGAAATCTCTGGGGCATTGTGAAGACTGTATATGAGTGGTTTCAGATGGAGTTGGATGTACTGGCTATTACAGTATGTATGCTAAGTTATAGCATAGTGCTGCCAGCATATGATGTAATGTGCATGTCTATTTGTGTGCCTGCACTTGTGTGTGTATGTATGTCAGTGTGGAGGAATGCTGTGTCTCACTTGACTCTGAGGTAGTGTGATTGTATTTGGATTTATTAGGGATCCCCATTAGCTGCTACTCTTCCTGGGATCCAAACATATTAAGGCACTTACATTAGACATAAAACAAAGGATAAAACAGTACATCATATAACATTATTACACCACTACATATCTACAGTACAAAATGTATAATATGTATAACTGTGAAGAGAACAAAAGGAGAGGAGAGTGAGTCTGTGGGGTGAGAAGAGTAGAGGAGAGCTGAGCTGGGTCTGTAGTGTTTAATTAGAGATTGCAACCCTTTCACCCCTCCTTGTATGCCCAGGACCCGACAGAAGGAAATTTATGGCAATATGTATGCCGCTGACAGTATGAGTGTGTGCGTGTGTGTGTGTGTGTCCGCATACGGTGTGCACATTTGAGAGTGTGGCAGGTGAGCCTAGTGATGTATGAAACAGAAATTGTTTTGTAAGCGCAATAATCAAATTTCACGGGGTGAGCCCTCTAACACAGATGTCAGCCTCTTCTGTAACCAACAGATGTAATTCCATGCTGGATCCCTCAGATTCAAATAAACATACACATAAATACTCCTTCTCCACTTCAATTGATTGCTTTAATCTGGCCTCTCTACCCTTGAACCATCCACTCCCACTCCCATTCCCCTCCCTTCCCTAATTTCTCCTTCCCCTCTATATCTTTGTCTCCCAACCTCTCTTCTCCTCAAGCCGTCTATCTCTACCTCCCTCCTTCACTCTCTCATTCGCTCCCTTCTTCGCTCCCTCATTCGCTCCCTCCTTCACTCCCTCCCTCTCTCCCTCTCATTCCAGTAGATCTGTGCAGTGTAGCGGGTGTAGGAGGGGGTGGGCCTGCCTTCCTGCCTATCTGCCTTCCTGATTTAATGAGGTCCTATGGGGATTGGACTGAATCCATCAAAAGCTGCGCTCCTCTCCTCTCTGCCATACAGCCAGCTCTGTTAAACAGATGTGCCGGCGATAATGATAGCAGCACTGTCTCATACCCAGCATGTGTAAATGCAGGGGTGGGGAACAGGAGAGAAACGAGAGGAAAGAGAGAGAGGTGAGAAAAGGGGAGGAGAGGCGCTCTAGCGTAGAAACAAAGCTCTTCTCTGATTAAGCGGAGGGAATGTGTGAGAGGAGAGGAGGGGGGGAAAGGGAGGTGCGATAAGGGAAATCTCCTAGATTACAGATTACCTGGGGTGAGAGATGAGAGAATACATGTGGAGGGAGGTGGAGGGAGATTGGGGGAGAGATGGAGAGAGGAGGTGAAGAGGTGTTGGGAGAATTGGGGAGAGATGGACAGAAGTGGAGGGAGGTGGACAGGTGGTTTGGGGGAGATGGAGAGGTGTAGGGAAGTGAAGAGGTGGAGGGAGATTGGAGAAGAGATTGAGAGGGATGGAGGTACAGTAGGTGGACAGCCCAGACATTAAATCCTCCTGGTGTCTTTGTGAGAGCTAACAAAACCACAAGCTGACAGCAGCATCAGACCATAAAAGACTGGGAGAGAACCGAGAAGCGTGAGAGATGGAAATGGAGAGAGTTTATTGTTAATTAGGATCTATGGGAAACGGAGAGAGAGAGATAAAGAGGAGAGAAGAACATAGGAGAAAGAATAGGAGGTGGAGAGAGAGAGGATTGCAGGTAGAGGGAGAGCATAGTAAAAGGGAAACAGGAGAAAAAAGAGAGATTCATTCATTCCTTCACTCACTCACTCACTCATCCACTGGGAGAATCTCAATTGCATACTCCTCTCTCCTCGCTTCCTTCTCAAAATCCATTGGAGGAGAAGGTCAGAGTGGAGGGACCTCTGGCTTCTCATCCAATAGTTTTTGAGAAGGAGGTGAGGAAAGAGGAGAGAGGACGCGAGGGATTGTAACTCACTCACTCTAACTCACCCTTACTCACTCTCGTTGTCTTTCTCTCAGCCAGCTCTGCCTCTGTCTTTCTGACCATCCCTCACACACAGACATAGAGTTAAGTAACAGCAGTGGGCCTCAGGATTCCCAGAAGTTTCTCATTATGGGTACAAAGAGGTGGCCCAAACAAAGGCCTAACCTCCACACTGTGCTGGGACGCACACAGAGAGGTACGTAGTATGGTTCAATCATGCCTTGTTACCAGGATGCTGATAATGCTTCCCTGGGTTATTTTTCTTGCAGTCAAATTACCAAATTGCCCTCATGGGTGGAATATTATTAATATTTTTTATAATTTCATAATTAATAGACATACTTTTTTTACGTCGAAAATCTGGTGTGTCTATGTCAAACGGTTTCATTATATTTCAGTTTTCTGTGATGTATATAGAGTGTAATATTGGGACGCAAACTCAAAATGTAATAAATGTCAACTCCATATCTGACATGGTACAGGTGTCTTCTTTTTTTAAGCCCATAACCACGTGTGTGAGGTGTATACTTTTGTTGCAAAGTAGATTTGTTTACGACTACCAAGAAACACTCTGTGTGACCCTGATTCATCCCACTGACGTGAAAGGTTATTGTAGCATAAGAGAGGGTTTGATGTGAAACAGCACAATGAGTTACAGTATCTCACCTTAGTCTTAGAGAGAGAACCTCAACCCACCCATCTGATGTCAGTTTAGAAAGGAGAATCTGATGAGTGATTGTTTAACTGAGAACGTAATAGAGAAAGAGTTGTGGCACACTGTATTGTGTTCCACTTGGACAGGCCTACAGTACCCTGTTTTCATCAGAAGAATCAGGGCAGGATTTGCTCTCACATAGACAAGTGTGTATAAGTTGCCTCTGCATGTCACTGTATTTAGCACTAAACTACATCCACATGGCATTGCTGTGTGTTTATAGTGCCTAAACGTGTTTAAAAACGTAAGTGAGTTTTGGAACAGGGCCATGGCAAGGCTTTTTGACAGGACTTAGCCTTATCACACATCACAGGCCTGGTCACAGGACCTAATGGGGCAATAAGGCTGTCAACCTGTCAGTTAAGAGATGTTGATTTCACCTTTATTTAACCAGTTAGGCCAGTTGTGAACAAGTTCTCATTTACAACTGCGACCTGGCCAAGATAAAGCAAAGCAGTGCGACAAAAACAACAACACAGAGTTACACATAAACAAACGTACAGTCAATAACACAATAGAAAAATGCATGTACTGTGTGTGCAAATGTAGAACATTAGGGAGGTAAGGCAATAAATAGGCCATAGAGGCGAAATATTTACAATTTAGCATTAACACTGGAGTGATAGATGTGCAGATGATGATGTGCAAGTAGAGATACTGGGGTGCAAAAGAGAAGGAATATAAATAACAAAATGGATATGAGGTAGTTGGGTGTGCTATTTACAGATTGGCTGTGTACAGGTACACTGTAAGCTGCTCTGACAGCTGATGCTTAAAGTTAGAGAGTGAGATATAAGTCTCCAGCTTCAGTGATTTTTGCAATAAGTCAATGTTGAAGTCATCTCATATGTGTACATCCAGGATCATTTGACAGGGTTCACAATGAGGATGATATGCAGTTGGTCATGTGAACTACAGACAGAAAATGTAGGTGTGTGTGTGTGACAGAGAGAGAGAGAGAGAGAGAGAGAGAATGTGTGTGTCTACGTGCATGGCCTTGGTATTGCTGACGTGGACTGTCCTCTTTGTCCAGTGCAGTGGAACATCTTGACCAACAGTAACCCTAGATAAGTTGCTAATGTCAAACACACACAAACACACACACAAACACACACACACACACACATTTCTGACCTGTATTTCATTAATGGGCAACTTTCCCTTAGAGGCTTTGAAGGCTCTGTTGCATACAGTAGCTGCAAGACTTCACTTTTGGAGAACTGGTGGCTTTGACTGGCTTGAAGTGATCCCTTATGTGGCAATTATCTCAGAGGATTTTCATAGGCCCTCAAACTTGTTACAACAGAGACAAGTCAGTGGTGCTCCCCTGGGTCTGGGACTGCCTGTCTAGAGGTGTTTAGAAGATGAGCTCTGAGGAGATTTGATAATCACAGCCACCTGCTGGCTAATCTGCTGTGTGCGTGTGATCTTGCTCTGGCTCTGATAATATGAAGGAGCCGGGGGCCACAAACAGGGTGAAATGTTCAGGAATCCAGAGTTCAATTTGTTCTGGTTGGCTACTAGAAACCATTATGTCTGCTTCTTTACATAAGCATGGACATTTCACAAACACATTAGTTGCAAACTTACTCTGTCATGCCATTTTAATTTCATTTTGTACAGGGATGCCAAATAATTATAATTTTTTATTTATTTATTTAACCAGGTAGGCTAGTTGAGAACACGTTTTCATTTACAACGGCGATCTGGCCAAGATAAAGCAAAGCAGTTCAACACATACAACAAGTTACACATGGAATAAACAAACACAGTCAATAATACAGTAGAAAAGTCTATATACAGTGTGTGCAAATAAGGTAAGATAAGGGAGGTAAGGCAATAAATAGGCCATGGTGGCGAAATAATTACAATATAGCAATTAAACACTGGAATGGTAGATGTGCAGAAGATGAATGTGCAAGTAGAGATACTGGGGTGCAAAGGAGCAAGATAAATAAATAAATACAGTATGGGGATGAGGTAGTTGGATGGGCTATTTACAGGTGGGCTTTGTACAGGTGCAGTGATCTGTGAGCTGCTCTGACAGCTGGTGCTTAAAGTTAGTGAGGGAGATATGAGTCTCCAGCTTCAGTGATTTTTGTAGTTCGTTCCAGTCATTGGCAGCAGAGAACTGGACGGAAAGGCGGCCAAAGTAGGAATTGGCTTTGGGGGTGACCAGTGAAATATACCTGCTGGAGCGTGTGGTACGGGTGGGTGCTGCTATGGTGACCAGTGAGCTGAGATAAGGCGGGGCTTTACCTAGCAAAGACTTGTAGATGACCTGGAGCCAGTGGGTTTGGCGACGAGTATGAAGCGAGGGCCAGCCAACGAGAGGGCACAGGTCGCAGTGGTGGGTAGTATATGGGGCTTTGGTGACAAAACGGATGGCTCTAGCATCTCATAGCATCTCTACCTGCTCTATCTCAATACAGTCAGTAGTTTTGTTTGGCACAATTGCTTGAGTGAGGGTAGAGAAGAAAGGCATTGTTCATAAGAATATGTTATTATGAGAACTTTGATCAACTAGCTAGATATCATTTTACATTCGAGTGTATGAGGATTCGCCCACTCAGAGGTACAATTTCAAACTGTAATATCAGATATTCTCTTTTCCACATCATTATCAGCATCTCTCTGAGCGGTTTTGAGAAAGTAATTTAGTTGTTTCCTCAACCGTAACCAAGAGGTTGTCTATGCTTGACCGACCATGTACATGTTAGAGAATCTATTCGCCCTATCCACTTAATGGAATAGGTAATCAAGACTCTGTAACAACTTCCACCTTTCCTCCACTTTGTAGACTGTATCTCTCTATTCCTATGCATGGTACAACCTCAAGTGTTTGCTAAGAGGTACATTTAAGCGTGTTTTTTCACAGGCATCCAGGCCAGTGTGTGATCCCATCTCCCATTCCCACTACATGGCAAGTGGCTAAGAGGCTGGTAGGGAGGGAGGCCCCCGAGGGGTGAACAGATATCCGGGGCCTACATGGCCCAGCTCCAGTTATCTCTAACTCACAGCTACATTGTGATGCTCCAGTCATGAGAACGGGCATCGGACCCCTTGGAACCCACTGGGAAACTGCAGTTCCATTTACATCTCCCTGGTCCTCCCTGGCCCTCCCTGGCCCTCTCTGGCACCACATGCAATATAACCAGCAGCACACTGGAGAGTCTAAAGAAGTAGTCTAAAGCAAAAACTCACAATGTAGTGAGATTCACACGAGCCTTGCCTTGCGTGCTATACAGACATTTCACTGCATTGTACGGTATGGAGTACTGTTGTACAATCTATTGTGCTGTTTTGAATTGGGATAGGTCTTTGGTGTGTGAGAGAGGTGGTGTGGGAAAAGGCTAGTTAAGCTGTGTGTTTAAAGCTGTTTAAAAGGCTGCTGCCATAGTCTCTGGGTGTATCTGATGGCTCTATTACTCACTGCGCCTTGAGGTTTTACTTTCTTTAGTTGAAATGAGAATCCGAGGTGCCTACTGCCTCCGTTAATCTATCAAGTGTGTGTGTTTGTGTGTGTGTGTGTGTTTGTGTGTGTGTGCAGCAGCAGCCAACGAGCTTCCTCTCTAGTCTCTCTTCCACTTCTCTGTGGTGCGTGGTGCGTTGCTAGGACAACTCCTCTGGGTGCTGGCTGCATCGCTACGTCTCTCTCAAAGCCGGAGCTTGGGGAACCTCCTCGCCCCGGGAACGCAGCATAAAATTGGAATAATCGCTGTCGATTATGGTACACAATGGCCTGCTGCTTCTGAAAGATTCATTCATTCCGGAAAAATAGAACTGTGGAGGGAGGGGGAGGACAAGGGGGGGGGGGCAAGAAAGGGGCACCTCACTCCCCTCTCCGCTCCTCTTCTTTGCTCTCCCACGGTGGGCATAGGCATGACATCAGCAACCCTCAATGGGACTGGCTTTCTGGACATGCCCGCTGCCCCCCTCCAACCCTCCATACCTCCCTCCCTCCCCTCCCTCCCCTCCCTCCCTTTCTCGCCCCTGCCAGCTTGGACCCAGTGCTTGGCTGGGCGACTTGGGGCCAACACCACTGTTTGCGTGAGAGACAAAAGCCCCTCAGAGGGAGAAGAGGGGAAGCGGAGTGCTTCACATGGTCCCAGCCAAGAGCAGGGATGGCTGCCTCCCTCCGCTCTCCTCCTAGCAGGCCTCTCCTTTGGCTTGGTGGTGGTGGTGTGACTCCCGTATGCCTGTATCGTCCTCTCCCCCTCCTACCTCATCCCCAAAATGGTCTCTTTCCTCTCTGAGCTAGAGCTCTTTGAAAGAGTATGACATGTCAAGGGATTTGGGATGAGTGATTTCTCACGCCACAACCTCTATTGACAGTGATTGCATTCCCCTGGCTTTTGTTGGGCTGATGGCCATACGTCTGGGAGAGGAATAGCTTTCCAACACATTTCCTTCGTCAGATCTAGAATGATGTAGTACTGCTCTATAGGTTGTGTAATCCCATGCTGCTGTGAGACGGGACAAATCAGTATGACACCCAACTCTAGAGGTATTCTCCTTAGTCTGTGAAGTCGACTTTCAGTCTGAATGCAGTAATAAATCAGTTTTTGATATTGACCTCCTAATGTTCCATATGGCCTAAAGTTTCCCTGTCTGTCACATATGGAAACATGGTTTCTATTTTTATATCAATCTGATGGATAAACTATTATATAACATTAGAAAATAAATATACAGAGACTGAAAAACAGCTTCTATCTCAAGGCCATCAGACTGTTAAATAGTCACCACTAGCCGGCCTCCGCCCAGTACCCTGCCCTGAACTTTAGTCTCTGTCACTAGCCAGCTACCACCCCATTACTCAAACCAGCACCTTAAAGGCTGCTGGCTATCTACATAGAAATGGAACACTGGTCACTTTAATAATGAAACACTGGTCACTTTAATAATGTTTACATGTTGTTTTACTAATTTCTTATGTATATACTGTATTCTAGTCAAGGCCTATATTTAACTATTGCTGTACATGTACTATTCTATCCTATGTATTCTACAGATATATTACATATTATATACATATACTGTCCATCATTTCTATACATCCCATCATATATATTTATTTATACTCTGGACTCCGACATTGCTCGTCCTAATATTTATACATTTCTTAATTCCATTCTTTAACTTTTTAGATGTGTGTATATTGTTGTTTATTGTTAGATATTACTGCACTGTTGGAGCTAGGAACACAATCATTTCACTACACCTGCAATAGCATCTGCTAAAACAATTTGATTTGATATATACAGTTCTTCATCTCATGTACATGGCAACGTACAGTAGTGCATGTACATGGCAACATTCTGACGCATATACAGATACATTTTAGGATTAAAAGTTGATCAGTAACCATCATGATGGGACTTATTCCCTCTATATTGTATATTGACCACTATTTTCCTGCATAAAGTTAATCCCTTTTGACCTCCGCATAACCAGGAAGCAGAGGACAGCTGATGCAACATTTCCCCCTGCGGCAGTATTGAGGCTGCTGGTTGACGTACACTGTATATGGTCTGATGACATAGCTGGACACTGCTTCCCGTTAACGTCTCATCCTCTGACCATGACGTCAATGTCAGCATTATATACATCAAATCTTCAGTTAAACATTAAGAAGCTTAAGAAGCACTGACCATGCCATACCATTAGAGAGCTCTCCTTTCTCTCAGTCTCTCTCACTGGCCCATCCAGAGGATATGAAGCCCAGACTAGAACTTGATAACCCGGGGGGGATTACAGCTAAAACCAGCCAATACGGAATCGATGGAGGAACCCCCCCCCCCCCCCCCCCCCCCCCCTAAACTGGACTGTTGACTCCTCCCTCTAGCCCCCTGTGTGCTGTGTGTGAGTCTGTGTGTGTGAGAGCTTGTGTGTAGTTCCTGTGCACAGTAGCCTGGTCCACTTCAACGGTAGTGACAGACATCAGGACTGACTGCAAAGCTTTGGGCAGTGTGGCTGAGGTGGGATGCTTGTCTCTCTCTGAATGCTAACAAAATGTTGCTGGCCTACTGTGAACTGTAGCTGAGTTTTTGGAAGATCCAGTTGAATTACACAGAGGTCAATATGCTGAGATGTGTTGTCTTCCGACGTACTTACGACAATGTCAGGAGCACCAGTGTATCCACGTTGTCTTTCTACTGGCTTATTGACTCTTTCTGTACAGCATAGCATGAGGCAGAATTTTATCTAACCTTGGTCAGTGTACATAGCACCCAGATAGCACATACTGCTCTGAGAACCATATGTTTCTATGGTGGGAATTCCAGTACCTCAGCATAACGTTTTCTAAAAACCATAAGAAAACATGAGTAACATTCAAAGAACGTTCTAAGAATGTAATGTAAAAACATATACTCAGTGTCAACAAAACTCTCTCTATCCTCTATCTTGTTAAGTGTTGTCAGGTGTGTACACTATGTCCTTTAATTGGCCACACATGCTCATAATGAGTGCTTTTTTCCCCTTTGAAATTTGGTCTGTTTGAATAGACTAAAATGAACAGTTTTGTGTGAGTAAAAAAACAAACATCACATGCTAGTTCCATCCTGGTGGCACAGTGGACTAATTCCATGGATATAAAACAGAAGATCGTAGTTTTGAATCTCACTAACGCTGTGCCACAATAATAGAGAAATGTGTTTGCATGATTAATGCCTAAGCAAATGAACTTTCAAGTGTATTTGGAGTTCAAAACAGTTCAGCTAAGCCAGCATTGTTATTAATAGTCTTATTGAAGCATGTTCTCAGAATGTTATTTAACCCTTGTGCTTGCTGAAAAAAAATGATGTCCACTGTGGTATGGGTCAGATTGACCCACACAGTTTAAACACACTCAAGACAGTCAAAGAATCAAGTTAAAACAGCCAACACTTTATTTTGTCTTGTCAAACCTTTCAGAAAGAAGAAATACAATAACATTTTATTTCAAAAAATATTTAAGAACTATTTGTTAAACATATTTCCTTTCTCACAAACAAGTATTTTCTGTTTGGAGATCATTTTTGAGTCTGTGTCAGAGATCTGCTGCTCTCGCACTGAGAAGGAGACGTTTGAGAAAGCTCCTTTTCAGCCAAACATAATTATAAGAGTGCAGCCAGAACCAGTCTAAACAAAATACATCAAATACACTTGTTTATTTTGGACCTGTGTAAATATCTATACACATGAAAGCCCCCTGGTCAAAATGATCCACAACATCATGTTTGTATACAAAATCTACACAGACATTCCACAACACATCATTTAATTTCATGGAGAAAAAGAGAGGTTAACTAGTATTTTAGACAACTCAAAAGTGGAAATGGGTCAAATTGACCCACAACATAATAGGAGGGTTAATTACCTTCAAATAACCTATAATTTCCGTTCTCAGAACATTAATAAAACCTCCCAGAAAGACTTTCAAGGAACCATAGTAAAACGCTCTCAGAAGCTCCCTGCAACCGAAAAATGTATGTTTCTAGAACAGGCAAAATGTTCACTTCCGTTCTCAGAAAGAAAGAAAAAACATTCAGTTTCACTGGTCAGGAAACCTATTTCTTCATTCCCAGAACCAATGGGAAACCAAAAACATACATACCACAGATGTAGTAAGTGCATTCCTGCATTCCTCTGCTCATCTCTTTTCATCTCTGGCACATTGATCCTCTTCTTGATCAATGAAAGGGTAACTGTTGGCTGGTGCCTCCAATGAGCAGAGAAAACATGCTCTGTGGGAACATGCAGAGGTTTCAATGTGTCTAGTACATTTTCTATAGGCTGTTTATACTCACCTGATAGGGATTATTGTCATAACAATTGATCCTAACTGGTACAAAAATCAAGTCCAGGAAACAGAAATATATTTTTGCATGGAAAGATCAGACCTGTGACCTAGTGTTCTAAATCATTATGCACAATGTGACGGTACTGTCTGTGCCTGGAAAGAGATTGTCTATAGGCCTAAAGGTGGGTTCACATGGCATTAGCCATAAAGTGATATGATCACAGATGGCATATGTCTGGCCAGGGTGGTTCAACCTTAATTCCATTACAGAGGAACTAAAGAAAAACAGAAAGGGGATGTTCAGGTTTTTATGGCTACTGTCCTCATGTACACAGAGAGCTGATATTAATAATATGCATGTCAATCTCTCCTGGCTCAAAGTGGAGGAGTGATTGACTTAATCATTACTTGTATTTATGAGCGGTATTGACATGTTGAATGCACCGAATTGTCTGTTTGAACTAATGGCACACAGCTCAGACACCCATACTATAAGGGCAGAAGGCGAGACCCAAATGCAGACACAGGAGGCAGATGGTTGAGCTCCGATATTTATTATACCAAAAGGGGTAGGCAAAAGGCAGTTCGGGGTCAGGCGAGAGTTCATAAACCAGGTCAGAGTCCAAACAGTACCAGGCGATAGGCAAGGTCGAGGTCAGGACAGCCAGGGGTTCATTGAACAGGTCCGAGTCCAAACAGTACAAGGGGATAGGCAGGCTCGAGGTCAGAACAGGCAGAGTGGTCAGGCAGGTGGATTCTACATCAGGACAGGCAAAGGTCAAAACCAGGAGGGATAGGAAAAAACAGAGACTGGGAAAAATAGGAGCTAGGAGAAACGCTGGTTGACTTGGCAAAACAAGACGAACTGGCACAGAGAGATGGGAAACACAGGGATAAATACACCGGGGACTAATGGGGAAACAGGAGACACCTGGAGGTGAGTGGAGACAATCAAAAAGACAGGTGAAACAGACCAGGGCATGACACATACATACCTCAGAAGACATGCCACAGGAGGTCTCTTCACAGTCCCCAAGTCCAGAACAGACTATGGGAGGCGCACAGTACTACATAGAGCCATGATTACATGGAACTCTATTCCACATCAAGTAACTGTTGCAAGCAGTAAAATTAGATTTAAAAAACAGATATAAATACACCTTACGGAACAGCCGGAACTGCAACACAAACATAGACACAGACACATACACACACACGATAACATACGCACTATACACACACGTGTTCTGTAGATATGTGGTAGTGGTCGAGTAGGGGCCTGAGGGCACACATAGCCTCCCTGTGGCTCAGTTGGTAGAGCATGGTGTTTGCAACGCCAGGGTTGTGGGTTCGATTTCCACGGGGGGCCAGTATGGGGGGGAAAAAAATATGTATGAAATGAATTGAAATGTATGTAAGTCGCTCTGGATAAGAGCGTCTGCTAAAATGACTAAAATGTAAAAAAAATAAATGCAGTGTGTTGTGAAATCTGTGAATGCATTGCCTTGGCAGCAGCTTATGGCGATCCATAATAAATACAAATACATGTCACCTCTCACCTACAGTGTATCAAGCCTTTAATGGCCTAGTAAGAAGTGGACCTACTAAGAAACCCAATGTCCTTTTCATGATTAATAATACCAGCATTTATGTGTGACAATGCACCTATATCCTATGTGGCAGTAAAATGATAGACAGCCTACTGTCACATACTGAAATGTCACCTTTCCCCATGTGTTCTGATGACACCAATGTGAAGTTAGATGTGCCCAAAATATACGGATATGGACAGACAGGGTGTTTTCTGTTGCAAAATGAATTTGCCACCAATGCAGGATAATGACGCTGTCGTTCAACCTGCCATTTCCAGGGTTAAGTCATTGTCATGGTAAAGAAGTGAACGTGATGGGAGGTGTTCACTGATATACAGGCATCCGCCATATCCTACTGTATCACAGTGAGTGATACATGCCTTAGCTTAGTGACTGACACCTTCACATCACCTGGGCCAGCAGCCACTAGCTACTGTTCTGAACTCAAATACTCTGACCAGGCCTCTGAGTTCCAATTAAATCAAATCAAATCAAATGTTATTTGTCAAATGCGCCGAATATAACCGGTGTAGAACTTACCGTGTAATGCTTACTTGCAAGCCCTTAAATGGATCGGACCCTTTTTTTCAATTTTCGCCTAAAATGACATACCCAAACCTAACTGCCTGTAGCTCAGGACCTGAAGGAAGGATATGCATATTATTGATACCATTTGAAAGGAAACATTTTGAAGTTTGTGGAAATGTGAAATGACTGTAGGAGAATATAACACATTCGATCTGGTAAAAGATAATACAAAAAAAAAACATGCATTTTATTTCAATTTTTTTTTTCATCATCTTTGAAATGCAAGAGAAAGGCCATTAAATCACATAGTAATTTAGGTGCAATTTAGATTTTGGCCACCAGATGGCAATACATCGTTTCCGACTGATCCAATGAAGAATTGCATTACTGCACAAAATGTTGTATCAAGTCTGCCCAAATGTGCCAAATTGGTCAATTTATACATTTTCAAGTACATAAATATAGAGAACATACAAAAATGATATGGTAATAAAAAATGTACCGGGTATGGTGGGTGCGGGGCCAGACACAGCAGGGGTTCAAACTGTAGAACCAAGTTTGTACATTTGAATATAAAAATTGATTTTATCAAACAAAACTGTGCTACATTTTATCTCTGGGACCTTCATGATGACAAATCAGAGCAACATTACTGAATGCAAGTACATTATTTACCTTCAGATGTGAATGTATCAAACCAGTTGTGTGATAAAAGTGTTTTGTTGCTGTGCACTCTCCTCAAACAATAGCATGGTATTTAATAGCTACTATAAATTGGACACTTCAGTTAGATTAACAAGAATTTCAGCTTTCTGCCCATATAAGACATGTCTATGTCCTGGAAAGTTGGCTGTTACTTGCAACGTCATTCTAGTCACATTAGCGCATGTTATCAAGAACCGTCCCGGTATAGGGACACCGATACCATAGAGGTTAAAAAAACCCTCTGCATTGTTGGTTAAGTAAGTAAGATTACATTTTTTATGAATAAACTAAAGTAAAAAAAAGTAACACAATAAAATAACAATAACCTGGCTATATACAGGGGGTACCGGTTTCAAGTCAATGTGCGGGGATACAGGTTAGTCGAGGTAATTGAGGTAATATGTGACCGACTGGTTCGATTCAGTCTTATGTAGCAAAATTTGAAATTGTGTTTTTTACATTGGACAAAAGTAGAGAATCAGAGCTAGAAAATGGTATATCATACACTACAGTTGAGGAACAATGTGAAAGTAATTCTGCTTTGAAAGTTGATAAACTTGTAACCTCACTTTTGATAAAATGTACTGAACAACCAAAGACTTCAAGACTAAAGGCTGGCTTATACTACTGGTGTGTTCGTAAATTTAATCTGAAGTGCCAGTGTGCTCTGCAGGTTCATAAACTCAGAGCGTTGTCAGATTGTCAGTTCGTAAATTCAGAGCGTTTTGCTCTTGGAGCATAAGGTTGATCCGAGCGTAGGGTAGTAGAGTTGAGTAGCGTTCTGACCTAACAACAGCAGTCAAGCACCCAAGCTAACTTGGTGTTGGTAACTACAACTTTGTTACTTGAAAAAAATGTATTATGCTTTTTTTGCGAACGTTTCATGACACCAGTAATATTCAACGGGTGCTGAGCGTTTGTAAATTCGTCAGTTATTCTGCGCTCTGGCACACTCAGAAGAGAGTGCTCTGAAATCAGAGTAGATAACCAGGGTGAATTTACCAGCTACGTCTATCAACAGTTGTCGCAGTGACATCATAAACATTCTATTGAAATAGTTACTTTCATGGTGGAGTCTTTTGTTTAGACATGTAGCTAGCTAGCTAAACAATGAACCATAATCTCAACTCATAACGTTACTTCCCTGCATGAATCTGCAGGTAGCTAACCAACCAGGTTCAATGTTAGCTAGCTAACATTAGGCTGTAAATAGCAATGCAAATGGCTCTGAGATGCGAATAATATTACTACACAGATCATACACGTAACGTTAGCTAGCTATCCAGCCAGCTAACGTTAGCTACATAGCTAACAGTACACTTTAACTTGAAATGAAAACAACTTTCTGACAAAATTAGAAATGTGTAATATCTGAAAATGTAGCTAGCTAGACTTTCTTACCCGTATACATGGATGGACGCTTCTCTCTCTATGTCACGGATGCCATGGTTGCCCTTAGTTTGGAGATGTAGTCCGGAGACAGGTGTTTCATACAACAGCCTTCTGTGTGTTCTCTTTTCGACTCCGTCTGCATATTTGCAATCAAACGCCAGAATTTTCCCCATCTCCTTAGCTATCATACTCTAATTCCACTGATTTCAAAACTCAGTCCTCCAGAAAGTGGAAACACTTATGCAGTTCTACTATGTGATATCTTTCAAAAAATACACGTTAGAAAGGATTACCTACACATACAGACCAGCTCATATTATAGACTAAAGTGGGCTACATGGCAGACCAATCCACACTCATCTCTCGGCATATCCAGCCCACTCATTACCTCAGCCAATCATGGCTAGTAGGATGGTTGCTGACTTTTTCCGTGGCTAAACCAACTAGGCTTGCAATTTAACAATTTTATTTGTATTTACAGATGGCATACACGTTTGTAATTAAGACACATGAAAGTTCACATGTTCCAGGAGGCATTTCTGTCCAAAAATAGATTTTGACTAAATTGAGAACTTTTGTCCAAATCACTGTTTCTCAGTTCTCTCCTCATGGACCCCCAGCCGTTAGAGAGTTTGATTCAACTTGTCTATTAACACAATCATAACTCCTATGGAATTGTAACAATACAATATGGCTAACCAGAATAACAAAACGTGTTCTTCATAAAGTTATTTGTAGAACCTTTGAGATTGAGAAAGATACATGTTATGTAAAGATAAATGTTATGTAAAAAAAAACATTAAAAAGGTTTCTATATACTGTAACACCAAAAAGGGTTGTAATGATAGCAGAACACTTTTTGGTAATGATAGCAGAACCCTTTTTGTGATATAATCTCTTTTTAATCGTTCTTTATAGAACCTCAGGAAATGGTTCATTATAGCACCATAAAGGTTTCATTCAGAACCTTATGTTTTTTATAGAACCTTTGAAAAGGCATTCGATATAGCACCAAAAATGGAACTGCTATTGTTATCAGTCAAAGAACCCTTATTTGGCACTATATAGAAACATGTGTTTTAAGTGTGTGTTCCTATCGATTGGTCCAGCTTACCACCTACATAAACATTATGCAACCCTATTTTTACAGCGTTAAAGCGGTCATGTAATACAATCTAATGCTCTTTATAAAAATGTTTAAGCAATGACCGGTTTAGATCTAATGTCATCGTTCACCCTTCACTCTACTTTTAAAGTCTCTAAAAAGCTTTGAAATAAGCCCCTCGTTTAGAGTCAGAAGAAAATTTGAACATTAGGAACTCTCATCCTAAACACCAGCAGTCAAATGCACACAAATACTCTATAATGCAATCAAAATCAGCCAGAGGCCAGGGAAATGCCAACTTGAGACAAAACTCCCCAGGGAGGTTCCCAGTGAGGTAATGGGAGGGGGACTTTAATGGTTAACTGATTTCAGCTGACTTCTACAGCAGCCCAGAGGAAAACACAGGTTCCCCTTGCAGTGTGCCACGGTCGCCCCCCTGAGCCTTCACTGAGAGAAGATGTAGGGAAAGAGGGGATGTAGAGAGGTGGAGGAGACAGTCTATAATAGGGCCTATTGGAGATGATGGGAAAGGGTACAAGAGTAACAGACAGACTGACTGATTGTTTGACCTCATCTGGACCATATGCAGGATCTCTCTTCCTTTCATTATATCACACATTCTTTCTCCACACATCCTTCTCCTCTCTCTCTCTACCTCATATTTGCAATATTTCTCCATTGTATGTCCTGAGGTTCCACTCAGTATGTCCTACAAGAACTTAAATGGAACTGAAATGGGGCTTATGACCAGTAATTACCAGTCTGTCTATACTCTGCAATACTGTTATGGTCACAAACAGTAGCAGATGGGAGGATAGCATGTAGATGTTTTAAGTATCCTAACTAATTGAATGGGAAGTGATTGCTCATTTGACCAGTCTAAACAAGTTGAGTCTATTTGTGTTGAGTTGTGAGTGTGTTAATTGGAAAAATGAGAGTAGAGGAGAGGCAGCTGTGGCTGTCACACAACACTTGCACAGGGATTGAGGAGAATGACATGTTGGGAAAGAAAAGGATTAGTTGGCTGGAGAGCAGAGGCGTCATGCCCGTAGTGGGCACAAAGGCATGTACACAAAGATTTTTTTCAATATCATTTTTGATAACCAGCCTCACAACCGCAGACCAGATGTAACCATGTCAGCCCAGGACCTCCACATCCTGCTTCTTCACCTGCGGATTGTATGAGACCAGACATCCGGACAAGAATTTCTGTACAAACTGTCTCAGGGAAGCTCATTTGCATGCTCGTCGTCCTCACCAGTGTCTTGACCTGATTGCAGTTCGGCGTCATAACCGACTTCAGTGGGAAAATGCCCACCTTCGATGGCCACTGGCACGCTGGAGAAGTCTGTTCCTCAC
This sequence comes from Salmo trutta, assembly GCF_901001165.1. Taxonomy (NCBI): domain Eukaryota; kingdom Metazoa; phylum Chordata; class Actinopteri; order Salmoniformes; family Salmonidae; genus Salmo; species Salmo trutta. The sequence goes on from NC_042963.1 coordinate 35,257,233, forward strand.
AGATGAATCCCGGTTTCAACTGTACCGGGCAGATGGCAGACAGCGTGTATGACGCGTCGTGTGGGCGAGCGGTTTTCTGATTTCAACGTTGTGAACAGAGTGCCCCATAGTGACAGTGGGGTTATGGTATGGGCAGGCATACAGTAAGTTACAGACACCAAACACAATTGTATTTTATCAATGGGAATTTGAATGCACAGAGATACCGTGACGAGATCCTGAGGCCCATTGTCGTGCCATTCATCCGCAGCCTTTACTTCATGTTTCAGTATGATAATGCACGGCCCCATGGTCCCAGTTCCTCCATGGCCTGCATACTCACCAGACATGTCACCCATTGAGCATGTTTGGGATGCTCTGTATTGACGTGTACAACAGCATGTTCCAGTTCCCGCCAATATCCAGCAACTTTGAAGAGGAGTGGGACAGCATTCCACAGGCCACAATCAACAGCCTGCTCAACTCTATGCGAAGGCAAATGGTGGTCACACCAGGTACTGACTGGTTATATGATCCACACCCATACTTTTTTTAAAGGTATCTGTGGCCAACATATGCATATCTGTATTCCCAGTCATGTGAAATCCATGGATTTATATAAACTGAACTGTAACTCAGTAAACATTTTGAAATTGTTGCATGTTCGGTTTATATTTTTGCTCAGTGTATGTATATATTTTTTAACTATTATCTCTAGTAAGTTGTTCCTTCCAAGGTGCACCACGGAGCAAAGATATGCAAGACAGGACGCTAGATACTCTAGTGCATGCAGACAGTATCGTCAGTGAAGGAGGTGAGCGAGTGTTGCGTGACACACGGCATTTGATTGGAATTTTGTTGCCGGTGATAGGCAGGACTCACAGGAGGTATGTTTGTAAATTAAGTTTATCAAGCTATGTAGCATATTGATTTCCTTCTTGATTAACAAATACAATGAACATGTTTTGTTGTTTTACTATAGTACTAGCCACCTACTATAGCAATTTCACATGAACTCACATGAACTCACATTAAGCATCTCCAATCCAAAAATACATCTAGAATCGGATTCCTATTTCGCAACAAAACATCCTTCACTCATGCTACCAAACATACCCTCGTAAAACTGACTATCCTACCGATCCTTGACTTTGGCGATGTCATTTATAAAATAGCCTCCAACACTCTACTCAGCAAATTGGATGCAGTCTATCACAGTGTCATCCGTTTTGTCACAAAAGCCCCATATACTACCCACCACTGCGACATGTATGCTCTCGTTGGCTGGCCCTCGCTTCATATTCGTCGCCAAACCCACTGGCTCCAGGTCATCTATAAGTCTTTGCTAGGTAAAGCCCCGCCCTATCTCAGCTCACTGGTCACCATAGCAGCACCCACCCGTAGCACGCACTCCAGCAGGTATATTTCACTAGTCACCCCCATAGCCAATTCCTCCTTTGGCCGCCTTTCCTTCCAGTTCTCTGCTGCCAATGACTGGAACGAATTGCAAAAATCACTGAAGCTGGAGACTCATATCTCCCTCATTAACTTTTAGCAGCAGCTGTCAGAGCAGCTCACAGATCATTGCACTTGAACATAGCCCATCTGTAAATAGCCCATCCAATTACCTCATCCCCATATTGTTATTTCATTTTTTCTGCTCCTTTGCACCCCAGTATCTCTACTTGCACATTCATCTTCTGCACATCTATCACTCCAGTGTTTAATTGGCCTTCCCTGTAGCTCAGTTGGTAGAGCATGGTGTTTGCAACACCAGGGTTGTGGGTTCGATTCCCACGGGGGGCCAGCACAGAAAAAAATGTATGAAATGTATGCATTCACTACTGTAAGTCGCTCTGGATAAGAGCGTCTGCTAAATGACTAAAATGTAAATGTAATTGCGAAATTGTCATTAGTTCGCCCACTACGGCTTATTTATTGCCTTACCTCCCTAATCTTACCTCATATGCACACACTGTATATAGATTTTTTTCTATTGTGTTATTGACTGTACGTTTGTTTATTCCATGTGTAACTCTGTGTTGTTGTTTGTGCCGCAAAGTATCATTGTACATATTTAATTAAAATGACAATTGAACAGTTCGTGGTATTCTCAGATAACCTATGCAGAGAAATACACTTTTTTTTTTACATAGAAAAAGGCGTAATGATTATGGCTCTAGATTGCAGGACAAAGCTGTTTCAGGTGTTTGAAAAATGCTAAATGTTTCTAACTGCCTCCCTCATGACCCCCCCCCCCCCCCCCCGTCGTCACATACTTTGTGCCCTCTCTAAAATAATGATGCCTCTGCTGGGGAGAGTGACATGTCTTTGTTTCTCACTTCATACATCTGTATTATGTCATTCCCAATCCACTGTCCCAGCAATTTGTTTTTAATAAAACATCAGTCAATTATTTTACATACAGAGACTACAGCAAACCAAAATTAGTTCTGGGAAAGTTCCCAGAACATTTGTTCGGTCACAGCCAATGTTCTCATAACACAAAAACTGTCCAGTTGGGTGATGATTATAGAGTGTTTGTATAAAACATTCACCTGATGTTGCTAGAATGTTCCTAGAACACATTTAATCTGTTCTTTAAGCCTCTGCGCCAAGCTGTGGCCTTGTGCATTTTTTTCAGTCAGATATGATCAATCAGGACTCAGAACATAATTTCTGGGTTATTAAAATGTTCCCATCCTCTTCATATATTGTGTACTTGTAACACTGTAATTTATGATTCTCTTTCTTCATCATGTGTTGAAAGTCTTATGAAATGTGATTTTAGTTGGATCTGGCTTCCTTTAAATAACTTGTATTCTTGTGTATTCATATGCTTCTTAAATACAGACTCAGAAACTTCAAACTAAATCAGAAAACCTTTTCTCAATTTCAAAATAACATTTCATAACACTTTCAACGCATGTTCTTGCAACATCAGCTGAATGTTTTATACAAACATTCTACAATAATCACCACAAATGGACAGTTTTTGTTTTATGAAAACATTTGTTGTGACCTTACGAATGTTCTGGGAACTTTCACATAACCAATTTTGGTTTGCTGGTAAAACATTAATTATACATTGTGCATTTACATTACCTGGAATCCTAATGTGAACTTTTGGGGAATGTGCTGTGGTAGTTACAGATGTTATGCTCAACATTTTAGTGAATGTTAGGAGAACATTCCAAAGATATTTCATTTAAAATAAAACAATTTAAATAAAAACATTTTGTCATCAAAAACATTCTCTGAATTCTCATTCTCTGAATGTTTTGGGGATGTTATCATCCTAAAGTTAGATAAAACTAGAACCTAATAATGGGAATCTTAGCTAATGTTCTGGGAATGCTCCCGGGTTTGCTGGGATGATTGTTTCACTTGTTATCATATGCCCATTGACTCTATTAAGGAAGTGTGACAGTTCATAGATGACAAAAAAGGACAAAGAGGAAACAAACTTTGACTGTACCCCTGGGGTTAGCAGTACCACAGTCACAAATACACAGAGGGTGTCCCAGATGCCTCAATAGACCTCTGTTCCTCACATCCTTACCATCATGGACAGTAATGGCTGAAAGGACTTGATAGACTTCCACCTCATCATCATTTATCAAGTATTTTCAGAGTTGTAGAGAAAAAGAAGTACAGAACACAGAAAGAGAGCAATGTAGCTAAGATTCTTTATTCTCTTGTAGGACGAAGCCAAAGTATTAGTTTTTTCTAAACTACCTTATAGGTTCAATGTTGCACAATAGGACACCATTAGAGATTTTTTTATTTCACTAGACAAGTCAGTTAAGAACAAATTCTTATTTACAATGACAGCCTACACCAGCCAAACCCAGACAACTCTGGGCCAATTGTGCACCATCCGATGGGACTCCCAGTCATGGCCTCTTTGTGATACAGCCTGGTTTGAACCAGGGTGTCTGTAGTGACACCTCAAGCACTGAGATACAGTGCCTTCGACCGCTGCGCCACTCGGAAGCCCAGTGCATTAGACTGAATCAGATCAAGTGTTAACCGGCGATAGCCGACACCCACATAGCTGATGTTTTGGCGATGTCAGAGGTGTAACTGCGTTGGAGCTGTCAAATTGGTGAGAAGCTGCTCTTGATCATTGTCACAAAGCCCCACCTGACCCTCTTGCGTTAGAAGTTCAGAAGAAGAAAGCCTAGGCTATATAGAAATAATAATGTTCAAAATTACAATTATTTAATGTCAGCCTAATCAAGGTGTAGGTTACATCTCACATTCCAGTGTTCAAACTTGTAAACAAAGCTGAATGGTGTTTTTCTAAATGCGACTTAATGTACGCTTTAGGTAAAAGGACAGGAGCTGCTTGTGGATTTGACAGCTCTAACACAGTTCCACCTCCAACAACGTCAAAACAACCGATATGCGGATGTCGGCTAAAGCAGATCTGATTGAATAGAGCACTAATTGGACACACAGGCATGCATATACGTACACACACAACAACACACGCTAAGGAGAAGACTGAAGAAAGGCAATCTCAGCCTCTATAATGATGTGTTTAAGGCTTGGCTACAGGATAAAGCAGCTGGCACACAGATGGAGCAAACACTTCCACTTATTCATTTCCTATTTCATACGTGTGAAATGCAGAAAGGACATGTAAACACCATGCACAGGCACACATTAGTCATCATCACGGCTGTTATTATAGCTTTTTTTAAATGACAGAACTAAATGAAAAGTTAGTCACAAAAAAACTATTGCTTTTGTTTGTTGGAGAAATCATATTAATTTAGAAGGAAATGTAATAAAAATTGCATTTATTTGACAATGTAATTTTGAGAGCGCTACAGCATGAATGCTCTTAGTAGAATTTTCCCTTTTCCTCTCTTTTCATTACATTTTATTTTTTTATTTATTTCACCTTTATTTAACCAGGTAGGCAAGTTGAGAACAAGTTCTCATTTACAATTGCGACCTGGCCAAGATAAAGCAAAGCAGTTCGACAACATATAAAAAACACAGAGTTACACATGGAGTAAAACAATATACAATCAATGATACAGTAGACAAAAATAAGACTATATACAATGTGAGCAAATGATGTGAGATAAGGGATAAGGGAGGTAAAGGGAGGTAAAGGCAAAAAAAACAAAAAACCATTTAGACCGAGGGCGACGGGGGAGTGGGGAGCGGTGTCAAGAAGGCAGGAGATTACCCACTGGGCACACACTGGTTAAATCAACGTTGTTTCCATGTCATTTCAAGGAAGTTATGTTGAACCAACATTGAATAGACGTTGAATTGACGTCTGTGCCCAATGGCTATTCTGTTATGATTAACTATGAATGGCACTCACATTAGTTCTCCTGTCATAGTGCTAGCCAATACAAGATGGGATCTAAAACGTACAGATAAGAACCCTCTGATTCAGCAGAATAACAAATTAGAGCAAGTTACAAAGTACAGTAATAGTTACAGTATACAGTCACAGGCACTAAAATCCAGCCTATTTCTCTCTTTCTCTTTCTTTCTCTCTCTCTATCGCTCTCTCGCTCGCTCTCTTTCTCTCGCTTTCTGTTTCTCTTTCTCGCCTTTATCCCTACTCTATTCTTCTCTCGTCCTCTCTCTAATGAGATAGTCAAATTAAGCAGTTAAGGGAACCCTCTTTTCTAAGTGTGTAGTGATGGCACAAAAAAAAAATTGTTAACATTTAGTTAACATTTGCCTCAAGGTTACAGTCAAAAAAGGTTTGGAATAAAGTTGAAATACTCCATAGACTGGACTGCCAAGTGAATACAAATATTGACTTTATCTGACAGCTCAGGGACTTGACTTAAAATGCTGCCTCAGATAACAAGACCCTGTCAACAACCGATCTAAGTCTCCAAAATACACCATCTGTTCTGATTAAACAGACTTTGAATTCCCTGCCTCTGAGGGAATTCAGTTTTTTAATCATCAGCTCACAGCCCCTCTACCATTCGTCCTCCATCTGTTGGCTGTCGAAGTAACCCTGGGCAGCCTTGTCATGAAAACCTGCTAGGCAACAAGCATCACTACGGAGATACCAGAGAACTTATTGCATGACCTGAGCTTTTAATGTGCTCTATGGATTTAGCACGTATCCCATGATCATTCAGATGATCTCACATTGTCTCCTGATGCTTTAAAAGGCTGTGTTGCACTTGGGGATTGTTAATATATATTTTTATTTAACTAGGCAAGTCAGTTAAGAACAAATTCTGAACAGTGGGTTAACTGCCTTGTTCAGGGGCAGAATTACATATTTTTACTTTGTCAGCTCAGCGATTTGATCTTGCAACCTTTCAATTACTAGTCCAACACTCTAACCACTAGGCTACCTGCCACCCCATATTTTATAATAAACTCTAGAGACTCAATCTAATCCAGCCTCCTTCCTCACCCTCACAATATGAAGACAGTCGCAATGGCAATGGCTTCTCCAAACATGTGACTGCATGGGCATGGCAGATGCACGTTATGCATATTTAAATAACTAACTCTCTCTCCCTCTGTCTGTCTCTCTCTCTGTCTCTGTCTGTCTTTCTCTCTTACACAGTGCCAGCATCATGCCTAAGCAAGTGGAGGTGAGGATGCATGAGAGTCATCTGGAGCCCATAGAGGCCAGGCCCAGGAACAAGTGTATCAGCTGCTTCTCTTCTCTCTTCAAGAACCTGCTGCTCACACTCACCGTGCTCGGTCAGTACCATTGTCAGCTGTTTTACCAAGCACACGATCACAATCTCTCTTTCACTCTCTTTGTCTCTCTCCCTCTCTCTTTCACTGTCTTTCTCTCTCTCTCTCTCTTATGTCTGTCTGTGTATTCTTGTTTGCCTGCATGTCTGCCTATCCATAAACTGTATAATGACAAAGATGAATTTCTTACTTGATATATCAGAGCCCATGATGTGTTTCAAACATCTCTTGAGACACCAACGGTTTAACGTTGAGGCAGAGAAAAAGACAAGCATGGGGTGGGTTACACAAAAGGCACTTCTGACAGATGACACGGTTCAGTATTCTGGCCAGATGTGCTCTGTCCTGTTATGTTAGTGTCCAGGGCAATGGAGAGGAGAGCAGCAGCCATCTGTGCTGGCCCAGCAAGCCAGGTGGCATGTGCCCTGATCTTCCCTAGCCCAGTACCACCTGGTGCCCCCTCACCACCACCACCTGGCACCCTCCCTTCCCTTATGTGTAGAGTGAGCCATAGATAGATATAGACTCTGATAAGGATTTTTCTGCAGTTCAGGTCATGTGGTTAGGAACAACTCCTGGCCCTAGTCATGTGTAATGTGAGGACATAGCAGGGAAGGATATGATAGTAATTTATTATAATGGAATGATGGGCAGAGTGGTAGTGATGCTAAAAATCCCCTTTTTGTTTCAGGTCACAGCGATTTTGTTTGCATTCAGTGGTTTTATGTGTGTTCGAATGAACACGTGTGTGAAAATAAATGAGTGTGTGTGTGTGTGTGTGTGCGTGTCTGTGTGTGTGTCTGTATGTCTGTGCATGCGCGCATGTGTATTCATAATATATACAACAGACCATTTGGCAGAACACTTTCATAGCGGCTCCCTTAGTGGCATTAATAATCTGCCATTATGGAAATTGCATAAGGGCTTGGATGAGGGGTTGGGAGGGGGTTAGAGATGTAGGATGCTCCATGCACAGGAAAACAAATGCCTTCCTCATCCAGCAGGTGTGCAGCATCAGTAGGGTGAGGTTACGTTTCTGAAGCTGTGCGTGAATGTAAAACAGCTGACAGATATCTGTGAGGTTAAAAGGCTTGAATTGCCCCTCTCAGGGCCTGTGATCTTTGGCAGGGATCTAGCAGCAGAGGAAGTGCAGCCTACGGGGGGTGTGGCGTGGATTGGGTCTGGGCCTAGCCTTGTCAGGCTTGAGCAGGACAGAGAGAGAGACAGAACCGGGGACAGGGACAGAGACTGACCACAGGGCCAGTGTGCAGACGGGACTGCAGGGGGCAGGAGCATTTAGAGTTCAGCTCTCACTCTGGGACACAGGGGGAGGAGGGGGTTGGGGTGGAAGGACACGGCTAGAGAGGTTGGGGTGTTGGGGGATCGGGGGCTAGTTTTCTATCTAGGATACATGTAGATTGGATTTGTGAAGTGGGTTAGGAATGTTTTCCAAGGTTGAACCATGGGAAGCAAAGGAGGTCTGGTGGGGTTGAGGGCACATGGTGATAAGGTCAGGGCCATTGTAGAGTGGAGTGTGTTATTTTTTTCCTCAGGACTCCCCTTGCTTAAAGGCCTACTCCATATACTGGAGTATAGTGAGAGTGATATTATCATACCCTGATGCTAACTGACTGTTTCCTAGAAAACCTGATTCGGAGGGAATAGAGATGCTCCTCCAAGCACTGTGAGAACCTCTCCCTTTCTGAAGCTCTGACTCCTCCTCTGTCTTCAAAGAGACCTACTCTTAATCTTCTATCAGACTCTATCAGCCTCTCTCACACTGGGACTCAATTCTGTCTCCCCCATCCACACCTACCCACTGGCCCCTACACATGCAATCCACAGCCTCTCATAACCAGATCCAGACTGATAAATTAATACACAACGAGAAGCAGCAAGTTAAGGCAGACCTATGGAAATGAAATGTTGTTATTGTTTGTTAATATTCTTATAGATGCCTTTATATCATAATCAAGTCTTATTTGGAAATTATTCTCATTATCTCCAAACTCTCTCCGCACAGTTTTACAACATGTTTTCTAAATGGAGAAAGTCCTTATCACCCCGGACCTTCTCACAAGGGAGCCAGACACAGCACTCTTGGGTCACTTCCCAATCCCACCTGTTCTTAACTCCTTGGCCTCTGAGTTAGGGACCTCTTGCCTTCCCTGCACTAGGGTTATCATGAACACTGTGGCACACAACCTCCTCACTACTGCTTTCTCTCCCTCTGCACTGCTCTCTGTCTCTGGTCTCTATGTAGTATTGGTTCCCCTCTCCTTTTATGATGTCTCTCTCATTCCTCTGGCTGCAGACATAGGGGATTCCCTCTGTATGTATTAGCATTCTTTCACACCCTTCCCTCTCTCTCATTCTCCAGGTGTGATTCTGGGGGCTGTGTCTGGGATGCTGCTTCGTTATGCCTCTCCCATCCACCCAGACATTGTCATGGTGATTGCCTTCCCTGGAGACATCCTAATGAGGATGCTGAAGATGTTGATCCTGCCTCTCATCATCTCCAGTTTAATCACAGGTATGGTATGGTACAGTCATGGGTTCAATATAGGAGAGAGGACTACTGTTTTTAAATACAGTTTGTTCAGTTTATTATTTATTAGTATCAATCATCATCTTTCACTTTTAGCACTTCAAAGCAACTTAATAGGCCTATACTTATTCCACACTGCTATAACAACACATATTTAATCTGAAAGAGGAAAAAGGCCAGGTTTAGAAGTGCTTGTTTTGGCTGTAGGTCTGGCTGGTCTAGATGCCAAGTCTAGCGGTCGCCTGGGAACAAGGGCTATGGTCTACTACATGTCCACCACGGTGATTGCTGCCGTGCTGGGAGTCATCCTGGTGCTGGCCATCCACCCTGGAGACCCCAAAATGAAGGAGCAGCTGGGAGATGGCCAAAAACACGACGATGTGTCCAGCCTGGATGCCTTCTTTGACCTCATCAGGAACCTATTTCCTGAGAACCTGGTGCAGGCCTGCTTCCAACAGGTAAAATACACTACAACACCCACATTTATTTAACGAGGTGAGTCAAATTTTAGCAAATGTTTTTAACAACAATGGCCTGGATGAGACAGCTAATAAGGGCCTGGATGAGGCAACCCCAGAACAAGTCTTATGAAGACCACAATGACTTAAATGTTTTTGTATTTACATCCTTAGCTCCTTGTCACCAAAAGTTAAGATGGGTTGAGACGTAAGATATTAAGGACTTGTCTGTGTTCTCTTGTCCCACCTCAGATCCAGACAGTCACTAAGAAGGTGGAGAAGGTGATTGAGGAGGACGTCAATGCCACCACCACCCTGCATGGGCTCCTGTCCAACGCCACCAAGGAACCTGAGTTCATCATCAAGAAGTCCCTCCAGTTTAAGAGTGGCATGAACGTGTTAGGTATGGTGGCTTCTCTTTTGGACCAGGCCGCAATTGTTTCTACAACCGCCCAAATGAAAGGAATTGTGCATATAACACTTTTAAAATTGTCTTTACTTATTTGTCTGAGAATAAACCAGTTCATCAGATCATATCACACTTCAAGTGAGCCCTGGGTGCAGCTAATTCTGTCTCACTAACTGTAGCAGATTTTTATTCATCATAAAAACAACTTCCCCATTCACTATCATCTTCTGTCTTCATATCTCTCCTTGAGCCCATTTACTCTACTCAATCCCAGCTGTGATTCCCTATCCTGACTGTGTGATGCAGGTGTGATTGGCTTCTTCATTGCCTTTGGCATTTGCATGGGGAAGATGGGAGAGAGGGCCAAGCTCATGCTGGAGTTCTTCAACATCCTCAACGAGATTGTTATGAACCTGGTCATCATGATCATGTGGTAAGAGATCTTTAGCCTTTCAAGCCCATTCTATATGGACTTACGGTAGCCATAAAAACCAGAGGAGGCTGGTGGGAGGAGTTATAGGAGGATAGGCTCATTGGGTGGCAGGTAGCATAGCGGTTAGAGCATTGGGCCAGTAACCAAAAGATCGCTGATCCGAATACCTGAGCCGTCAATGTGACAAATATGTCGATGTGTTCTTGAGTAAGGCACTTATCCCCTCATTTGCTCCAGCACCTATCTGGTGTATGTGACAATAAAACATATATTTGTTATTGGAATGGCTGGAATGGAATCAATAGAACGGAGACAAGCATGTTTGATGTGTTTGTTACCGTTCCATTTATTCCATTCCAGACAATAAAACGAGCCCGTCCTCCTATAGCTCCTCCCACCAGGCTCCTCTGATAGAAACATGCGTCTAATTCACAAGTATTTTTATGATTGCGTTTGGTAATCCGGTATATATTGTAGACGTTGACTGAGAAGGATACTGTACCTCTTTTTCTTCAGAGTGTATACAGTATTAAACACAGGAGGCTGCTGAGGGAAGGACGGCTCATAATAATGTCTGGAAGGGAGTGAATGGAATGGTATCAAACCGATGGAAACCACGTTTTTGATGTGTTTGATACCATTCCATTTATTCCGTTCTAGCCATTACTGTGAGCACGTCCTCCCCAATTATGGTGCCACTGGCTGGCTGTGGTTTTAAACCTCTCCTCTGCCCCTAGGTACTCTCCCTTCGGTATCTGCTGCCTGATCTGTGGTAAGATCATCTCCATCGATGACCTGGAGGTGGTTGCTAGGCAGTTGGGGATGTACATGGTGACTGTAATTGTGGGCTTGATCATCCACGGAGCCATTTTCCTGCCCGCCATCTACTTTGCCATTGTCAGGAAAAACCCCTACACCTTCTTCATGGGCATCTTCCAGGCCTGGATCACTGCCCTAGGGACAGCCTCCAGGTAAGGGCCACAACATTGCATGCATCAAACTATTTACATCTAACTGCTGTCACTGTAAATGTACAGGTAACTTTTCATAGAAATATTATAAAAAGAGTAATATCTTTCATATCACATACGCAGGCTAAACATTGTGGAATAATGAATGCAACACCGTGACTCTCTCATACTGTAGCTGTGTTTGTCTCTGTCAGTGCTGGGACACTGCCTGTCACCTTCCGTTGCCTGGAGGAGAACTTGGGAATCGATAAGAGAGTCACCCGTTTCGTGCTCCCAGTCGGGGCCACCATCAACATGGACGGAACCGCCCTCTATGAGGCCGTGGCGGCCATCTTTATTGCCCAGATGAACAACATTTATCTGGATGCTGGTCAGATTGTCACTGTCAGGTACAGACTGCCATAAAACATACAGTTCCTTCAGAATGTATTTATACCCCTTGACTTATTCCACGTTTTGTTGTGTTACAGAATTTAAGATGGAATAAATATAGTTTTTTCCCACCCAACTACGCACAATAACCCATAACGACGAAGTGAAAACATGATTTAATACATTTTTGCTAATTTATTGAAAATTATAACCAGAAATTTCTCATTTACATAAGTATTCACACCCATATGTCAATACATGTTAGAATCACCTTTGGCAGCGATTACAGCTGTGAGTCTTTCTCTGTAAGTCTCTAAGAGCTTTGCGCTCCTGGATTGTACAATATTTGCTAATTTTTAAATGTTTTATTCTTCACTCTGTCAAGTTGGTTGTGATCATTGATCACAACCATTTTCAAGTCTTGACATAGATTTTTTCAACCCAATATAAGTCATAATGGTAACTAGGCCACCCAGGAACATTCAATGTCGTCTTAGTAAGCAACTCCAGTGTATATTTGACCTTATGTTTTAGGTTATTGTCCTGCTAAAAGGTGAATTTGTCTCCCAGTGTCTGTTGGAAAGCAGACTGAAGCAGGGTTTCCTCTACGATTTTGCCAGTGCTTAGCTCTATTCTGTTTCTTTTTATCCTAAAAAACTCCCTAGTCCTTGCCGATGACAAGGACACCCATAACATGATGCAGCCTACACCATGCTTAAAAATATGAAGAGTGGTACTCAGTGATGTATTGTGTTGAATTTGCCCCAAACATAACGCTTTGTATTCAGGACATAAAGTTCATTTCTTTGCCACATTTTTTCAGTTTTACTTTAGTGCCTTATTGCAAATGGGATGCATATTTGGGAATATTTGTATTCATTCATGGAGAAATCCCTGAGCGGTTTCCTTCCTGTCCAGCAACTGAGTTTGGAAAGACGCCTGTATCTTTGTAGTGACTGGGTGTATTGAAATAACAAACAAAGTGTAATTAATAACTTCAACATGCTCAAAGGGATATTCAGTGTCTGCTTTTTTTTTACCCATCTACCAATAGGTGCCTTTCTTTGCGAGGCGTTGGAAAACATCCCTGGTCTTTGTGGTTGAATCTGTGTTTGAAATTCACTGCTCGACTGAGGGACCTTACAGATAATTGTATGTGTGGGGTACAGAGATGAGGTAGTCATCATGTTAAACACTATTATTGCACACAGAGTGAGTCCATGCGACTTATTATGTGACTTGTTAAGCACATTTCTACTCCTGAACTTTTTTAGGCTTACCATGACAAAGGGGTTGAGTACTTATTTAATTTTTTGTTAATTTATAACAATTCTAAAAACATAATTCTACTTTGACATTATGGAGTATTGTGTAGGCCAGTGACATAATATCACATTTTAATCAATTTTCAATTCAGGCTGTAACATAACAAAATGTGGCTGTGAATACTTTTTGAAGGCACGGTACTTTCTGATCAGGGTGGGAATTTCACTGCCTACCTTATCAATGTAAGTAGTGACGTAAATTACATCAAATTTAGGGGACACTGTTATTCAAAGACACTTACGGTTACCATACATAGTTATGTGTTTGTGGATTAGGCAGGAATGGAGTACTCATCCTCAGGGATGCCAGTCCAAAATATCCTGAATCCCCATATTATTATTGCAGTCACACCAACTCACTCTGAACGTGCTTCATGAAGTAACTGCACCCATTAGCCTCAAGTGCAGTTTGGTTAATAGATACAGTCCTTGGCCTTTGGACTTTTAAATTGAATCTATAGAGCAGTTTTAACCATGAACTGGTTTCTCTCCTGTCTATCTTTCTCCCCATGCAGTCTGACAGCTACCCTGGCCAGTGTTGGTGCGGCCAGTATTCCCAGTGCTGGACTGGTGACTATGCTTCTGATCCTCACTGCAGTGGGCCTGCCAACTCAGGACATCAGCCTGCTGGTTGCTGTTGACTGGCTCCTGTGAGTGGATCTGCATTGCTAGTGATTCAGAACCAAGTTAATGTAATCATATGTATTCAAAGTCAAGGAACTTATTGTGGGAATGGCAGGTAGCCTAGTGGTTGAACTAGTAACCGAAAGGTTGCAAGATCGAATCCCTGAGCTGACAAGGTAAAAATCTGTCGTTCTGCCCCAGAACAAGGCAGTTAACCCACTGTTCCTAGGCCGTCATTGAAAATAAGAATTTGTTCTTAACTGGCTTGCCTAGTAAAATAAAATGGTGTATACAGTATATATACCATGCTCTCAACAATAGCTGATTTTTCTTACCCCTATCCATCCCGTTTTCTGATCTCCACACAACACTTTGGTGTATTCCCACCCATTCCTTTTTTTCCTATCCCAGGGACCGGTTCCGTACCTCAGTGAACGTGGTGGGAGATTCTTACGGCGCGGGCATCGTGTACCACCTGTCCAAGGCTGAGCTGGACGAGCTGGACGCTACACATGGCAAGTCAGATGACATCGAGATGATGAACAAGACCTCGTCCTACTATGATGACCTCAAGAACCACCACGAAAACAACTCCAACCAGTGCGTCCAATATGCCGCTCACAATTCAGTCGTGGTAGATGAGTGCAAGGTACAATTCATGCTTGCGGACATAGAGACTGGTATATAGCTGCCTAACATGCTGCATGCTGCACTGCACCTTTTCTTTTCTCTCTTCCATTTTGCATGTTTGTATATGATGCCAATGTAAATACATACACAGTTATTTTAAGAAGAAACAGAAAGAAAAAAAATACATGTGTATATATTTCAGTGTGAATTCGCTTGGAATATCAGCTTTTGTGCAATATTTATAAGAATACATTCTAAACTTGCAGAATATATTTCTATTTAAGTAAATACCACAAACAGCTTATGTAAATACCCAAATAATTGCAAACCAGAAAAAATGCACCCACAAATATGAGACAGTGTCACTCACAAGTGCAAATCCAAATCAGTGGGCTTACCCTAATTCCCCCTCCCACCGCCACCTCCCCCACTCATCACCCCCCTTCTGCCACCACCTCCCCCACTCACCACCCGGCTTCATTCCCTCCCTTTCAACCTGCTGGGGTTAGATCTGAGAGAGAGGGAAAGCCATCTAAGCTGTACATGCAGGTTTCACCACTATCTCTTTCCCCAAATCCCTTTTCAAATTATGGGGTTTAGGCTCTTTCTCCGGGCTACTTCAGAGGCTGTGCTGGATTATTCCTGCTGCTTTCTAGGCTTCGTTTATCAATTTGTGATCAAATTAGACTTCATAGGGTTTATGAGAAAACACTGTAGATGTGCATTCTCTTCATACTCTGTTATATCCATTAAAATGACTTAAATTCCTCTGTCTAACTGTATCATTTTAAAGGGATGTCATATAATTGCAGAGAGAGTGATACAGTGCTTCATTAGCTCTACATTTTATGACTGAGCCCTGGCACCCTCCAGACTGGGACTGAGTCATTCTCAGTCTTTAGAGATGAGATGCTTTTGCATTTTCAGACCAGCTATTCTTGCTCATTGTGAGAAATCTTGTGAAATTGGAAGATACAATGTAGCTCACGATTAATCTGAAACAGTAACACTTTGAATCCACTGTTTGAATAGATCAAGGCCGTTGGCTGCTATGATGTGGAGGAATTTGGGCTGCTTATTTTGTAGAGCAGTGGGCCCTGCTTTCAAAGGGCCTACTGATGAACCCATTCATTTATTACAGGATCAAGGGTGTTGCTTAGCAACACGGAGGCCCTTGCACTCCAATGGTCTGACCACAACAATATACTGTATTCTGACAATTTTGTATCCATCCATTAAGCTAGCAAAGCATGGTACAAAGGCTGTTTTCTTCCAATATTTTCTCTCTTTATTTTCTTGTATGTGGTGGGTGTACATAAACTAACTCAAATAACTTTTCTAACATTTATCCAAAGACGCAAACCATTGTAGAACGCCTTGCAAAATAACTTGTACAGACTAAAACATAACATTGCACTCATTTTGTAGTATTTTGTACCTTGTTTTATTTGTATCTGTTTTTGTATTTATAACATTTTATATACCGATCTTCTATTTTAATTTAATCACTCTTTTCGCAGAGCATTTTCCTGCACAGCAGGAAACACAAATTGTAGCGTAGGCAAGGTTGAAAACATTTGTAATTTTAACTCAAAAATTTCAGACTGGATTTGATAAATGTTTCCAGGGGTTGGAACCAAAATAATTTTCCAATCGTTTAGTTATGAACAAAACCATTATTTGTTTCATTTAGTTCCACTCTTACGACCTGCAAAATAAAGTTCTGAACCAGTTCAAATCCAAATAAAGTACCGGTTTATAGCGTTCCCTTCTGTTACTTTTTAAACCTGTATTTTTTTTACGTTAGCTCTACATTGAATTACTTCACCAATCAGTGCAAATAGATCAGCTTGCAATAGAGCGGGCAACCTATAGATTTGTTTACATGCTCGATGACAAGTGTAGGGCGTGAGATGCAACTGGAATTTTGCGGTTGGGGAGAGAGCGAGAGAGGGTGGAGGAGGAGGCTTGGTTTGAAGTGCTGGGCATCTTGTTATGACATGCATTATCTAAATTAGGCCCACAGAATTATACCTATGGTGGAGCGGCTTCTATGGAGGAACTTTGAATGTCTTTGAACTTCCGAGTGTTGGCTTAACGTTGGACCAGAGCTAGCTAGCTAGCTAACAAGCTTGTGTGTGCAGAGAGGCACCAGAATTAAAAACACTTAGTTAATAAATCCAATGTGAAGAATGATAACTATATTATATGTAACTAGCATGGAAAAGTTTCCAGGTTGCGCAGCAGTCTAGGGCACTGCATCGGAGTGCTAGAGGCATCACTACAGACCCGGGTTCGATCCCAGGCTGTGTCGCAGTCGGCCGTGAATGGGAGACCCATGAGGTGGCGCACAATTGGCCCAGCGTCTTCCGGCTTAGGCGAGGGTTTGGCCAGCCAGGATGTCCTTGTCCCCATCACGCTATAGTGACTCCTTGTGGCGGGCCAGGCGCATGCACGCTGACACGTTGGTGCAGCTGGCTTTTGGGTTAAGCAAGCAGTTTGTCAAGAAGCAGTGTGGCTAGTCGGGTTCGTGTTTCGAGGACACATTGCTCTCGACATTCGCCTCTCCCGAGTCCATATGGGAGTTTTAGCAATGGGACAAGACTGTAACTACCAATCAGATATCATTAAATTGGGGTAAAAGGGGTAAAAATAATTACAGCATGGAAAAAGTTATTCTTCTCATTCTTCTCTAATTAAAAATCTCTCCCTAATTTCCTAATCACGCTTGTAACGTCAGTAAGCTAGAGTAGCTTAAGCTTCGGAGGGGGAGGGGTAGGTAGCCTACACGCGCACACACACTGGCAAAGATTTTCAGCTGGCAGGAAGACACTGGAATGAGTTTCTAAGTGACAGAGTGAGGGCTTTACGTAGGCGCCTTATTGCGTTTTTTGTGGGACTAAAAAAATTGGTCCCGGAATGTAAAATAACATTATTAACCGGTTCCCATGCTTTTAAAATAACGGTTCTGTTCCGGAACAGAGCACTTTAGTTCCTGGTTCTGATTCTTTATTATTTATTTATTTATTTGGTTTTTGGTTCTGTTCCCTAAATCGGTTCCAACCCCTGAATGTATCAACCCCTACAAAAATGTCTATTCATTATAATCCGCATAATAATTCACATTTCCTGCGGCTGAATCATTATTTTCCTGCTGTGAGAAGCAGGGTCAAATTAAGATCCTCTGTATTTCACTGCATGTTAAATTTGTGATTATATGTTGATTGTTCTCAGGTCAGTAAAAAGGTCTGGTGCTCGTTGTTAAGACAGACCCCCGTGATTCCATCAGCATGATCCTCAGTGATTGTCCAGGTCTTCCTGATACCTTCAGTATACACCTATCTTTTATATTGTGATCAATCATATCATTGGAGCACAGAACCAATTGTTTCATTATGATAGTCTTTCGTTGATATTTTGACACTTAAAACAATTGGAAAAGTACAATTTGAAAGTAAAAGGCTTTAAGTATATAATGTAGGTGCAACAAAATGCAAACCAAATAATCAGAGTAGTTCTACAGTTCTTCTGCTGCCTTTGCTCCAAAGTATTCAGTCCAGGTCATGAAGCATGCACTGTGCCTGTTTACATAGATGTGTAAACCTGCTGTTTAGATGTCCATGGTGATTGCTTTCAGGTAACCTCGACCACTAATGGCTCTACCGCTGCGGCGACCATGGCGGAGTGCATGCTTGTTGAGGAGGAACCCCAGAAACGTGAATAAAGCCAGCACACAGATCCCCAGTTCCACATGCTTTCCTATCTGGTGAAAAAAAGAGTCATGCGAACAAAACTACTTATTGTCTTTTTTTATGTAGTTTTATTTCTTTTTTGAAATGTTTGTATTAGTTCCTACAGTGTTTCTAACCGTCTATCTGACTGACTAAGAGGACTAATACTAATTCAGTTATCGGTGAGACGATAACAAAGGTATGTTTGACCTGTTAGAGCACTAATGCGTGCTTCATAGCAAACATTTGCACAACATAAATTTTTCCTAGAAATATATGCATCCTGCATCTATAAGAGTACTGCATTCAAAGCAGGGGGAGGGTCAGAGTTTAGGGGAGTAACAATGGAACAACAGTCCTCCAGAATGTGATGGTAGCTGTGAGTTTGGTACTGGCAATTTGGCAGTCTAACAACAGACAATGTGTGGAAGATAAGAGTGTGAGTCATGCTAGACTGAAGGAATGCCTGTATCAAACTTTACATTATTACACACGTCATTACTATTACCAATGATACCACAGTAGGCATCTGTTGAGCCCTGGCCCCTTTTTCCTCACAAGTTAACCTTTGACCTATACCTGACAGAGCCCATGTGACCTATCTGAGTGTCTTTGTTACCTGATATTACCCACATTCCCCAGGGGGAATTAGGGTGGTGATACTGTAGAATACAGAGACACATACCTATAAGGGCAGGGTCTGCAGCCTGAGCCTTACTCCACAAGCACATGTTCTCTGGAATTCAAAAGCACAAAACACATACGAAACATGGAACCTCTACTTCCCTTTTTTATTGTAATACGTTCTTTTTTCTACTGTAAGGGAAAGGGACTTCTTAAATGTCGCTTCTAGCTTCTAGTGTGAGATTATATACTGTATTTGTGTGATTTGGGTGTGTGGCTGTGTGTGTATGTGTGGATGGGTTGGGGGTGAGAACATGACATATCTCCCCAGTTACTAATAGGGACCAAACAGGCATATAATCAATCAAGCCAGAAGCCTTTGAAACACCTCCATGACTTATTGACGGTCATTTCTATCGTCTTTCGGGGTTTCTTACTCTGTACACAATCTATTTGTAGCTAACTCCAAGTGAAGATCGTGTCTCATTACTCATTTCAACTCCTACAAATGATATACCAAGAGGTGCATAAAGATCTCTTCACGCAATTACTGCAATGCCTCAAACAGAAAAGTAAAGGTGAAATTTGTCCCCAGATACCAATATATCAATAGCTTCAGTTCAGGGATGTTTTTCATATAAATTAGTCCAAGTACTGAAGTGTAGGAGGTATTTATCAGACCCCTCTCCCTTCCACTGAAGCTATCAATTTGATTATCTGAGGCTAAAAATAATGAGAACCAAGTGTAAATTGTGAAGGCTCTAGGAAGATATCTAGAACCATGATTAATATGCCAAGTAAAGCAAAAATCAAGTTGTTCTAAAACTGAAAACAAATGTAATACTGAGAAGTACAAATAGCACAATTGCAGCTTTGAGGATGAAAGAGTTATAGATCATTTTTTAGCCATTTTTGACACAGGTCTCTTTTCACATTTGACATTTGTAATCGAAGAACCCAATAAAGGGGAACTATACTCAGGCTGTAGCATTAACTCCTTGGCAGGGAAAGATACACTTTCACCAAGCCCTCAACATGTTTACCTGCTCATGAAAGAAAATAGGATATTGATACTTGCCTTTATATAGCACAACTTAAATATGAAAGCTGTGACTTTGAACACATCGACTGTTTAACACCTTGATATTTTTTAAAGAGAATTTTTTTTTGTATATCTTGCACCTATATGACAGAGACAAAGTTTCCCTTTACAACTATTCCTAAGTAAGCTACTTTAATTGAGGGATTATTTTTAGCACACAGAAATTTGCCAATTTTTCCAACTTTACCATTCCAGTCACTCCAATTTTCTTGGCTTCCCTTAGTGCCTGAAAGTACAAACACACATATATTATCCAAGATGCCACAGAACAACCATAGAAGTTAAAAAAAGTAATAAGACCGCAAGTTTCAACAGGTTGATAACTCACTGCACAACTAGTGGCCAGTTGGCAGTATTTACATCCTAAACTATTTTTATCCACCCCAAGAGTGGGGTCTCCTTTGTGAGTAAACAGCCTATTACCACAGACAATGATGACTGTTCTCAGAGACCCTGAATGCTGCAGCTGTGTGTATCATTGGTCTCATATTGTTACTAATGTATAGCAGTCATCTTGGTGCCTGAAAATGGCCACTACAAACATGGCAACAATAAGGTAGGAGAATTCTATCCCCCTAATGGAACCAAACTGGCTAAAAAGAGAAACCCACATGAAGTTAGATCACTGGCTGCTAATCTTTAATACATGTATGTGACTGTATGAGAGACGTTTTGTGCAGGTGAGGCGTTCTGCAGGTGTGGATGTAATTTCTTTATCTGTGTCGTGTCCTGCTCTATGGTCTAGTTTTGTTTATTTTGTTCAATGACAACCTTGCTTTGAAGATGTTAACTCCAAACTGTGCAGTCAGTTTGACCGTTATAACAATGCCGATTAAAGTAACACTAGAAAACTTAACAAGCATTCATAGTGCAGCACACGGTCATTTAGTTACCTGAAACACTTTCTCAGTCAGAATATCAATGCCACTTTGTTTTTGAGCTTGTATAACAAAGTGTGCTTCTCTACGCCACAGCACACAATGGTGTTCTGCTGTAAGAGCTGCATGGACACTGCCATCACACACAGACACACAGACACAATGCACAGACACACACACACACCCATGCCCGCACACACACACTTATGCACACACACGCATGCACACTCGCATACATGCACAGTCGCACACAACACATACACACATCCGACACTTGCATGCACACACACACACAATTAAACCTGGAAGGTCACCACACACATTCTAACATGCAATGAGTGAGATGCTGAGCACAGCACTAAAACCCCTGATGGCCCTAGGGCTAGGGCCTTACCTTTGACCTTGTGACCTTCAGGAATTTGTCCTCCAATAAGGAGAGGATGCAGACCAGTGTGTCACCATAGGGATTGAGTGTTGGAACACTATTATGTTCAAACTCACTGTTGTAGGAGCATGAAGTTAAACATGATGGTATTTGTTTTGCACCACTATCTTAAAAAGCATGATATTGAAGTGCCTCCTTGCACTTTGTGTACATATTGAAGGTAACAAATATTTTGTTTTATTTTTGGGAGGGGGGGGTTGACATGGTATGTAGGAATAGAGATTAATTGCTGTGACAGTTTTTTGTAATCCTCTAGAGAAATATGATCTATGTTCTGAATAAAAATAGATTCGTCAAAATGTCGAGAAAATAATGTGTAAAAAATTGCTTATTATTATTTGTTAATAGCTGTTAACTAGTTTTCTCACTTAGCTGCCACACATCAATATATACATATCTTTTTTTGTATCTAATGTAAGCGTTTTGAATGTTTGTTCCATGGAGATATAAGTTGTGTCCATTCATTTTCATTGTGCATACATGTTCCAGAGATCACAATGATTCTGAAGCGCACAATGTTGAACTGGAAAGACAAACAGAAGGAGGAGAAACTATCTAATTAAAAAAAGGAGTCCATGTGGGGTGATGTGCTGTTTCTAAGTTGGTGAAATGTGGATGTTATCATGATTAGGGTTCCAGAGGAAGAGGAAAAGGTCAAATTTACCATTAACTAATGAAACAAGTACAGCTTAGCTAGTTCATTATGACTAAAATAGCAAATCTGATCAGAATGTCTGGCCTTGCACCTAACAAAATATAGCTCCTCATGTGGTCACCCAGATCCTGTTCCAGGAATCATCTAGACTTTCTACCAGAGAACACCACACTCACCATCAGTGTCCGCCTCCTTGTCGTGTGCTTTATGCATCATATTGTGGTAACTACAAGACATACATATTTACACCAAACAGTCATAATTCATGTTTAGATTATTCCTCACAGTTAGAGACAGTAACTGTAATGAGCCCCAGTGCCATATCCATACACTAGCCTCTGTCTATCCAGAACTATCAACCCACCAGCACCATTTCATAAACCTATCCAGACACATATTGGTAAATTTGCCTTTTTGCCTTTCTTCATTTTCATCACAATTGTTTGCACACACACAAACAAACCCAATATTGAGTAAAGAGGATGTTCAAATGGAAATGGGTTGGCACAGTATTTCTAAGATGAGCCAGTATATCTTCAAGTCTGTATTCTACAGAAGTCTCTGTCTTTCTGATAGGTTCCTCCTGAGTAGACCTGATAACCTTTCTCACTCCTGCCCTACCTTTCGCTCCCTCGCTTACTGTTCTAGGATGTCCCTTATTTGTAAATCTGTTGCTGTAATTTTGATGTAAAGGGAGAGAGTATGTCTGGGAGACAGAATATTACAAAATAAAGACAAAAAATATCTGAATTATTTTCTTTACCAGATCTGTGGTATAAAAGTATGTTCATACATATCAATAAGTGTTGTACCATTGGTGTACATACGATTATGATAACTAATAAATGTTGATTCATAACTAAATGTGGTCTGTCCTTTTAGATTTTTTGATGAACACAACTTACAAGACTGACACTCACATTGAACTGTATATGTGCTACCTTCATACAGTCTTCTTGACTATCAAGTGATCACTTTTCATGGCATACTATACTGTACTCTGAGGATTGACTTAAGGTCAGTTGACACACACACACACACACACACACACACACACACACACACACACACACACACACACACACACACACACACACACACACACACACACACACACACACAGACACACACACACATTATGAATAATTCACTGCAGCCTTTTGCTTTGGCTCTATTGGACCCCTGTCTCTGTGTTGCTTCTCCAATTAAACCTCAGTAATTATGTGCCCTTTCCCCACATCTCAGAGAGAGAGAGAAATAGACAGCAAAATAGAGAGAAATAGATTGACAGGGGGAACAAAACCTAACACCAGCATAACAAAGGTGATTAATTCATATTATATTGATGAACATTGATAAATTGTATGGACACATTTACTTCATGTACAGTACTGTATTTCTCTGCATTTCTGTCACAAACTGGACACCAAACACACAAAATGGAGGAGTAACAGAAAAGGAAATACAGATGAATAACAATACGAACTGAAAAATAGATGAGCACAACTGGTGTAAAGAGATCAGGACACTTTTCTATAAGGACAGGACACACCTGCCTCACACATGCACCATATTAAGTTTAATTATAAACTGGGTGGTTCGAGCATTGAATGCTGATTGGCTGACAGCCGTGGTATATCAGACCGTATTCCACGGGTATGACAAAACACTTATTTTTACTGGTAGAAAGAAGAGGAAGGGAAGCGCTACTAAGGTACACAATAGTACATTTTGGTAGACCTATTTTTACTGCTCTAATTCCGTTGGTAAACAGTTTATAATAGCAATAAGGTACCTCGGGTTTGTGATATATGGCCAATATACCACAGCTAAGGGCTGTGTCCAGGCACGCCGCGTTGCGTCGTGCAGAAGAACAGCCCTTAGATGTGGTATATTGACCAAATATCACACCTCCTCGGGTGTTATTGCTTAACCATAAAATCGCAGTGCAAACAACAGAAGACAAACCAATATCATGACACACATAATACTTATAGTTTAAAGCATGTGATGAAGGAATTACAGATTGCAGGTGAGAACCAAATGATCAGTTTCCGAACTACTTAGAGAACATCCTTACTCTTGTGTACTGTCGGTATGTGTGTGTTGCACAACGTGAAGGGAATTCCAGCCATGTGTACTTTCGCTTTTGCTTACGTCTCACAACTTCCCTAAAGGGAAAGTATGTGTGTGTATAAAAGGCTGATCATCAATGAGGAGCTGAAAGATAGGATAGACAGAACCTGGTAAACCTGAGCAGGATGGTTCAGACTTACAGACAAGCTGTACTTTAATATTAACACCATGGCAGAAATGTTAGTATTCTCTGCCCTGCAGAAGTCTTCCTACATAACAGAGCAGAGTGGAGAGAAGTTGGTGGTTTCTGAGCAGGCTAGGAGGACAACCAACGAGATACTGGAGGATGCTTTGGAGCAGCGCTTCTATGTCTTTCCAGTCAGCTTTGGCTACAGCTGGTCAGAGCCCTTGGGCTCCTACCATTTCTGCTGCATCCCAATGGAGACGCTCCTCAGGGACCTTCTGCAGATGATGAAGGAGATGAGCTTCAGAGAGGACTCAGACCCTGGGGAGAGTGAGACCTTTGCCTACGTCTGTCCCGAAGACGGGTACAACTTGGTCCATTGTGCAAGGAATTCTGGTCAGCACCAGATGACCTGTGCCAGGATTCTAAACCAGGCACCCTCATCCACGAGGTGTCCCACCTGCTGGGAACAGAGGACATCACCAATGATCTCCTTGCTGTGGAAATCATTGAGCTCTATGGAACATTGCTGGGAGGTTTCCATTGCATTATAGACGAGGACAGCAAGGGACACTTTCGAGAGGAGGTGGCCCAGGTCAATGCCAACTGTCTGGAGCATGAGTTTGAGACCATTATCAACCACAAAAAGAGTTACCAGGATGGTAGATACACATGCTGTGAGGAGACCAAGAGGAGCTCAGTCTGTAGATCCAGATCTACAGCGCATTACTATTTTTATCAGCACTTTGGTTAGTATGGCACCAAGAATGTTCCTTCTTTTGCTCAGGCATGGACTGTCTATTCTAAAGAGCTAAATATACTGTAGTTTATGTCACCAGTAAATGACAGCAAGTATGACAAATGCAAATGTTGATTAATCACAGGTAATAATCGTGCACAGAAGATAATAAAGCTTCAGCATAGTTGTCATTCTTGTTAATATTTCTTTTCTGCAGAGGATAAGAGTAAGGAAATGGAAGAGAAGCTTCTGGAGTACCAGAAACCAGTCCAACGTCCTGATGTTCACAATGGGACAGTGAAGTATGCTAAAATAAGGAGCAGCGCTTGCAGGAAGTCTCATACACCCCATCCTTAAATTATAGAAAAATAACACTGTTTTATTTATGATGATCGTAGCAGTATTATAGCCTACAGAAGGAGAAGATTTAAACACAGCATATCACTGTCATTCTGACTAAGAATAAAATCAAAAAGCAAACATTGTACTTTCATCTTTCTTTCTTGTAAGGTGAGGTTCTTCTGACAAGGTGATCTCAGGAGTTATAGAACTTTCACAGAAAATTGAGGGCTAGGCTTGTGTATGGACATCTAACATCAGGATGTAGTAGTTCCCTCTTTTATAAGAAACAATGAAACAGTTTACTGGAGCCGCACTTAAGGCATTCAACAAACCTTACAACAGGTACATACAGTAAGACATTCCATGAAGCTAGTTATAATAGGTGTCATGACATGTAATGTTAAATGTAAAGTGTTACCAAAATAAACCGTAAATTCCGGACTATAAGCAGCAACTTTTTTCCCAGGCTTTGAACCTCGCTGCTTAAACAATGACGCGGCTAATATATGGATTTTTCACGCTTTCAATGTTTTTTTCACCAAAAACACATTCTGTGACGTGCTCAGTTTTTTGCCGGCATGAAGCTTTCATTAGACCAATGAAATTGCCGAACGGGTTAAGGTCAAACAACTTTTTTGTTTACTGTTTAGATTAAATCGAGCACTCTCAAACTTCCCATCATTCTGATTACGGTAGTCATTTTGTCACCCTCATCATGGCAAAGACATGGAGAAATGCATATGATGCAGCTTTCAAGTTGAAGGCGATTGATCTGGCTGTTGGAAAAGGAAATAGAGCTGCTGCATGGGAGCTTGGTCTTAATGAGTCGATGATAAGACATGGGAAACAGCAGTGTGAGGAATTGACTCAGTGCAAAAAGACAACTAAAGCTTACTGCAGTTTTTTTTTTTTCACAGACGTGTTTCGTTAAAGCCTATTTATTTTTGTTACAAGCTGTGTTTCATTAAAGACTATTTATTTTTGTTACAAGCCGTGTTTCATTAAAGCCTGTGTAAACTTAATTTGTTTCAATGTACTGGTAGGCACCTGCGGCTTATAGACATGTGCGGCTTATTTATGTTCAAAATAATATTTTTTTTTAAATTCAGTGGGTGCGGCTTATATTCAGGTGCGCTTAATAGTCCGGAAATTTCGGTACCTACGTGCCTTCAGAAAGTATTCACACCCCTTTACTTTTTCCACAATTTGTTGCGTTGTGTTTAAAATCGATTTGTGTCGCTGATCTACACGCAATACCCAATAATGTCAAAGTGGAATTATGTTTTTAGAAATATTTACAAACAAATTCAAAATTAAAAGCTGAATTGTCTTGAGTCAATAAGTATAGATCTAACTTCATTAGATTATGCATATATACTGTAACTTTTGCTAAAAGACAAAATATTACGTCAATGTATCTTAAAACATATTTTGCTGGAGTTACTTAAAAAGTTGAGATGAGACAGATGACACTTTGAATCGAGCAAGACTACTGGCATCCAGGGAAACTGTTAAAACAAAAATATTGGTGACAATGTGGTTTAACCCTGGGGGACATTTCACCCCAAGCCACCCTAATGTTTGACATGCTTTTTAAATGACTACCCCATATCTGTACCCCACACATACAATTATCTGTAAGGTTCCTAAGTCGAGCAGTGTTTTTCAAGCACAGGTTCAACCACAAAGACCAATAAGGTTTTCCTTTGGTTCGCAAAGGCATGTATTGGTAGATGTGTAAAAAAAGCAGACATTGAATATCCCCTTCAACATGGTGCAGTTATTAATTTTACACTTTGGATGGTACAGTATATCAGTACACCCAGTCATTACAAAGATACAGACACCCTTCCTAAATCATCTGCCAGAGAGGAAGGAAACCGCTCAGTGATTTCACCATGAGCTCAAAACAGTTACAGAGTTTAATGGCTGAGATAAGAATTAACTGAGGATGGATCAACAACATTAATGACAAAGTGAAAAGAAGGAAGCCTGTACAGAATACATGCATCCTGTTTGAAATAAGGCACTAAAGCAATACTGCAAAAAATGTGTAAAAGAAATTAACTTTTTTTCCTGAAAACAAAGTGTTATGTTTGGGGCAAATCTAACACGACATATCACTGAGTATCACTCTTCGCATTTTCAAGAATGGTGGTGCCTGCATCCTGTTATGGGTATGCTTGTCATCGGCAAGGCCTAGGGAGTTATTTTACAACTAAAATAAATGGAATATAGCTAAGCACAGGCAAAATCCTAGAAGAAAATCTGATTCAGTCTGCTTTTCAACAATAACCTAAAACGCGAGGCCAAATCTACGCTGTAGTTGCTTACCTAGACAACATTGAATGTTCCTGAGTAGTATAGTTACACTTTAGATTTAAATCGTCTTGAAAATCTATAGCAGGACTTGAAAATGTCTGTCCAACAATGATAAACAATCAATTTGATAGAGCTTGATGATTTAAAAGAATAATGGGCAAATATTTGTTCAATCCAGGCGTGTAAAGCTCTTAAAGACTTACCCCGAAAGACTCAAAGCTGTAATTGCTGCCAAAGGTGATTCTAACATGTATTGACTCAGGGGGTTGAATACATATCTAATCAACAAATATTTGTGTTTTATTTTCCATTAATAGATTAAAATATAAAATGTTTCTTCCACTTTGACAAAGTATTTTGTGTAGATCTTTGACAATTTAGTCAATTTTAACCCCACATTTGTAACACAACAAAACGTGGAATAGTCAAAGGTTGTTAATAATTTCTCAAGGCACTGATACTATTTTAGAATATTAGTTGACTTAGCTGAAGTAGCTATATGAGACGGGTTTAACCTTTCAAGATGTAATCACAGACACGTACAAGAACATGGCCTTTCCAGCCTTCAAAATGGCTGTCTTTGTCTTACTGTCTCTCTGTCTTGCCTGGGTAAAAACATACTCTTGCATCATGACTGGGATACCATGGCAACCATACTTTCTCCTTCTCCCGAGCAACCCCTTTTCTCTCCATTCCCTCCCTCCCTCCTGCCCGCTGAATGAACACCACAATCAAACATTTCCTCTATACACATTTATTTCATCCATGACTTTACACATATTTTCTCATTAACAATGTTTAATTAATTCATCATTACACACTCCTACCCTAATACATTTTCAAATTTTCCTCAAAGTGAATCAAATGAGAGCAAGACCAGAGAGGAACAAAAACAGAGGCAAAAAGCCACACAAAAAAGCTGGGACACACATTTGTCATGCCGCTTATTCAAAAGGCATGACAAATGTACTCTCAAACTGATATGGGAGGATTCATAATATCCACAGACAATCACACATAAAAGTGATTTGCCTATGAAAGAAAGAGACAGCATAAAGATTATTATGTAATCACATGGAGGTGTGGAGCAATGGGCACATTGGGACCTGGATCAGTATGGAGACACAGAGCTCCAAGCCAGAATTAATCAACCTCCCTCTCTCTGGTGCACATAACAGGGAGAGCCACAGAAATATGATGGCCTCTGCTGCTTTGTTACAAAGGAGCCCAGAGAAGTAGAATCCAGGGTTGTGCTTGGAGTTCTACTGTTCTGCCCATTACTGTAATATCTGTGTCAAGATCATGTGTTGTTGTCAGTGTGTCCAGCCAGATCAATTATTTTGTCAGTGAGGGACACAGTCACTCCTCAGGATTGTACATTGATTTTCATGTTGGCCGTTAACAACAGTTATTAGGTTCCATCACAGTGTAATGCATTACTACACAATGCTAGGTCATTGTAAACGGCACATTTCTGTCAATATAGCATGAGGTGACGTATATGGTAAGTACATGTGATACGTGTACTCCAACATCCACATCTGACCATTGCATCTATTCTCCGAAAGCTGTTGATATTCCATACAATCCTGTGCGCTACTCAACATGAATGTATTATTTATACAGACCATGTTAATAGACATCATAAAAAAAAGGTATTTAAAATGCACAGTCTTGAATACTATACAGGAAGTTGATTCATACAATATCTACTCTGACTATTGCAAATGTTCTATCACAATTGAAGACCATAGGTTCTGAATTTGATTAAATAATTCTCAAATATGACAGCTTTTATTTACTCATTAAAGGGCATTGCATGCCAAAAAAGATGAATGACAACTGTTGCTAAGGCATTTGGAAAATACGTGTACATTATATACAGAAGCAAAAATAGAAAGAAAAATCCAAACTGCATAAATTAAAATACTAACATCTCGTTGTGTTTTCTTGTAAAAAACAAAATCCCAATCCACATGAACCAATTGAAATATACAGAAGGGTAATATTGAAAGAAAACAGGGGAAGAGCATAGACATCAGTGGGCCACAATGTCCCACATTTAACCATCCATAATAAACAATATTAATCCCATGAACATCCAGCCAAATTACTTGATGACGTCAGTTTCGTTTTCACATTTCTGCGCGCCTGTTTTTCCAACTCAATGCCTCAAAAGCTTCAAGTGACACACTATCAACAATGTCCTTCCCCTCAACCTAAACCTCAACCTCCTACTGGTCTTGGTGGGCAAACCAAGACCCCCACCCCCCACCTTTAAGAACTCCCACCCACACTGACATACGGTACATACTGTGCATACACAAACACACACACACCTCACACACACACACACACCTCACACCTCACACACACACACACACACACACACACACACACACACACACACACACACACACACACACACACACACACACACACACACACACACACACACACACACACACACACACACACTGAGAGACAGGCAAAGGACAGGGCCAGTTTCCGATGTTGCACCTTAGTAACAAGGTGGGACAAACCAGCCATTCTCCCCAGAATACAGCAACAGAATCAATAGAGTATTAACCATCCCTTACATTTACAAATCCCCCACCCAACCCCAGCTGGCATGTTCAATGTGTCTGTCTGCTTGGTAGCAGGCCAAAGTGTCCATCTCCACCCCCAGTCAGACCTTCTCTAGTCCTGCCCCAGTGTCAGCACCCCCGTAGCTACTCATCTTTATCTATCCTTCTGTCCCCCTCTCTCTTTTCCTCCTTGTCCTCCTCCTCTCCTCTCTCATGCCAGCTGTCCTTTCTCTGGGGACTCATCCAGTGTGATAACGGTGAACTCCTCTGTGTTGCAGTTTTCCTGGATCTTCTCTTTGTTCATCAGGGTCACCATCTCCTGCTCTCTCTCCTGGGCCCGGGAGCTAGCCACGGACACCGCCGCCCCATTCCCGTCACTACCATCCTTGTTGGTGATCATCAGGGTCTGCTGCTGACCGCACCAGCTAACAGACAGACAGAGAGAGAGAGAGAGAGAGAGAGAGAGAGAGAGAGAGAGAGAGAGAGAGAGAGAGAGAGAGAGAGAGAGAGAGAGAGAGAGAGGTCAACACAATAGGATACTGACACCAGCTAACAGACAGAGAGAGGGAGCAGTGAACACATTAGAATACTGTCACCAGCTAACAGACAGAGAGAGGGAGCAGTGAACACGTTAGAATACTGTCACCAGCTAACAGACAGAGAGAGGGAGCAGTGAACACGTTAGAATACTGTCACCAGCTAACAGACAGAAAGAGGGAGCAGTGAACACGTTAGAATACTGTCACCAGCTATCAGACAGAGAGAGGGAGCAGTGAACACGTTAGGATACTGTCACCAGCTATCAGACAGAGAGAGGGAGCAGTGAACACGTTAGAATACTGTCACCAGCTAACAGACAGAGAGAGGGAGCAGTGAACACATTAGCATTAGGATACTGTCACCAGCTAACAGACAGAGAAAGGGAGCAGTGAACACATTAGGATACTGCCACCAGCTAACAGACAGAGAGAAGGAGCAATGTACACAGTTCATTTTCGATCAGAATTCCAATTGGTGAAATGAGACCTACCTCTTCCGCTTGGCCACAGCAGCACACACGAGGAGAATAGCGCCCACTGCCACAACCACTCCCACAATGACCAGCCAATCTGCACAGAGGAAAGAAATGAGAAAGGTTGAATAACATTAATAATTCATGTCTATAATGTTTCTCACTTGGAGGTGTAGCATATGCCCCTTTACAATGCAAAGTGCTTTGAAAAGTGCTATATAAATTAAATTGTTTGCTCAATTATTAATACTTTATGAATCCATTAAACCAGTGGTTCTCAACTGGTTTTGCCTAGGGACCCAAATTAAACCAGGTGGTCTCAGTCATGACCCAATATTCGCATTGCTAAAAAAGAATCGGCAAAATACAATCTGGAAAAATATTTGTAATGCTATATTGATATTAAATGTACCAACTGTATGACAAGGGAACAACATTCCCACCTCTTTCATTGTCAATAACTACATTTTGCCCATATTATTGATGTTGACTGTTAATAAACTCACTGATTTAAGACCACACATTCAACCATAACGGTGCTAATAGCGCTATACTGAAAATACTGTGATTGAAGATAAATTGTTTAAACATGTAAGTTCATTATCATTTCTACACACATTCTACCTGGTTTAAGTCATTTCAAGTTCAGACTGGGTTTTCTTTTCATAAAAAAAACTCAGACACCTGCGACCCACACAAAACCTCCTGCGACCCAAATTTGGTTTACGACCCACCAATTGAGAATCACTGCATTAAACCATGTAATACATTGTAATTACATGGCCATTATTCAACTAATCACTCATGGCATGTACAACAATAGTATTAATACTACTGGTAGAGATATTAGGGGTAGTGGGCCACTCACCAGGTGTGCTACTATTCTCCTGCCCGGCTGGAGTAGGGGCTACTCCCTCACCTGGATTCATCCTCCCCCTGGGAATGGGCTGATCTGGGACTACATGGGGAGAACAATGAGATGCAGTGTTAAACAAACATCTCTGATGCCTCACAAATGAATTACACATAGATGTCAACTGGTGTCATCAGATGCCATACACGTCCACCCAGGTAACACACACAGAGCCCCTGGAGAGAGCGCAGTAGACCCCAATAATAGTGCTTGGTTATCACACTGAAGTGTGATGAAGACCTGTGTCAATCTTGTCAATCAGACAGACGGCCTGGGTATGAGCACTGACAGACTGTGATTTAGTGCAATATCATGTGATGATGTAGAACACTATTATGTGATGACTAGGAATCATGTGCTACAACAGGGCTGATGTTATAGCTGTGGAATGAACTGAACCTACTAAGGAATGTGGAACTGTCTCGTTGGGGCAGAGTTGGCACCTGAGAGCGAATGCCAACATTTCATTGCAAAGTAATTGATGAGTTATTGTTGTTTTTAAAGTGACATTGTGCCAAGTGTTATAATGAGAACAATATGGTAAACTCCCCATAACCTTAGCACAGAACAGAACAGTTTATCTGATTATTATCTCATAGGGTAAATCAATGCCACCCTATTTCTCACACAGGGCTCTGGTGGAAAGTAGTGCACATTTTGGGGTGTCATTACCCCCATAGCAATACATCCTCTACCAGATTGATCCCTACGTCCACAGTTCCTACTGTGTCTCCTGTCCTATCCCTACGTCCACACTTCCTACTGTGTCTCCTGTCCTATCCCTACGTCCACACTTCCTACTGTGTCTCCTGTCCTATCCCTACGTCCACAGTTCCTACTGTGTCTCCTGTCCTATCCCTACGTCCACACTTCCTACTGTGTCTCCTGTCCTATCCCTACGTCCACACTTCCTACTGTGTCTCCTGTCCTATCCCTACGTCCACACTTCCTACTGTGTCTCCTGTCCTATCCCTACGTCCACACTTCCTACTGTGTCTCCTGTCCTATCCCTACGTCCACACTTCCTACTGTGTCTCCTGTCCTATCCCTACGTCCACACTTCCTACTGTGTCTCCTGTCCTATCCCTACGTCCACACTTCCTACTGTGTCTCCTGTCCTATCCCTACGTCCACACTTCCTACTGTGTCTCCTGTCCTATCCCTACGTCCACACTTCCTACTGTGTCTCCTGTCCTATCCCTACGTCCACACTTCCTACTGTGTCTCCTGTCCTATCCCTACGTCCACACTTCCTACTGTGTCGCCTGTCCTATCCCTACGTCCACACTTCCTACTGTGTCTCCTGTCCTATCCCTACGTCCACACTTCCTACTGTGTCTCCTCTCCTATCCCTACGTTCACACTTCCTACTGTGTCTCCTGTCCTATCCCTACGTCCACACTTCCTACTGTGTCTCCTGTCCTATCCCTACGTCCACACTTCCTACTGTGTCTCCTCTCCTATCCCTACGTCCACACTTCCTACTGTGTCTCCTGTCCTATCCCTACGTTCACACTTCCTACTGTGTCTCCTGTCCTATCCCTACGTCCACACTTCCTACTGTGTCTCCTGTCCTATCCCTACGTCCACACTTCCTACTGTGTCTCCTGTCCTATCCCTACGTCCACACTTCCTACTGTGTCTCCTGTCCTATCCCTACGTCCACACTTCCTACTGTGTCTCCTCTCCTATCCCTACGTCCACACTTCCTACTGTGTCTCCTCTCCTATCCCTACGTCCACACTTCCTACTGTGTCTCCTGTCCTATCCCTACGTTCACACTTCCTACTGTGTCTCCTGTCCTATCCCTACGTCCACACTTCCTACTGTGTCTCCTGTCCTATCCCTACGTCCACACTTCCTACTGTGTCTCCTGTCCTATCCCTACGTCCACACTTCCTACTGTGTCTCCTGTCCTATCCCTACGTCCACACTTCCTACTGTGTCTCCTGTCCTATCCCTACATCCACACTTCCTACTGTGTCTCCTGTCCTATCCCTACGTCCACACTTCCTACTGTGTCTCCTGTCCTATCCCTACGTCCACACTTCCTACTGTGTCTCCTCTCCTATCCCTACGTCCACACTTCCTACTGTGTCTCCTGTCCTATCCCTACGTCCACACTTCCTACTGTGTCTCCTGTCCTATCCCTACGTCCACACTTCCTACTGTGTCTCCTGTCCTATCCCTACGTCCACACTTCCTACTGTGTCTCCTGTCCTATCCCTACGTCCACACTTCCTACTGTGTCTCCTGTCCTATCCCTACATCCACACTTCCTACTGTGTCTCCTGTCCTATCCCTACGTCCACACTTCCTACTGTGTCTCCTGTCCTATCCCTACGTCCACACTTCCTACTGTGTCTCCTGTCCTATCCCTACGTCCACACTTCCTACTGTGTCTCCTGTCGTATCCCTCCTTGTCTCCCCCTCTACTTCTAAACTGTCTCATTGGATCACAGGTGTCAAACTCATTCCAAGGAGGGCCGAGCGTCTGCAAGTTTTCGCTCACCCCTGTACTTAATTTATGAATTATGGTCGCTAATTAGTAAGGAACTCCCGTCACCTGGTTGTTTACAGTAGGTCTTAACTGAAAGAAAAAAACTAAAACCCGCAGACACTCTGCCCTCCGTCGAATGAGTTTGACACCCCTGCATTAAATAATCAAAATACAGAAATACATCTAATGAATAAGAATCCAATTATAATGTAATGAATAATAAAAGGCTGTGGGCCAGCAGTTGTTATATTATAACACAACTTGGGGGTCCTCTTGCTTACACTATTCACTATTCAAGACTTAAGTGAATCTCAGTGGTGCAAAGTAGTGCACAAACACACCATTATTAAGATAGATTTGACTGAATGATTCAGTGCTACAAAATACAAGTTGATGGCCCATAGGAATACGCTATAGGAGCATTCAACCCACATATTAGCTACTGTATTAAAAGGGTCTGTGTATTACATTAAATCACTGGATGCAGAGA
The DNA here is from genome assembly GCF_901001165.1 of Salmo trutta. Lineage (NCBI taxonomy): Eukaryota > Metazoa > Chordata > Actinopteri > Salmoniformes > Salmonidae > Salmo > Salmo trutta. The sequence goes on from NC_042963.1 coordinate 35,292,291, forward strand.
TTGTTTATATAGAGGTATTGTATTGAGAATTTGAGCCAGTACAGATGGGGAGTTGAGAGGAAGAGTCATGCTGAGGCACAGCCAGTGGTGTACTAGTGCTCCTCTCTTTCTCTCCTCTCTTTCACACTCTCCCTCATCCGGTCACAAGAGGGGGAGCCTTCTTCAAACAAACTCCACAGAGGAGAGGACACACAGAGAAAGACAAACTTTCAAGCCTCCATGGAATATTTCTTCATGAATGGTGGTCAATCTGAGTGCTTATTTTATTTGAAAGTGGCATCAAACTACAACTTTACCATTTGTTTTTTAGATTTACATTTACAGATTCTTCTTTCAGCAACCAGAGCTGACTATGCAAATGATTCCTTGCACTTGAATATTTGTATATACAGTTGGATATAGTTTTTATAACTAGTGCCAGATGTCTTCTTATATAACTCTAAATGCACACGGATATTACATTACAAACAAGAGTGGAAATGGGAGTTTTAATCCACAATCTATTTCACACACCAACACCAGGGGGCGAGGTTAGTTCTTTAATTTCCCAGAGTCGGACCAAACTTTGCTGTGTGTGGATGGTAGGCTATTTGTTCCAAGAATTCTTCTCTGAGTTCTCAGACTTAGCACTTTCAAGATAATGTAAAGGATACTCACTTTTTATGTAAAGATAAAAACAGGTAAAGATGGTGCTAGTTATTACAGTCAGAGAAGACTGTATTAGAGATTGAATGATAATGTGGAGAATGATGAACACGGAGATGTATATTTAGAGATTGATATGATTAAATTAATCACCTTGAAAGCACAGATTTTTGAGTCGCCTTGGAAACAGTAGTACAGTATAGCCAGAGGGCAGTGATGTTATAGAGATATGTGTTGTCGTGATTCTGGCTAGACTCTGCCAGTTATTAAATGGCTTTGATTAATGATACGACTGAAGATGAACACATCAGTTGATACATCTTTAAACATTTTGTAAAACTTTTAAAACTATTTCTGTCATTATAGATGAATGTCATAGTATTAAACGTTTCATCATGGAGATGTCAATTTTTTTGGTGGTGATTATATTTTTGTTTACAAAAACGTAGCTAAATACATCTTTGTGTGGAAGCAAAAAAGGCTATTTGAGATAAACACAGAATGTATCTTTAGGTTAGGCTTCCTAACCAAATTCCACCAATTTCCTCTCTCTGGGGTGTAACCAGGGGTCTAAAGAGGAACACCTCATGTAAACATTTATACATACCACACTGACTGGACAATGGTTGCTGGTTCAACATTTTGCAGCAGCAGCAGAATGATTGGCATCTGCATTAGGACCACAATGTACTGGGGGACTTCCTGCCCTTGAGTATCACAACTGCTATTTTTAGGCTCAGGGAAAGCTTTTGATTCATCCTGTCACAGAAATCCTATATGAAAAGTATGATTGTTGCAGGGTAATGCCAGGCACTTGTTTTGTACCTCTTATGTTTCTCTGTTCTGACATGATATATGATTTACTTGAGATGTATTTGTATTTTAAAGTGTGCCAATTAAATTAAATACATTGTCATTATAATTGTTCATGATAACAAACTGAATGACAAAGCAAAGCAAAAAACAGTATTCTGTATGTGATATTATGAATGTAACAAACATAGTAATTCCTTACCCCCTCCCCCCTCCTCCTCCTCCTGCACATTCTCCTCGCTGGCTGAGCCCTGTGGTTCTCCTGGCTGTCCAACAGGTGGTGCAATAGAAGAGGCCCCCTCCTCAGTGACAGTCGGTAGCATCCCAGACCCGGTGGTGTCCTCCATCTCAGTGGCCAGCACCCCAGTGTGGCCGGCTGACTGGGTCTCATCCCCCTCAGTCTGCTCTTCCTCCCTGTCAGGGCTCTCTGTGGCTGCCCCCTCTGAGGCCTCACCCTCAGCCCCTGATGTTGGTTCCTCTGGGCTAGCCTCAGTGGATGCAGGTTGGGTCGGGTCCACTTTCTCAACTACCTCAGTGGGGCTCTCTGCTCCCTGTTTCTCAGGTGCGGAGGTGGTGTCCACTGTGTCAGGCTCTGTGCTGGTTCTGTCCTCAGGCTGGGCTCTGTCCTCTGGGGTTCCCTCTGTGGTCTCTGGCTGTACCTGGTCCTGGTCCTCCACCACTGCTGGGGCATATGTCTGGATGTCTGTCTTCTCCTCTGGGACCTCCACTGTCTTAGACTGCTCTGTGGCTTCACCTGTGGGAAAACAGACCAGAAAGATGCATGAGCCCAGTTCTGATATTAAAACTATTATAAAACTATAACTATATAAAATTATAACTATATAAAACTATTATTCACAAAACACATCCCCTCATTCCAAGAGGTTATCCAAAATCTGTCAAGGTTGGATTGGTGAAAGCAATGGGGGGTAGACATGCTTTCATCTGTCCAATCACCTACTGTATAGATCAGTGATTACCATAAAGGGATGGAGAAGTGAAGGAAGCTTGTGGAGACTAGAGAGACAGCCCTGTAATTGACCTGGAGATGAATGGCCTGTCAGGTAGGTGATTGATGGCTTTTGTTTGTGTCTGCCAAGACTGCCTGGCCAGAAAGTTTCCAAGTGGATATCATCACGGTGATAAGCGATCTCACGCCTATCTTTTGACATCCATTATGTAACCTATGACATCATCTGTTGTGTACCAGAGTGTAATGATCTGTTTACCGGTCATTACAACGAGTTACACAGTCATTTCCACATGCATTTACTGTACTGTTTCTGTAGGAAATGAGAACATGGAAGATCGAATTACCAATAAATCATATCATATAAAAGATGTCTGTTGAGATAGCAATACATATCTATCTCCTTATTATTAAGACTGTGGTTTTCAGTACCGTAAATTCCGGACTATAAACCGCAACTTTTTTCCCAGGCTTTGAACCTCGCGGCTTAAACAATGACGCGGCTAATATATGGATTTTTCCCGCTTTCAATTTTCTTTTCTCCAAAAAAACACATTCTGTGACGTGCTCAGTTTTTTGGCAGCATGAAGCTTTCATTAGACCAATGAAATTGCCGAATGGGTTAAGGTCAAACAACTTTTTTGTTTACTGTTTAGATTAAATCGAGCACTCTCAAACTTCCCATCATTCTGATTACAGTAGTCATTTTGTCACCCTCATCATGGCAAAGACACGGAGAAATGCATATGATGCAGCTTTCAAGTTGAAGGTGATTGATCTGGCTGTTGGAAAAGGAAATAGAGCTGCTGCACGGGAGCTTGGTCTTAATGAGTCGATGATAAGACGTTGGAAACAGTAGCGTGAGGAATTGGCTCAGTGCAAAAAGACAACAAAAGCTTACTGCTAATTTTTTTGTTTTTGTTACAAGCCGTGTTTCGTTAAAGCCTATTTATTTTTGTTACAAGCCGTGTTTCGTTAAAGACTATTTATTTTTGTTACAAGCCGTGTTTCGTTAAAGACTATTTATTTTTGTTACAAGCCGTGTTTCGTTAAAGCCTGTGCAAAGTTCATTTGTTTCAATGTACCGGTAGGCACCTGCGGCTTATAGACATGTGTGGCTTATTTATGTTCAAAAAAAAAAATAATGTAATTCAGTGGGTACGGCTTATATTCAGGTGCACTTAATAGTCCGGAAATTACGGTATATTTGTCCTATTTCACACATGTGCAAGTGTATATTAATACGCATATGTGAATTGTGAATTTGTTTTTTGCATATCCCACTCCCCCTGAGACACCCTCGGCGATCACAGCAAGGCTCTGCCATTATCAACAGCAACCCTGGAGGAAGTAGGGTTAAGTAAAACAATTTAACTGCAAAAGTGGTTAAATTGATAGATATTGTGACACACCCCTTGAATTCAAACAGTGTAGAATAATGCATGGGTGGAGGAGGTGGGCCACATAAGCAAGGTTGAGTGTGTCCTTCAATGGGTAAGGAGACAAAGTAGCCAGTGGTGGTTGTAGTTCTCAGGCCTGACCAGCTTGCACAGCTAACTGGTCAATCTGAGCAAGCTACAGCGATGAGTGTAGTATCCTTCCTGTGTGACTGGCGGGGTATTGGGGCTGTGGAGTGATCAGTTTCCATTTCTACAGTTTGCTTGCATACCAAAGAGACCCTTTGACTAACTGGAATATTATCTCAGCCTGAATGATGCTGGGGATACTCCAGTAGTGGAATGGTTGGTTGTCTGGTTGTGAAGGACAGTCTGTGAAAGGGCTGTCACAAACAGACTTGCCTTTAGATCTTTCCAATGCATAGTTGGCCTCTGGAAGGAGTTTTTTTTAAATGTCGGTCCTACAGGTCACGAAGGTCCTACAGGTCACGTTCCACATATTTATTTTATATTCCTTTGGAAGTCAGGTATGATTATAATTTGGCCGATATTAACTGTGGGTGGTTGGCATTGATTACAGACTGGGGCAAGCCCAGCAGGAGTTGTGGAGAGTGACATGAGGGTGACCTCAGGTTACTTAGAGGTTAGTCAAAGTGTAGCTAGGTCATAGACTATGACTAAGAAGTGTTGGTTGTGAGGGACATAGCACAGCTCCACACACATACACACTACCATTCAAAAGTTTGGGGTCAGTAAAAAATGTCCTTGTTTTTTAAAGAAAAGCACATTTTTCTGTATATTAAAATAACATCAAATTGATCAGAAATACAGTATAGACATTGTTAATGTTGTAAATGACTATTGTAGCTGGAAACGGCAGATGGAATATCTACATAGGCGTACATTATCAGCAAGAATCACTCCTGTGTTCCAATGGCACGTTGTGTTAGCTAATCCAAGTTTATCATTTTAAAAGGCTAACTGATCATTAGAAAACCCTTTTGCAATTATGTTAGCACAGTTGCAAACTGTTGTTCTGATTAAAGAAGCAATACAACTCTCCTTCTTTACACTAGTTGAGTATCTGGAGCATCAGCATTTGTGGGTTCGATTACAGGCTCAAAATGGCCAGACACAAAGATGTTTCTTCTGAAACTCGTCAGTCTATTCTTGTTCTGAGAAATTAAGGCTATTCCATGTGAGAAATTGCCAAGAAACTTAAGATCTGGTACAACACTGTGCACTACTCCCTTCACAGAACAGAGCAAACTGGCTCTAACCAGAATAGAAAGAGGAGTGGGAGTCCCCGGTGCAAAACTGAGCAAGAGGACAAGTACATTAGAGTGTCTAGTTTGAGAAACAGACACCTCACAAGTCCTCAACTGGCAGCTTCATTAAATAGTACCCGCAAAACACCAGTCTCAACGTCAACAGTGAAGAAGCGACTCCAGGATGCTGACTTACTAGGCAGAGTTGCAAAGAAAAAGCCATATCTCAGACTGGCCAATAAAAAGAAAAGATTAAGATGGGCAAAAGAACACAGACACTGGACAGAGGAACTCTGCCTAGAAGGCCAGCATCCCAAACTTTTGAATGGTAGTGTACATTTGAAGGTGATCCCTCAGCTTTGATGGACAGTAAAAGGTTTGCAGAGGAGGTGGAGCTTGTCAAACATGGTGCTCAAAGACCACTATCTCACAGTCAATCCCCATCCACAGTCAATTCTAATATGGATGTTGGGATTACTGCAGTTTCCCAGACCAATGCATGATTCACGTGAGTCCAGTTCAGGTGCCACATGGGCTGGCAAGCCATTGTTGTTAGCAAAATAGGTACATATGAGGACAATGAACGGCAGGAATTTCCAGATGGCATTTTGGCTGTTGAATGGCCTCCTGACATGTGGAACTCCAGTTCCATGGTCTCTAGTAACTGCCTAAGGGAAGGACTGACGGTGGAGTGGGCCTATCAAGGAAAGTTCAGGGAAAGTTAATGTTTAGCCCCAATAAGTTTATGGCATTTCTTGTCTATGATTGTCAGGCTATGTTGGTTCATTGTAGTGAACACCTACCTTGTGTGCTTGTCATGTGTGGTAGCATCCTCCCCATACAACATACAGTGAGGGAAAAAAGTATTTGATCCCCTGCTGATTTTGTACGTTTGCCCACTAACAAAGAAATGATCAGTCTATAATTTTAATGGTAGGTTTATTTGAACAGTGAGAGACAGAATAACAACAAAAAAATCCAGGAAAACGCATGTGAAAAAATGTTAGAAATTGATTTGCATTTTAATGAGGGAAATAAGTATTTGACCCCCTCTCAATCAGAAAGATGTCTGGCTCCCAGGTGTCTTTTATAGAGGTAACGAGCTGAGATTAGGAGCACACTCTTAAAGGGAGTGCTCCTAATCTCAGTTTGTTACCTGTATAAAAGACACCTGTCCACAGAATCAATCAATCAATCAGATTCCAAACTCTCCACCATGGCCAAGACCAAAGAGCTCTCCAAGGATGTCAGGGACAAGACTGGAGACCTACACAAGGCTGGAATGGACTACAAGACCATCGCCAAGCAGCTTGGTAAGAAGGTGACAACAGTTGGTGCGATTATTTGCAAATGGAAGAAACACAAAAGAAATGTCAATCTCCCTCGGCCTGGGGCTCCATGCAAGATCTCACCTCGTGGAGTTGCAATGATCATGAGAATGGTGAGGAATCAGCCCAGAACTACACGGGAGGATCTTGTCAATGATCTCAAGGCAGCTGGGATCATAGTCACCAAGAAAAAAATGGGTAACACACTACGCCGTGAAGGACTGAAATCCTGCAACGCCCGCAAGGTCCCCCTGCTCAAGAAAGCACATATACATGCCCGTCTGAAGTTTGCCAATGAACATCTGAATGATTCAGAGGACAACTGGGTGAATGTGTTGTGGTCAGATGAGACCATAATGGAGCTCTTTGGCATCAACTCAACTCGCCGTGTTTGGAGGAGGAGGAATGCTGCCTATGACACCAAGAACACCATACCCACCGTCAAACATGGAGGTGGAAACATTATGCTTTGGGGGTGTTTTTCTGCTAAGGGGACAGGACAACTTCACCACATCAAAGAGACGATGGACAGGGCCATGTACCGTCAAATCTTGGTAGAGAACCTCCTTCCCTCAGCCAGGGCATTGAAAATGGGTCGTGGATGGGTATTCCAGCATGACAATGACCCAAAACACAATGCCAAGGCAACAAAGGAGTGGCTCAAAAAGAAGCACATTAAGGTCCTTGAGTGGCCTAGCTAGTCTCCAGACCTTAATCCCATAGAAAATCTGTGGAGGGAGCTGAAGGTTCGAGTTGCCAAACGTCAGCGTCGAAACCTTAATGACTTGGAGAAGATCTGCAAAGAGGAGTGGGACAAAATCCCTCCTGAGATGTGTGCAAACCTGGCGGCCAACTACAAGAAACGTCTGACCTCTGTGATTGCCAACAAGGGTTTTGCCACCAAGTACTAAGTCATGTTTTGCAGAGGGGTCAAATACTTTTTTCCCTCATTAAAATGCAAATCAATTTATACAATTTTTGGTATGTGTTTTTCTGGATTTTTTTGTTGTTATTCTGTCTCTCACTGTTCAAATAAACCTACCATTAAAATTATAGACCGATCATTTCTTTGTCAGTGGGCAAACGTTCAAAATCAGCAGGGGATCAAATACCTTTTTCCCTCACTGTAACTGTCACCAAGTCAACATACAGTTGAAGACAGAAGTTTACATACACTTTAGCCAAATACAATTAAACTCAGTTTTTCACAATTCCTGACATTTAATCCTAGTAAAAATTCCCTTTCTTTCAGCTTTCATTTCTTTCATCACATTCCCAGTGTGTCAGAAGTTTACATACATTAGGATTTGGTAGCATTGCCTTTAAATTGTTTAACTTGGGTCAAACATTTTGGGTAGCCTTCCACAAGCTTCCCACAATAAGTGGGGTGAATTTTGGCCTATTCCTCCTGACAGAGCTGGAGTAACAGAGTCAGGAAGACCCTTTTGCAACCAAGTTTTAACTTCCTGACTGATGTCTTGAGATGTTGCTTCAATATATCCACATAATTTTCCCTCCTCATGAAGCTATCTATTTTGTGAAGTGCACCAGTCCTTCATGCAGCAAAGCACCCCACAACATGACGCTGCCACCCCCATGCTTCACTGTTGGGATGGTGTTCTTCAGCTTGCAAGCCTCCCCCTTTTTCCGCAAACATAACGATGGTCATTATGACCAAACAGTTCTATTTTTGTTTCATCAGAGCAGAAGACATTTCTCCAGGAAGAACGATCTTTGTCCCCATGTGCAGTTGGAAACCGTAGTCTGGTTTATTTATGGTGGTTTTGGAGCAGTATGACGGCTGCGTAGTCCCATGGTGTTTATACTTGCGTACTATTGTTTGTACAGATGAACGTGGTACCCTCATGTGTTTGGAAATTGCTCCAAAGGATGAACCAGGTCTATAATTGTTTTTCTGAGGTCTTGGCTGATTTCTTTTGATTTTCCCATGCTGTCAAGCACTGACTTTGAAGGTAGGCCTTGAAATATATCCACAGGTACACCTCCAATTGACTCAAATGATGTCAATTAGCCTATCAGAAGCTTCTAAAGCCATGACATAATTTTCTGGAATTTTCCAAGCTGTTTAAAGGCACAGTCAACTTAGTGTATGTAAACTTCTGACCCACTGGAATTGTGATACAGTGAATTATAAGTGAAATAATCTGTCTGTAAACAATTGCTGGAAATATTACTTGTGTCATGCACAAGGTAGATGTCCTAACCGACTTGCCAAAACTATAGTTTGTTAACAAGAAATGTGTGAAGTGGTTGAAAAAAAGAGTTTTAATGACTCCAACCTAAGTGTATGTAAACTTCTGACTTCAACTGTATATTTTAATAGCAATATAATAGCTTTTGGTTTCTAATGCTATCAGATTACAACATGGCTTACAAGACTCTAGGAGACAGAACACGTCTCCTTCCTGAGCAGAAGGAGATATCACATTTACACACAGTAATTATTCAGACCCTTTACTCAGTACTTTGTTGAAGCACCTTTGGCAGTGATTACAGCCTCGACTTTTCTTGGGTATGACGGTACAAGCTTGGCACATCTGTATTTGGGGAGTTTCTCACATTCGTCTCTGCAGATCCTCTCAAGCTCTGTCAGGTTGGATGGAGAGTGTAGCTGCACAGTTATTTTCAGGTCTCTCCAGAGATTTTTGATCGGGTTCGAGTCCGGGCTCTGGCTGGGCCACTCAAGGACATTCAGAGACTTGTCCCAAAGCCACTCCTGCATTGTCTTGGTTGTGTGCTTAGGGTAGTTGTCCTGTTGAAAGGTGATCCTTCACCCCAGTCTGAGGTCCTGAGTGCTTTGGAGAAGGTTTTCATCAAGGATCTCTCTGTACTTTACTCTGTTCATCATTCCCTTGAATGATTCCCTCAATTAACTTGATTAACCTGTTCCCCCTCAAATTGACTCGGTACCGGTACCCCCTGTATATAGTATCGTTATTGTTATTTTATTGTTGCTCTTTTATTTTTTGTTTATTTAGTTAATATTTTTCTTAACTCTTATTTTTCTTAAAACTGCATTGTTAGTTAAGGGTTGAAGGGCTTGTAAGTAAGCATTTCATGTTAAGGTCTACACCTGTAGTATTCGGCACATGTGACAATACAATTTGTTTTTGATTTGATATATATACAGCACCAGTCAAAAGTTTGGACACAACTACTCATTCAAGGGTTTTTCTTTATTTGTACTATTTTCTACATTGTAGAATAACAGTAAAGACATCACAACTATGAAATAAAACATATGGAATCATGTTGTAACCAAAAAAGTGTTAAACAAATCAAAATATATTTTAGATTCTTAAAAGTAAGTGATTTGAGGGCTTTGATGACAGCTTTGCACACTCTTGGCATTCTCTCAATCAACGTCACCTGGAAATAGCCTTTACACTGCCTGGAGGTGTTGGGTCATTGTCGCGTTGAAAAACAAATTACAGTCCCACTAAGCCCAAACCAGATGGGATGGAGTATTGCCTGAATGCTGTGGTAGCCATACTGGTTAAGTGTGCCTTGAATTCTAAATAAATCACTCACATTGTCACAAGCAAAGCATCCCCACACCATCACACCTCCTCCTCCATGCTTCATGGTGGGAACGACACATGCGGAGATTATCTGTTCACCTACACTGCGTCTCACAAAGAAACAAAAATATCTAGTTTGGACTCCAGACCAATGGACAGATTTCCACTGGTCCAATGTCCATGGCTTGTGTTTCTTGGCCGAAGCAAGTCTCTTCTTCTTATAGGCGTCCTTTAGTAGGCGCCCATAGGGCAGCACAGAATTGACCCAGAGTCGTCTGTGTTTGGCCAGTGTAGGCCGTCATTGTAAATAAGAATTTGTTCTTAGCTGATTTGCCTAGTTAAATAAAGGTTAAATAAAGGTTAAATATATATTTTTTGAAGTAGTGGTTTCTTTGCAGCAATTTGACCATGAAGGCCTGATTCACACATTCTCTACTGAACAGTTAATGTTGAGTTGTGTCTGTTACATGAACTCTGTGAAGCATTTATTTGGGCTGCAATCTCAGGTGCAGTTAACTCTAATGAACTTACCCTCTGCAGCAGAGATAACTCTGGGTCTTGTGGCGGTCTTCGTGAGAGCCAGTTTCATCATAGCGCTTGATTGTTTTTTCGGCAGCACTTGAAACTTTCAAAGTTCTTGAAATGTCCGCATTGACTGACCTCAATGTCTTAAAACTTCTTAAGGATAGTCCCCTTTTTTAAAATTTTCGCCTAAATGACATACCCAAATCTAACTGCCTGTAGCTCAGGCCCTGAAGCAAGGATATGCATATTCTTGGTACCATTTGAAAGGAAACACTGTAAAGTGTGTGGAAATGTGAAATTGAATGTAGGAGAATATAACACAGTAGATATGGTAGAAGAAAATACAAAGAAAAAACCAACCAGTGTTTTTTTACCACCATCTTTGAAATGCAAGAGAAGGTCACTGTTATAGCCATCACTCTGGTAATTTCGATAGTGTCCACAAGATGGAAGCAGTGTATGTGCAAAGTTTCAGATGGATAACTTGAAGTATGAGCGAACAACATGACATTTAGTGTGAAGTCACCCAGGTACATTTGGGCAAATCGTTGAGAAGATATTTGCATTCATATTACATATTTCTGCAAGAATATCGTAAAATCTGCATACTTGGACTTTGATTTAGCTTTTCCAGTATTAGTAGCCATATAATAAGTTCAACATTTGCAAAACAACCAGATTTCATAACTTCCTAACTCTGAAGACATTTTGTGACAGATACAGGGGTTACTCCCGTAAAGCCCAGTTCATTGCCTATCCAGCTAGCTTTGTTTGACCCCGATTGGTGCTTATTTGACAAAGTTAGAGTTGATCAAGTGAAAACCACCCGCGTCATCGGTGTGCCATGAAGGCGTCGCTCTCTGACCAGATTTTGTGTCCTATAGGATATACTACACCCCTAATGATATAGTGATGTCTGGTTACATTCTAGGATCTCTGAGGAATACATACAAACGTGATTTGACTGGTTGAAACAACGTTTAGGGTTAGATTTTCACAGATCCCTTTCTTTGCAAATTGAACGAGTGGAAATACAAACTCGATCGTGCATGTTATATGGACCTTTTTAGGATATGAAAAAGGATTTTATTTAACAAAACGACACTTCATGATATCTCTGGGACCCATTGGATGATAAATCAGAGCAAGATTTCAGAATGTAAGTACACATTTCACCTTCAGAGGTGAATTTATCAAACCTATCGCGGTGAAAAAAGTGTTTTGTTGTTAGGAGCTCTCCTCATACAATAGCATGGATTTTTTTCGCAGTAATAGCTACTGTAAATTGGACAGTGCAGTTATATTAACAAGTTATAAGACACTTATATGTACCGGCCTTTGTTGTTTCTCTAAAATCTGCGATCGTGACACAAGACGCTGCATGATTTACAATTGTCCCGCCTGTCCCTAAAAAGTTTTAAGTTTGCTGAAAATAAACGCACTTGACAGTGAGAGGACGTTTCTTTTTTTGCTGAGTTTATATATATATGTATATATGTATATATGTATATAAAATCATATTCCTCCACAAATAATTCCCAGATCAATACTTTAACTTGCCCGAATGGCACCAGAACATCAATATGAAATGTATTTAGAATTTTGATCTAGCAATACGGTATGTTAATAATAAAAGCAGATTTACTTACCTCGGTGGAGACCCTAAGAACCTCAAGAGTTAACCAATCCTGTGAACAGGTTAGGCAACGCAGGTGTCTATACTTCAACAGCAAAGTTAGATAAGACAGAAGTTTACGAAGTAGGATCTTGTAAACAAAAAGGGAGTATTGTAAAGATCCACGGGTCTTAAGCGATAGTGTAAACCTTGTGACAGACTAGCCTCCTGTCCAGGGATTGTACTTGTACAAGAAAGCTGTCATATGCTACAGAATCAGGAGGCTCCTGCCCCTATGGGCTCGGACAGGGCTTACTTATTAGATAGTGTAGCTGCAGATTGGCATACTGTATGAAATACAGAGGAGATGGAATATGTCATGATTTTGTTGATTCTCTTGATTGTGTTGTTGATAATGTAGATGGTGAAAAAGACGGGACTGACCTGCAGCATCAGAAGCAAGGTCTCCATCTGTCACCTGAACACTCTCTGGTCCTGTTGAATCAGGGTTGATGGCCAAATCACAGTTCTTCACAGACAAATCTGTCAAAATCAGAGGTTGGGATCAAGGATCAGAAATGAAGCAAAAATGCGCAATTGTCTCCAGCACATGTTACTGTTCAAGTTCTAAGAATGGCAAGAATCATTAAGATGTACAAGTATTTTAGTGATTGTCTCTCAAGGAGCTCTTGCCAAACCTGGTCAATATGAACTATGAACTATGAAAAAAGAAAAACTCACCTGATGCATGGAAACAGAAGGCATCAAAGGGTTGGTCCGGAGCGTCATGGTGGAAGAAGACTCCTGTCATGTTGTTGGCACAGTTAACATGGGCCTTCTGTCTGAGGATGGTGGTATTTCCGTTGCTGATCCAACCATATCTAAAATCAAATATTAGCATTTGAATTTCACGTGACTGTGAATACAGATATGCATATGTTGGTCACAGATAACTTTTTTTTAAATGTAGGGGCATGGATCAGAAAACCAGTCACTATATGGTGTGACCACTAGTTGCCTCATGCTGCGCGATACATCTCCTTTGCATAGAGTTGATCATGCTGTTGATTGTGGCCTGTGGAATGTTGTCCCACTCCTCTTTATTGTCTGTGAAAAGTTGCTGGATATTAGCGGGAACTGGAAAACGCTGTCGTACTCGTCGACCGATAGCATCTCAAACATGTTCAATAGGTTACATGTCTGGTGAGTATACAGGCCATGGAAGAACTGGGACATGGGTCTTGCATTATCATGCTGAAACATGAGGTTATTTTTTATTGAACCTTTATTTAACTAGGCAAGTCAGTTAAGAACACATTCTTATTTACAATGACGGACTACCCCGGCCAAACCCGGCCAATGCTGGGGCAATTGTGCGCCACCCTATGGGACTCCCAATCACGGCCGAATGTGATGGAGCCTGGATTCGAACCAGGGACTGCAGTGACGCCTCTTGCACTGAGATGCAGTGCCTTAGACCGCTGCGCCTCTCGGGAGCCTTGAAATTATTTTGGGGGATGAATGGCACAACAATGGGCCTCAAGATCTCATCACGGTATCTCTTAACATCGAAAAAATGCAAATGTGTTCGTTGTCCATAGCTTATGCCTGCCTGTACCATAACCCCACCGCTACCAAGGAACAATCTGTTCACAACGTTGACATGAGCAAACCGCTCTCCCACACGACGCCATACATGTGGTCTGCGGTCGTGAGGCCGATTGGACGTACTGCTAAATTCACTAAAACGAGGTTGGAGGCGGCTCATGGTAGAAAAAACAACATTAAATTCTCTGGCAACAGCTCTGGTGGACATTGCTGCAGTCAGCATGCCAATTGCACACTCCCTCAAAACTTGAGACATCTGTGGCATTGTGTTGTGAGACAAAACTGCACATTTTTGAGTGGCCTTTTATTGTCCCCAAAACAAGGTGCACCTGTGTAATGATCATGCTGTTTAATAAGCTTATGGATATTCCACACCTCAGCTGGTTGGATTATCTTGGCAAAGGAGAAATGCTCACTAACAGTGATGTAAACAAATTTGTGCACAAAATTTGAGATAAATCAACTTTTTGTGCATTTCTGGGATCTTTTATTTCAGCTCATGAAACATGGGACCAACACTTTACATGTTGCATTTATATTTTTGTTCAGTGTAATCTACTACACGACTGTTGCTTTTTGCTATGTCCTTGTACTTTTCTAAATAGGTAATTAAACACTAAAGTAGTAAAAAAGTAATTAGTATTGACACAGTCAACCAAAACTGCTAGAAGTGTTTAGGTTGAGATAAGGAACATGATAAAAGGTTACATAATAATACCATTTCTTGACCATTAGCGTTTTGGTTTTAATTTAGAGTAGGTCATTCAATGAGTAAGTAGTCTACTACAAATAAAAAAACACATGAAAGATTTACACTTCCGTTTTAATATACATGCTAGGATACCACACACATCCAATACATTGCTTGATTCTAAATGGTACGCTCGTGTGGATATTGGAACAGTGACTTAGTCTTATGGAGTCCTTTTGCTGATTTCCATTTAATTATTTACCCGTTGATAAAGCACATCATGTGGGTCCTAAGAGGACACTGTGTAGTCATAAAGATGGATGGGTGACCTCACCTACAGGTCTCTAGGCCTTGGGCGTGGGCCTCGGTGACCTGTTCCTTGCTGGCGATGGTGCCGCCCAGGCTTTCACACAGTTTCTTGGCCAGGCCAAAGGTCAACGAGTAGCGAGCTTCTCCCTCCACGTGGAACACTCCAGCATGGCTGCAGCTACGGGACTTTATTATAGCTGGGGGAAGGAAGAGAAGGTGAGAGAGAGGTTAGTATTGAGGAAATCAGCCTGTGAGACACTGTGACTGCATGGCGGACATTTTGTAACTATGAATTTTAAAAACTGTATAATATTTAGACTTCGTCAAAGAAAATGAAAGAACACAACGAAGAAAGGTTACTTTTCAATATGTTCTGAAAAGAACTAGGCATTCACTAGCAACGTACATAGCAACAAGACCAACTGGTGACAGACAAAACAGATAGGTGAAATCAATTAATTTCCCCTGGCATTAGCAGTAAAGTTGGCGTTCACAATAAAGTTCCCATCACAAATTTGGGTTTACAAGAAAATTTAAAAACAGTTAATCCAAGTTCCCTTGTAATTATGTTATTTCAACCACCTATTGTCAGAAACATAATTATGTTGCTTTTCTAAAACTTCTTAACACTTATCGTTGTTGAATAGGGGTCTTGGGAAATACCTCTGAAATCAGTAGCTAGTTCTTCTAGTATATCACTCAACAGTAAATTACAAATATGGGACCAGTTGTGACCTCACTGTAGCTCTGACGTACTTGTATTTATCCAGCACTATCATAACCTGAGTACCTCTATATAAATAGTAATGTCTGTTAGCTTTGTCTTTGTTATCTTTTTCACCTGTATAAGTCTACATTTAAGCTTTCAACACATTGCAATACATAGAGATTATGCAAATAATGTATACAATTAGTATGCATGTGCTCTTGAGTTTCGCTTCCTATAAACAGACACATGTCCCAGCCTATACTTCAATAAATACCAACTGGCCAGCTGCTACAGTCATATTCACTGGTTTCCCGTAATAGTCTCTTTACAGTTCATTCATGCTTGGTTTTACAAGGCTTTGTAGAGGCCTATTTTGAGGCTGTTTTACTGTAAAATTAAACATATTTTGCACATTTGAATAACCCTAACTGCCATTATAAAGTTGTTGAGTTCGTTGATTGCCATTGTGTCACTCAGCATACATATAACTATGCTCCTAGACAATAGACAGCATACAGACGAATACAACTCATCTTACAAATGTATTCAAGCTAGTCATGTTCGTACATTTTCCTATGAGTTATTACATTTCATAATGGTTTCGATGCAGACTAAGTGCTGTAAGATATCATGTAATATATCACTCATATATGTAATATATCACTCGTGTTTTAACCTCAGTATGGTTCTGTTTCACAATATTTTGTTTCACTGGAGTAAACACACACACACATACGCACATGCACGAATGCACACAACCATAAATCATGAGCACAAGTTTCTAATTATCTGTCATGTCATTGTTCATTGTCGCTTCAGGGCTATAACACACAATGCCTTCAGAAAGTATTCAT
The DNA here is from genome assembly GCF_901001165.1 of Salmo trutta. NCBI lineage: Eukaryota > Metazoa > Chordata > Actinopteri > Salmoniformes > Salmonidae > Salmo > Salmo trutta. Next base: position 35,308,565 of record NC_042963.1, read on the forward strand.
ACCCCTTGACTTTTTCCACATTTTGTTGTGTTACACAGTGTGATTAAAATTGATTTAATTGCCTTTTTTGGTCAAGGATCTACACAAAATATTCTGTAAAGTGTCAAAGTGGAAGAAGAATTCTAACATTTTCTTTTAATTCATGGAAAGTAAAACACAAATATATTTTGATTAGATACATACAGTGCCTTGCAAAAGTATTCACCCCTCATGGCTTTTTCCTATTTTGTTGCATTTCAACCTGTAATTTAAATGGATCTTTATTTGGATGTCATGTAATGGACATACATAAAATAGTCAAAATTGGTGAAGTGAAATGAAAAAAATATTTTAAAAAAATGAAATGGAAAAGTGGTGCATGCATATGTATTCACTCCCTTTGCTATGAAGCCCCTAAATAAGATCTGGTGCAACCAATTACCTTCAGAAGTTACATAATTAGTTAAATAAAGTCCACCTGTGTGCAATCTAAGTGTCACATGATCTTTCACATGATCTCAGTATATGTACAGTACACCTGTTCTGAAAGGCCCCAGAGTCTAAGCAAGGGGCAACACCAAGCAAGCGGCACTATGAAGACCAAGGAGCTCTCCAAACAGGTCAGGGACAAAGTTGAGGAGAAGCACAGATCAGGTTTGGGTTACAAAAAAAATATTTGAAACTTTGAACATCCCACGGAGTACCATTAAATACATTTATTAAAATGTTTTAAGAATAAGGCACCACAACATACCTGCCAAGAGAGGGCCGCCCACCAAAACTCACGGACCAGGCAAGGAGGGCATTAATTAGAGAGGCAACAAAGAGACCAAAGATAACCCTGAAGGAGCTGCAAATCTCCACAGCGGAGATTGGAATATCTGTCCATAGGACCATTTTAAGCCATACACTCCACAGAGCTGGGCTTTATGGAAGAGTGGCCAGAAAAAAGCCATTCCTTAAAGAAAAAAATATAGTTATGCACGCTCAAGTTTTCCGTTTTTATTCTTCTAATTTCAGGTTTGTTTCACAATAAAAAATATTTAGCATCTTCAAAGTGGTAGGAATATTGAGTAAATCAAATGATACAACCCCCCTAAAAATCAATTTTAATTCCAGGTTGTAAGGCAAAATAAATAGGAAAAATGCCAAGGGGATGAATACTTTTGCAAGCCACTGTATTCAACCCCCTGAGTCAATACTTTGACAGTGATGACAGCTGTGAGTCTTTCTTGGTAAGTCTCTAAGAACTTTGCACACCTGGATTATACACAATGTTTGCACATTATTATTTTTTAAATAATGTTGTCTTGGTAAGCAATTCCAGTGTATATTTGCCATTGTGTTTTATGTTATTGTCCTGCTGAAAGGTGAATTTGTCTCCTGATATCTGTTGGAAAGCAGACTAAGACAGGTTTTCCTCTAGGATTTAGCCTGTGCTTAGCTCTATTGCATTTATTTTTATCATAGAAAATTCTGTATACCTTGCCAATGGCAAGCATACCCAGAACATGATGCAGCCATCACTATGCTTGAAAATATGAAGCTGTGATGTGTTGTGTTTTTACCCCAAACCTAACTCTTTGTATTCAGGACATAAAGTTGTCTTTAGTGCCTTATTGCAAACAGGATGCCTGCTTTGGAATATTTTTTTTCTGTACAGGCTTCCTTCTTTTCACTCTGTCATTTAAGTTAGAATTGTTGAGTAACTACAATGTGGTTGACCAATCCTCAGTTTGTCCTGTCATGGCTATTAAACTCTGTAACTGTAACGATTGGCCTCATGGTGAAATCTCTGAGAGGTTTCCTTCCTCTCCGGCAACTGAGTTAGGAAGGACGCTTGTATCTTTGTAGTGACTAGGTGTATTGATACACCATCCAAAGTGGAATTAATAACTTAACTGTGGAATTGAATCTGATTGAATCTGTGTTTGAAATTCCCAGCTTGACATTACAGATAATTGTATGCGTGGGGTACAGAGATGAGGTAGTCATTCAAAAATCATGTTAATTAAATACTATTATTGCACACAGTGAGTCCATGCAACTTATGTGACTTCTTAAGAAACATATTACTCCTGAAAGTATTAATCAGTTCCTAGGCAGAACAATGAAACTGTGTACCATCCAACAGTTGAATGTGTAACTATTAGTGATCCATCAATAATCAAACTGTCATCATAAGAGATTAAGGAAATGTACTGAATGCAGAGAGAAGTGTCCAGTTTCTCCTTTTCTCTCCTGTGGTTCCCCTAACAGATAACATTGTTCTACTGTAAAATGAGGGACACACCACAGAGAATAAACACTATTGTAATTATCCTGGACATCATCTAATTTATTTAAAAGTGTTGTTGTGATTGCCGTTTTTTTAATGGTGTTCAGGAAGGTTTTAACTGTGTTTCTGTGAGTTACAGGTAGAGTCAAGTTACAGTGCCTTCGGAAAATATTCACACCCCTTGACTTTTTCCATATTTTGCTGTTACAGCCTGAATTTAGAATGGATTAAATAGAGATGTGGTGTCACTGGCCTAACAACAAAGTGGAATTATGTAATTTTTTTTATTATTAAAATGAAAAGCTGACATTTTATGGCAAGCCTTAAAACCTGTTAGGGACAGACGTTCCGCTAGCGGAACGCCTCACCAATATAAAATGGTATAGAGTGGCGCGAATTACAAATACCTCAAAAATGCAAAAACTTCCATTTTTCAAACATATGACTATTTTACACCATTTTAAAGACAAGACTCTCCTTTATCTAACCACATTGTCCGATTTCAAAAAGGCTTTACAACGAAAGCAAAACATTAGATTATGTCAGGAGAGTACCCTCCCAAAAATAATCACAAAGCCATTTTCAAAGCAAGCATATATGTCACAAAACCAAAACCACAGCTAAATGCAGCACTAACCTTTGATGATCTTCATCAGATGACACTCCTAGGACATTATGTTATACAATACATGCATGTTTTGTTCAATCAAGTTCATATTTATATCAAAAACTGCTTTTTACATTAGCATGTGATGTTCAGAACTAGCATACCCACCGCAAACTTCCGGTGAATTTACTAAATTACTCACGATAAACGTTCACAAAAAACATAACAATTATTTTAAGAATTATAGATACAGAACTCCTTTATGCAATCGCGGTGTCAGATTTTAAAATAGCTTTTCGGTGAAAGCACATTTTACAATATTCTGAGTACATAGCCCGGCCATCACGGCTAGCTAATTTGACACCCACCAAGTTTGGCCCTCACCAAACTCAGATTTACTATAAGAAAAATTGGATTACCTTTGCTGTTCTTTGTCAGAATGCACTCCCAGGACTTCTACTTCAACAACAAATGTTGTTTTGGTTCGAAATAATCCATAGTTATATCCAAATAGCTCCGTTTTGTTCGTGCGTTCAAGTCACTATCCGAAGGGTGACGCGCCGGCGCATTTCGTGACAAAAAAATAAAACATTTTCCATTACCGTACTTCGAAGCATGTCAAACGCTGTTTAAAATACATTTTTTATGCTATTTTTCTCGTAAAATAGCGATAATATTCCAACCGGGCGACGTTGTGTTCATTCAAACGCTGAAAGAAAAAAATGGAGTCGTCTCGTGCACACACGCCTCAGTGTCATTGTTCTCAGAAGGACCACTCACAAAAACCCCTGCTGTTTTTTGCCAAGAGACTGGAGAGCTCTCATTCCACTTTCTGGCGCCTTCCTAGAGCCAATGGAAGCCTTAGAAAATGTCACGTTACAGCAGAGATGCTGTATTTTTGATAGAGATGCCCTAGAAGGAGAACAAATTGTCAGACAGGGCAGTTCCTGTATAGAATCTTCTCAGGTTTTGGCCTGCCATATGAGTTCTGTTATACTCACAGACACCATTCAAACAGTTTTAGAAACTTTAGAGTGTTTTCTATCTACTAATTATATGCATATTCTAGTTTCTGGGCAGGAGTAGTAACCAGATTAAATCGGGTATGTTTTTTATCCGGACGTGAAAATACTGCCCCCTATCCCAAACAGGTTAACTCATTGGACAGAACAGAGAGTTCTGGGAAACTATCTTCTGTCAGTGAAACCAAACAAGAGGCAACTTCACTTTTTTGAATAGCAAATGAACAGGATGTAGCACACACACACACACACACACACACACACACACACACACACACACACACACACACACACACACACACACACACACACACACACACACACACACACACACACACATAATCATTATCAGATTTCACATGTACACACTAAGGTGGATTTCCAATCACTTTTCCACAGTCAGTTGCTAGTTGAACAGCACATTTGCATCTGGGTGAGAATCTATTCTGTGACAATCATCCAGAGTCTTGTGACATAAAGAAATGAGAGACAGAAACAACAGATTATGGGCAACCAAGTGGGAATTATGTGACCTTGTCTCTGCCCTGTGACCTTGTCTCTGCCCTGTCTCTGTATTGACCCTTTGCGCTTGTCAGGACCGGTGGTCAGTATGGAGGCCTACAGAGAAGGGTCTTCAGAATACTTTGAAATAACATAGATATTCTCGTTCTGATGAAGTTTGTAAAGATAGTGAGAATATAATTTATAGAAATATTCAATACATTTTCTTAGAATGTCAGGCCTTTTTATCTACAGACTGCAGAAGCATGGACATCATGAACACACACACACACACACACACACACACACACACACACACACACACACACACACACACACACACACACACACACACACACAGGAAATCACACCCCGGCTATTCTATTTCCATGATGCTTGTTGACACAGGATAACCATGGCGACAGGCACAAACATTAGTTGTGAAAGAGGTGCGAGCGAGCATCATGTTGAGTCTCGTGTCTCCAGGTTGTTGGGCACTGGCAGAGCAACAGGGCACGAGGATCAGTGTATAGGGACACGAGGGACCATGAGAGAGAGAGGTCCCCAGGGCTGAGCTGCCCGACTCAGTGAATGTCTACATCTCTCTATCTCCCTCCGTCTCTCTCTCTCTTCTCATGGGTTTGGTTATACACAGCTGTGAACATCAATAGACACACTGAATTATTCAGTTTAACATCTGTTCTACTTCTATATATCACCACAACTCTCAGACATATCACTCTACTCCAGAGAGAATTGATGAACACTGGAGGCTCAAGAGCATGGGGACTCTTAAGTAAACCTAGATCATATCTTATGATTCTTGAGGAATCAACATGATCAAATATTTTATGGATTTGTTGTTGCAACTTGTTACAGATTGGATAGAGAGATCACCATATTTTTGGTATGTGTTTTTCTGGATTTTTTTGTTGTTATTCTGTCTCTCACTGTTCAAATAAACCTACCATTAAAATTATAGACCGATCATTTCTTTGTCAGTGGGCAAACGTTCAAAATCAGCAGGGGATCAAATACCTTTTTCCCTCACTGTAACTGTCACCAAGTCAACATACAGTTGAAGACAGAAGTTTACATACACTTTAGCCAAATACAATTAAACTCAGTTTTTCACAATTCCTGACATTTAATCCTAGTAAAAATTCCCTTTCTTTCAGCTTTCATTTCTTTCATCACATTCCCAGTGTGTCAGAAGTTTACATACATTAGGATTTGGTAGCATTGCCTTTAAATTGTTTAACTTGGGTCAAACATTTTGGGTAGCCTTCCACAAGCTTCCCACAATAAGTGGGGTGAATTTTGGCCTATTCCTCCTGACAGAGCTGGAGTAACAGAGTCAGGAAGACCCTTTTGCAACCAAGTTTTAACTTCCTGACTGATGTCTTGAGATGTTGCTTCAATATATCCACATAATTTTCCCTCCTCATGAAGCTATCTATTTTGTGAAGTGCACCAGTCCTTCATGCAGCAAAGCACCCCACAACATGACGCTGCCACCCCCATGCTTCACTGTTGGGATGGTGTTCTTCAGCTTGCAAGCCTCCCCCTTTTTCCGCAAACATAACGATGGTCATTATGACCAAACAGTTCTATTTTTGTTTCATCAGAGCAGAAGACATTTCTCCAGGAAGAACGATCTTTGTCCCCATGTGCAGTTGGAAACCGTAGTCTGGTTTATTTATGGTGGTTTTGGAGCAGTATGACGGCTGCGTAGTCCCATGGTGTTTATACTTGCGTACTATTGTTTGTACAGATGAACGTGGTACCCTCATGTGTTTGGAAATTGCTCCAAAGGATGAACCAGGTCTATAATTGTTTTTCTGAGGTCTTGGCTGATTTCTTTTGATTTTCCCATGCTGTCAAGCACTGACTTTGAAGGTAGGCCTTGAAATATATCCACAGGTACACCTCCAATTGACTCAAATGATGTCAATTAGCCTATCAGAAGCTTCTAAAGCCATGACATAATTTTCTGGAATTTTCCAAGCTGTTTAAAGGCACAGTCAACTTAGTGTATGTAAACTTCTGACCCACTGGAATTGTGATACAGTGAATTATAAGTGAAATAATCTGTCTGTAAACAATTGCTGGAAATATTACTTGTGTCATGCACAAGGTAGATGTCCTAACCGACTTGCCAAAACTATAGTTTGTTAACAAGAAATGTGTGAAGTGGTTGAAAAAAAGAGTTTTAATGACTCCAACCTAAGTGTATGTAAACTTCTGACTTCAACTGTATATTTTAATAGCAATATAATAGCTTTTGGTTTCTAATGCTATCAGATTACAACATGGCTTACAAGACTCTAGGAGACAGAACACGTCTCCTTCCTGAGCAGAAGGAGATATCACATTTACACACAGTAATTATTCAGACCCTTTACTCAGTACTTTGTTGAAGCACCTTTGGCAGTGATTACAGCCTCGACTTTTCTTGGGTATGACGGTACAAGCTTGGCACATCTGTATTTGGGGAGTTTCTCACATTCGTCTCTGCAGATCCTCTCAAGCTCTGTCAGGTTGGATGGAGAGTGTAGCTGCACAGTTATTTTCAGGTCTCTCCAGAGATTTTTGATCGGGTTCGAGTCCGGGCTCTGGCTGGGCCACTCAAGGACATTCAGAGACTTGTCCCAAAGCCACTCCTGCATTGTCTTGGTTGTGTGCTTAGGGTAGTTGTCCTGTTGAAAGGTGATCCTTCACCCCAGTCTGAGGTCCTGAGTGCTTTGGAGAAGGTTTTCATCAAGGATCTCTCTGTACTTTACTCTGTTCATCATTCCCTTGAATGATTCCCTCAATTAACTTGATTAACCTGTTCCCCCTCAAATTGACTCGGTACCGGTACCCCCTGTATATAGTATCGTTATTGTTATTTTATTGTTGCTCTTTTATTTTTTGTTTATTTAGTTAATATTTTTCTTAACTCTTATTTTTCTTAAAACTGCATTGTTAGTTAAGGGTTGAAGGGCTTGTAAGTAAGCATTTCATGTTAAGGTCTACACCTGTAGTATTCGGCACATGTGACAATACAATTTGTTTTTGATTTGATATATATACAGCACCAGTCAAAAGTTTGGACACAACTACTCATTCAAGGGTTTTTCTTTATTTGTACTATTTTCTACATTGTAGAATAACAGTAAAGACATCACAACTATGAAATAAAACATATGGAATCATGTTGTAACCAAAAAAGTGTTAAACAAATCAAAATATATTTTAGATTCTTAAAAGTAAGTGATTTGAGGGCTTTGATGACAGCTTTGCACACTCTTGGCATTCTCTCAATCAACGTCACCTGGAAATAGCCTTTACACTGCCTGGAGGTGTTGGGTCATTGTCGCGTTGAAAAACAAATTACAGTCCCACTAAGCCCAAACCAGATGGGATGGAGTATTGCCTGAATGCTGTGGTAGCCATACTGGTTAAGTGTGCCTTGAATTCTAAATAAATCACTCACATTGTCACAAGCAAAGCATCCCCACACCATCACACCTCCTCCTCCATGCTTCATGGTGGGAACGACACATGCGGAGATTATCTGTTCACCTACACTGCGTCTCACAAAGAAACAAAAATATCTAGTTTGGACTCCAGACCAATGGACAGATTTCCACTGGTCCAATGTCCATGGCTTGTGTTTCTTGGCCGAAGCAAGTCTCTTCTTCTTATAGGCGTCCTTTAGTAGGCGCCCATAGGGCAGCACAGAATTGACCCAGAGTCGTCTGTGTTTGGCCAGTGTAGGCCGTCATTGTAAATAAGAATTTGTTCTTAGCTGATTTGCCTAGTTAAATAAAGGTTAAATAAAGGTTAAATATATATTTTTTGAAGTAGTGGTTTCTTTGCAGCAATTTGACCATGAAGGCCTGATTCACACATTCTCTACTGAACAGTTAATGTTGAGTTGTGTCTGTTACATGAACTCTGTGAAGCATTTATTTGGGCTGCAATCTCAGGTGCAGTTAACTCTAATGAACTTACCCTCTGCAGCAGAGATAACTCTGGGTCTTGTGGCGGTCTTCGTGAGAGCCAGTTTCATCATAGCGCTTGATTGTTTTTTCGGCAGCACTTGAAACTTTCAAAGTTCTTGAAATGTCCGCATTGACTGACCTCAATGTCTTAAAACTTCTTAAGGATAGTCCCCTTTTTTAAAATTTTCGCCTAAATGACATACCCAAATCTAACTGCCTGTAGCTCAGGCCCTGAAGCAAGGATATGCATATTCTTGGTACCATTTGAAAGGAAACACTGTAAAGTGTGTGGAAATGTGAAATTGAATGTAGGAGAATATAACACAGTAGATATGGTAGAAGAAAATACAAAGAAAAAACCAACCAGTGTTTTTTTACCACCATCTTTGAAATGCAAGAGAAGGTCACTGTTATAGCCATCACTCTGGTAATTTCGATAGTGTCCACAAGATGGAAGCAGTGTATGTGCAAAGTTTCAGATGGATAACTTGAAGTATGAGCGAACAACATGACATTTAGTGTGAAGTCACCCAGGTACATTTGGGCAAATCGTTGAGAAGATATTTGCATTCATATTACATATTTCTGCAAGAATATCGTAAAATCTGCATACTTGGACTTTGATTTAGCTTTTCCAGTATTAGTAGCCATATAATAAGTTCAACATTTGCAAAACAACCAGATTTCATAACTTCCTAACTCTGAAGACATTTTGTGACAGATACAGGGGTTACTCCCGTAAAGCCCAGTTCATTGCCTATCCAGCTAGCTTTGTTTGACCCCGATTGGTGCTTATTTGACAAAGTTAGAGTTGATCAAGTGAAAACCACCCGCGTCATCGGTGTGCCATGAAGGCGTCGCTCTCTGACCAGATTTTGTGTCCTATAGGATATACTACACCCCTAATGATATAGTGATGTCTGGTTACATTCTAGGATCTCTGAGGAATACATACAAACGTGATTTGACTGGTTGAAACAACGTTTAGGGTTAGATTTTCACAGATCCCTTTCTTTGCAAATTGAACGAGTGGAAATACAAACTCGATCGTGCATGTTATATGGACCTTTTTAGGATATGAAAAAGGATTTTATTTAACAAAACGACACTTCATGATATCTCTGGGACCCATTGGATGATAAATCAGAGCAAGATTTCAGAATGTAAGTACACATTTCACCTTCAGAGGTGAATTTATCAAACCTATCGCGGTGAAAAAAGTGTTTTGTTGTTAGGAGCTCTCCTCATACAATAGCATGGATTTTTTTCGCAGTAATAGCTACTGTAAATTGGACAGTGCAGTTATATTAACAAGTTATAAGACACTTATATGTACCGGCCTTTGTTGTTTCTCTAAAATCTGCGATCGTGACACAAGACGCTGCATGATTTACAATTGTCCCGCCTGTCCCTAAAAAGTTTTAAGTTTGCTGAAAATAAACGCACTTGACAGTGAGAGGACGTTTCTTTTTTTGCTGAGTTTATATATATATGTATATATGTATATATGTATATAAAATCATATTCCTCCACAAATAATTCCCAGATCAATACTTTAACTTGCCCGAATGGCACCAGAACATCAATATGAAATGTATTTAGAATTTTGATCTAGCAATACGGTATGTTAATAATAAAAGCAGATTTACTTACCTCGGTGGAGACCCTAAGAACCTCAAGAGTTAACCAATCCTGTGAACAGGTTAGGCAACGCAGGTGTCTATACTTCAACAGCAAAGTTAGATAAGACAGAAGTTTACGAAGTAGGATCTTGTAAACAAAAAGGGAGTATTGTAAAGATCCACGGGTCTTAAGCGATAGTGTAAACCTTGTGACAGACTAGCCTCCTGTCCAGGGATTGTACTTGTACAAGAAAGCTGTCATATGCTACAGAATCAGGAGGCTCCTGCCCCTATGGGCTCGGACAGGGCTTACTTATTAGATAGTGTAGCTGCAGATTGGCATACTGTATGAAATACAGAGGAGATGGAATATGTCATGATTTTGTTGATTCTCTTGATTGTGTTGTTGATAATGTAGATGGTGAAAAAGACGGGACTGACCTGCAGCATCAGAAGCAAGGTCTCCATCTGTCACCTGAACACTCTCTGGTCCTGTTGAATCAGGGTTGATGGCCAAATCACAGTTCTTCACAGACAAATCTGTCAAAATCAGAGGTTGGGATCAAGGATCAGAAATGAAGCAAAAATGCGCAATTGTCTCCAGCACATGTTACTGTTCAAGTTCTAAGAATGGCAAGAATCATTAAGATGTACAAGTATTTTAGTGATTGTCTCTCAAGGAGCTCTTGCCAAACCTGGTCAATATGAACTATGAACTATGAAAAAAGAAAAACTCACCTGATGCATGGAAACAGAAGGCATCAAAGGGTTGGTCCGGAGCGTCATGGTGGAAGAAGACTCCTGTCATGTTGTTGGCACAGTTAACATGGGCCTTCTGTCTGAGGATGGTGGTATTTCCGTTGCTGATCCAACCATATCTAAAATCAAATATTAGCATTTGAATTTCACGTGACTGTGAATACAGATATGCATATGTTGGTCACAGATAACTTTTTTTTAAATGTAGGGGCATGGATCAGAAAACCAGTCACTATATGGTGTGACCACTAGTTGCCTCATGCTGCGCGATACATCTCCTTTGCATAGAGTTGATCATGCTGTTGATTGTGGCCTGTGGAATGTTGTCCCACTCCTCTTTATTGTCTGTGAAAAGTTGCTGGATATTAGCGGGAACTGGAAAACGCTGTCGTACTCGTCGACCGATAGCATCTCAAACATGTTCAATAGGTTACATGTCTGGTGAGTATACAGGCCATGGAAGAACTGGGACATGGGTCTTGCATTATCATGCTGAAACATGAGGTTATTTTTTATTGAACCTTTATTTAACTAGGCAAGTCAGTTAAGAACACATTCTTATTTACAATGACGGACTACCCCGGCCAAACCCGGCCAATGCTGGGGCAATTGTGCGCCACCCTATGGGACTCCCAATCACGGCCGAATGTGATGGAGCCTGGATTCGAACCAGGGACTGCAGTGACGCCTCTTGCACTGAGATGCAGTGCCTTAGACCGCTGCGCCTCTCGGGAGCCTTGAAATTATTTTGGGGGATGAATGGCACAACAATGGGCCTCAAGATCTCATCACGGTATCTCTTAACATCGAAAAAATGCAAATGTGTTCGTTGTCCATAGCTTATGCCTGCCTGTACCATAACCCCACCGCTACCAAGGAACAATCTGTTCACAACGTTGACATGAGCAAACCGCTCTCCCACACGACGCCATACATGTGGTCTGCGGTCGTGAGGCCGATTGGACGTACTGCTAAATTCACTAAAACGAGGTTGGAGGCGGCTCATGGTAGAAAAAACAACATTAAATTCTCTGGCAACAGCTCTGGTGGACATTGCTGCAGTCAGCATGCCAATTGCACACTCCCTCAAAACTTGAGACATCTGTGGCATTGTGTTGTGAGACAAAACTGCACATTTTTGAGTGGCCTTTTATTGTCCCCAAAACAAGGTGCACCTGTGTAATGATCATGCTGTTTAATAAGCTTATGGATATTCCACACCTCAGCTGGTTGGATTATCTTGGCAAAGGAGAAATGCTCACTAACAGTGATGTAAACAAATTTGTGCACAAAATTTGAGATAAATCAACTTTTTGTGCATTTCTGGGATCTTTTATTTCAGCTCATGAAACATGGGACCAACACTTTACATGTTGCATTTATATTTTTGTTCAGTGTAATCTACTACACGACTGTTGCTTTTTGCTATGTCCTTGTACTTTTCTAAATAGGTAATTAAACACTAAAGTAGTAAAAAAGTAATTAGTATTGACACAGTCAACCAAAACTGCTAGAAGTGTTTAGGTTGAGATAAGGAACATGATAAAAGGTTACATAATAATACCATTTCTTGACCATTAGCGTTTTGGTTTTAATTTAGAGTAGGTCATTCAATGAGTAAGTAGTCTACTACAAATAAAAAAACACATGAAAGATTTACACTTCCGTTTTAATATACATGCTAGGATACCACACACATCCAATACATTGCTTGATTCTAAATGGTACGCTCGTGTGGATATTGGAACAGTGACTTAGTCTTATGGAGTCCTTTTGCTGATTTCCATTTAATTATTTACCCGTTGATAAAGCACATCATGTGGGTCCTAAGAGGACACTGTGTAGTCATAAAGATGGATGGGTGACCTCACCTACAGGTCTCTAGGCCTTGGGCGTGGGCCTCGGTGACCTGTTCCTTGCTGGCGATGGTGCCGCCCAGGCTTTCACACAGTTTCTTGGCCAGGCCAAAGGTCAACGAGTAGCGAGCTTCTCCCTCCACGTGGAACACTCCAGCATGGCTGCAGCTACGGGACTTTATTATAGCTGGGGGAAGGAAGAGAAGGTGAGAGAGAGGTTAGTATTGAGGAAATCAGCCTGTGAGACACTGTGACTGCATGGCGGACATTTTGTAACTATGAATTTTAAAAACTGTATAATATTTAGACTTCGTCAAAGAAAATGAAAGAACACAACGAAGAAAGGTTACTTTTCAATATGTTCTGAAAAGAACTAGGCATTCACTAGCAACGTACATAGCAACAAGACCAACTGGTGACAGACAAAACAGATAGGTGAAATCAATTAATTTCCCCTGGCATTAGCAGTAAAGTTGGCGTTCACAATAAAGTTCCCATCACAAATTTGGGTTTACAAGAAAATTTAAAAACAGTTAATCCAAGTTCCCTTGTAATTATGTTATTTCAACCACCTATTGTCAGAAACATAATTATGTTGCTTTTCTAAAACTTCTTAACACTTATCGTTGTTGAATAGGGGTCTTGGGAAATACCTCTGAAATCAGTAGCTAGTTCTTCTAGTATATCACTCAACAGTAAATTACAAATATGGGACCAGTTGTGACCTCACTGTAGCTCTGACGTACTTGTATTTATCCAGCACTATCATAACCTGAGTACCTCTATATAAATAGTAATGTCTGTTAGCTTTGTCTTTGTTATCTTTTTCACCTGTATAAGTCTACATTTAAGCTTTCAACACATTGCAATACATAGAGATTATGCAAATAATGTATACAATTAGTATGCATGTGCTCTTGAGTTTCGCTTCCTATAAACAGACACATGTCCCAGCCTATACTTCAATAAATACCAACTGGCCAGCTGCTACAGTCATATTCACTGGTTTCCCGTAATAGTCTCTTTACAGTTCATTCATGCTTGGTTTTACAAGGCTTTGTAGAGGCCTATTTTGAGGCTGTTTTACTGTAAAATTAAACATATTTTGCACATTTGAATAACCCTAACTGCCATTATAAAGTTGTTGAGTTCGTTGATTGCCATTGTGTCACTCAGCATACATATAACTATGCTCCTAGACAATAGACAGCATACAGACGAATACAACTCATCTTACAAATGTATTCAAGCTAGTCATGTTCGTACATTTTCCTATGAGTTATTACATTTCATAATGGTTTCGATGCAGACTAAGTGCTGTAAGATATCATGTAATATATCACTCATATATGTAATATATCACTCGTGTTTTAACCTCAGTATGGTTCTGTTTCACAATATTTTGTTTCACTGGAGTAAACACACACACACATACGCACATGCACGAATGCACACAACCATAAATCATGAGCACAAGTTTCTAATTATCTGTCATGTCATTGTTCATTGTCGCTTCAGGGCTATAACACACAATGCCTTCAGAAAGTATTCATACCCCTTGACTTTTTCCACATTTTGTTGTGTTACACAGTGTGATTAAAATTGATTTAATTGCCTTTTTTGGTCAAGGATCTACACAAAATATTCTGTAAAGTGTCAAAGTGGAAGAAGAATTCTAACATTTTCTTTTAATTCATGGAAAGTAAAACACAAATATATTTTGATTAGATACATACAGTGCCTTGCAAAAGTATTCACCCCTCATGGCTTTTTCCTATTTTGTTGCATTTCAACCTGTAATTTAAATGGATCTTTATTTGGATGTCATGTAATGGACATACATAAAATAGTCAAAATTGGTGAAGTGAAATGAAAAAAATATTTTAAAAAAATGAAATGGAAAAGTGGTGCATGCATATGTATTCACTCCCTTTGCTATGAAGCCCCTAAATAAGATCTGGTGCAACCAATTACCTTCAGAAGTTACATAATTAGTTAAATAAAGTCCACCTGTGTGCAATCTAAGTGTCACATGATCTTTCACATGATCTCAGTATATGTACAGTACACCTGTTCTGAAAGGCCCCAGAGTCTAAGCAAGGGGCAACACCAAGCAAGCGGCACTATGAAGACCAAGGAGCTCTCCAAACAGGTCAGGGACAAAGTTGAGGAGAAGCACAGATCAGGTTTGGGTTACAAAAAAAATATTTGAAACTTTGAACATCCCACGGAGTACCATTAAATACATTTATTAAAATGTTTTAAGAATAAGGCACCACAACATACCTGCCAAGAGAGGGCCGCCCACCAAAACTCACGGACCAGGCAAGGAGGGCATTAATTAGAGAGGCAACAAAGAGACCAAAGATAACCCTGAAGGAGCTGCAAATCTCCACAGCGGAGATTGGAATATCTGTCCATAGGACCATTTTAAGCCATACACTCCACAGAGCTGGGCTTTATGGAAGAGTGGCCAGAAAAAAGCCATTCCTTAAAGAAAAAAATATAGTTATGCACGCTCAAGTTTTCCGTTTTTATTCTTCTAATTTCAGGTTTGTTTCACAATAAAAAATATTTAGCATCTTCAAAGTGGTAGGAATATTGAGTAAATCAAATGATACAACCCCCCTAAAAATCAATTTTAATTCCAGGTTGTAAGGCAAAATAAATAGGAAAAATGCCAAGGGGATGAATACTTTTGCAAGCCACTGTATTCAACCCCCTGAGTCAATACTTTGACAGTGATGACAGCTGTGAGTCTTTCTTGGTAAGTCTCTAAGAACTTTGCACACCTGGATTATACACAATGTTTGCACATTATTATTTTTTAAATAATGTTGTCTTGGTAAGCAATTCCAGTGTATATTTGCCATTGTGTTTTATGTTATTGTCCTGCTGAAAGGTGAATTTGTCTCCTGATATCTGTTGGAAAGCAGACTAAGACAGGTTTTCCTCTAGGATTTAGCCTGTGCTTAGCTCTATTGCATTTATTTTTATCATAGAAAATTCTGTATACCTTGCCAATGGCAAGCATACCCAGAACATGATGCAGCCATCACTATGCTTGAAAATATGAAGCTGTGATGTGTTGTGTTTTTACCCCAAACCTAACTCTTTGTATTCAGGACATAAAGTTGTCTTTAGTGCCTTATTGCAAACAGGATGCCTGCTTTGGAATATTTTTTTTCTGTACAGGCTTCCTTCTTTTCACTCTGTCATTTAAGTTAGAATTGTTGAGTAACTACAATGTGGTTGACCAATCCTCAGTTTGTCCTGTCATGGCTATTAAACTCTGTAACTGTAACGATTGGCCTCATGGTGAAATCTCTGAGAGGTTTCCTTCCTCTCCGGCAACTGAGTTAGGAAGGACGCTTGTATCTTTGTAGTGACTAGGTGTATTGATACACCATCCAAAGTGGAATTAATAACTTAACTGTGGAATTGAATCTGATTGAATCTGTGTTTGAAATTCCCAGCTTGACATTACAGATAATTGTATGCGTGGGGTACAGAGATGAGGTAGTCATTCAAAAATCATGTTAATTAAATACTATTATTGCACACAGTGAGTCCATGCAACTTATGTGACTTCTTAAGAAACATATTACTCCTGAAAGTATTAATCAGTTCCTAGGCAGAACAATGAAACTGTGTACCATCCAACAGTTGAATGTGTAACTATTAGTGATCCATCAATAATCAAACTGTCATCATAAGAGATTAAGGAAATGTACTGAATGCAGAGAGAAGTGTCCAGTTTCTCCTTTTCTCTCCTGTGGTTCCCCTAACAGATAACATTGTTCTACTGTAAAATGAGGGACACACCACAGAGAATAAACACTATTGTAATTATCCTGGACATCATCTAATTTATTTAAAAGTGTTGTTGTGATTGCCGTTTTTTTAATGGTGTTCAGGAAGGTTTTAACTGTGTTTCTGTGAGTTACAGGTAGAGTCAAGTTACAGTGCCTTCGGAAAATATTCACACCCCTTGACTTTTTCCATATTTTGCTGTTACAGCCTGAATTTAGAATGGATTAAATAGAGATGTGGTGTCACTGGCCTAACAACAAAGTGGAATTATGTAATTTTTTTTATTATTAAAATGAAAAGCTGACATTTTATGGCAAGCCTTAAAACCTGTTAGGGACAGACGTTCCGCTAGCGGAACGCCTCACCAATATAAAATGGTATAGAGTGGCGCGAATTACAAATACCTCAAAAATGCAAAAACTTCCATTTTTCAAACATATGACTATTTTACACCATTTTAAAGACAAGACTCTCCTTTATCTAACCACATTGTCCGATTTCAAAAAGGCTTTACAACGAAAGCAAAACATTAGATTATGTCAGGAGAGTACCCTCCCAAAAATAATCACAAAGCCATTTTCAAAGCAAGCATATATGTCACAAAACCAAAACCACAGCTAAATGCAGCACTAACCTTTGATGATCTTCATCAGATGACACTCCTAGGACATTATGTTATACAATACATGCATGTTTTGTTCAATCAAGTTCATATTTATATCAAAAACTGCTTTTTACATTAGCATGTGATGTTCAGAACTAGCATACCCACCGCAAACTTCCGGTGAATTTACTAAATTACTCACGATAAACGTTCACAAAAAACATAACAATTATTTTAAGAATTATAGATACAGAACTCCTTTATGCAATCGCGGTGTCAGATTTTAAAATAGCTTTTCGGTGAAAGCACATTTTACAATATTCTGAGTACATAGCCCGGCCATCACGGCTAGCTAATTTGACACCCACCAAGTTTGGCCCTCACCAAACTCAGATTTACTATAAGAAAAATTGGATTACCTTTGCTGTTCTTTGTCAGAATGCACTCCCAGGACTTCTACTTCAACAACAAATGTTGTTTTGGTTCGAAATAATCCATAGTTATATCCAAATAGCTCCGTTTTGTTCGTGCGTTCAAGTCACTATCCGAAGGGTGACGCGCCGGCGCATTTCGTGACAAAAAAATAAAACATTTTCCATTACCGTACTTCGAAGCATGTCAAACGCTGTTTAAAATACATTTTTTATGCTATTTTTCTCGTAAAATAGCGATAATATTCCAACCGGGCGACGTTGTGTTCATTCAAACGCTGAAAGAAAAAAATGGAGTCGTCTCGTGCACACACGCCTCAGTGTCATTGTTCTCAGAAGGACCACTCACAAAAACCCCTGCTGTTTTTTGCCAAGAGACTGGAGAGCTCTCATTCCACTTTCTGGCGCCTTCCTAGAGCCAATGGAAGCCTTAGAAAATGTCACGTTACAGCAGAGATGCTGTATTTTTGATAGAGATGCCCTAGAAGGAGAACAAATTGTCAGACAGGGCAGTTCCTGTATAGAATCTTCTCAGGTTTTGGCCTGCCATATGAGTTCTGTTATACTCACAGACACCATTCAAACAGTTTTAGAAACTTTAGAGTGTTTTCTATCTACTAATTATATGCATATTCTAGTTTCTGGGCAGGAGTAGTAACCAGATTAAATCGGGTATGTTTTTTATCCGGACGTGAAAATACTGCCCCCTATCCCAAACAGGTTAACTCATTGGACAGAACAGAGAGTTCTGGGAAACTATCTTCTGTCAGTGAAACCAAACAAGAGGCAACTTCACTTTTTTGAATAGCAAATGAACAGGATGTAGCACACACACACACACACACACACACACACACACACACACACACACACACACACACACACACACACACACACACACACACACACACACACACACACACACACACACATAATCATTATCAGATTTCACATGTACACACTAAGGTGGATTTCCAATCACTTTTCCACAGTCAGTTGCTAGTTGAACAGCACATTTGCATCTGGGTGAGAATCTATTCTGTGACAATCATCCAGAGTCTTGTGACATAAAGAAATGAGAGACAGAAACAACAGATTATGGGCAACCAAGTGGGAATTATGTGACCTTGTCTCTGCCCTGTGACCTTGTCTCTGCCCTGTCTCTGTATTGACCCTTTGCGCTTGTCAGGACCGGTGGTCAGTATGGAGGCCTACAGAGAAGGGTCTTCAGAATACTTTGAAATAACATAGATATTCTCGTTCTGATGAAGTTTGTAAAGATAGTGAGAATATAATTTATAGAAATATTCAATACATTTTCTTAGAATGTCAGGCCTTTTTATCTACAGACTGCAGAAGCATGGACATCATGAACACACACACACACACACACACACACACACACACACACACACACACACACACACACACACACACACACACACACACACACAGGAAATCACACCCCGGCTATTCTATTTCCATGATGCTTGTTGACACAGGATAACCATGGCGACAGGCACAAACATTAGTTGTGAAAGAGGTGCGAGCGAGCATCATGTTGAGTCTCGTGTCTCCAGGTTGTTGGGCACTGGCAGAGCAACAGGGCACGAGGATCAGTGTATAGGGACACGAGGGACCATGAGAGAGAGAGGTCCCCAGGGCTGAGCTGCCCGACTCAGTGAATGTCTACATCTCTCTATCTCCCTCCGTCTCTCTCTCTCTTCTCATGGGTTTGGTTATACACAGCTGTGAACATCAATAGACACACTGAATTATTCAGTTTAACATCTGTTCTACTTCTATATATCACCACAACTCTCAGACATATCACTCTACTCCAGAGAGAATTGATGAACACTGGAGGCTCAAGAGCATGGGGACTCTTAAGTAAACCTAGATCATATCTTATGATTCTTGAGGAATCAACATGATCAAATATTTTATGGATTTGTTGTTGCAACTTGTTACAGATTGGATAGAGAGATCACCATATCAATGGCAAGAGCACTCTTCCCACTATAGGCACGACATGACTTCCAGTAACTTAATTTCAAACAGCATCCTATATCTGTCAATATTCAAAATGATGCTCAACTGTACCCAGAGGGGTAGGATGCCTAAATCTAGATGCTGTTTAAGAAATAAGTCACGTGATAGAAGAGAAAATAGGGAAATGCTCTGTTGGCAATGCAGATTGTGTTGCAATGAGAATATTGCCTTCAATACATTTGATAATGAGCTAGTAGTAATAAATCTTATCTTGTCTTATTAAAAAAATTAAGTAATTCTCACTCTTAGGAAAACCAGATATGCATCTGAGTCACTTCAAATGTTCACACCGACAATGAATTGTTTTATCATTTCATATGTATCTCATTATAAGAGGATCTATCGCCAACCACGTGACAGTTTTACTGTGGATGGTGTCGACCATCTTAATACAATATTTTCGTTTTTTTGGACACATATTTAACCCCTTATTTATTAGATTTATTTTATATGATTGTATTTAACTTTTATAAAACAATGCAAAACATACACATACAAATTATTACATCTGTCACGACTTCTGCCGAAGTCGGTCCCTCTCCTTGTTCGGGCGGCGTCACCGGTCTTCAAGCCATCGCCGCTCCACCTTTCATTTTCCATTTGTTTTGTCTTGTTTTCCTGCACACCTGGTTTTCATTTCATCATCATTACTATGTGTATTTAGCCCTCTGTTCCCTCCATGTCTGTGTGGGGTATTGTTTATTGTCGAGGTTGGCACGCTTCCGGCTGGTTTACGCCGGGTTTTGTGTTATACCCGTGCTTTATGGCAGCCGGTACTTTGTACTTGGGTTTTGTACTTTGTGCTGCCTTACTTGTTCTTTGGGCATTTGTTTTGTGACGCGGTTGTGTTCTGTTATTTTGATTGCCTAAGTAAAGTGCTTTGTCCACTCATCTCTGCTCTCCTGCGCCTGACTTCCATGCACAAGCTACACCCACCATTGACAACATCACACAAACATCAGTACATCACACCTTCCCAGACCCACTAGCCCCCACCCCATCTCCAGCAGCCTTATCACTTTCTGCACATGGCCTCAACCTGCACAATTTTGTTTCTCTCCATTGCACAGGCTCCTGAAATGTTCAAATAATAAAGCATTTGACCTTTCCATTGTGTGAACGACTGAGGATTGGTTGATTTCCAGTTTAAGTATATGTTTTTTAAAGATACTTTATAAGAAGAGTATCGTCCAACCCATCGGGTATCTCACTGCACCCTCATATGTTATGTCTTGAAATATCCAGACAGAGGAATTAATATTATATTTACAGTACATTGCAATACCTCTGACATCCATCTTAACTCCGCCCGTAACTTTTGACCTCTTATTGTTTGTTGGCACAAAACTATCTCTATACTTCCATTCATTTGTATGGTTTACCTTCTGAAGAATCCCGTGACACAAAATGGAGAATGCCATCATGTTTGTGAGAGTCTCATCTTTCCATAGTGTGGTCATACTAGTGTGTAGGCAAAACCGTTCGGACGTTACAGCCAGAAGTTGGCACATCAGCGAAACCAACTTCGGACTAGTCCCGTGGGGCTTGTGGTGGTCAACATTCAGAATGTCTCATGGTCTGACAAACAGATGCATTGGACTGAGACGCAGCCCATGCAAAAAACATATCTCTAGATTAAACGGACAAATTGTTATTATTATGATTTTTCTCAACTTTTACCCATTTTTCTCCCTAATTTTGTGATATCCAATTGCTAGTTTCAGTCTTGTCCCATCGCTGCAACTCCCTTACAGACTTGGGAGAGGCGAAGGTCGAGAGCCATGCATCCTCCGAAACACGAATCTGCCAAGCTTGACTGCTTCTTGATACACTTCTCGCTTAACCCGGAAGCCAGCCTCACCAATGTGTTGGAGGAAACACCATCCAGCTGGCGATTTTGAAAGGGATTTTTTTATTATGTTACTTAGACTGACGCACACCTAAAGATTTTAACACAGAACTCTATAAAAGGAACAAGACACATGCAGATTTTATGTTTTTAAATTGCTGACAAGTAAGTGTACCAGAGTAACATGGTCTCAATGCCTACACTATTTTACATTGCTCTATGTTTCGATGCCTCAGTGATTCACCACTTGTGTGTCTGACAATTTGCTTTGATCTTCTACCTGTCTGACTGCAGTCTGCTTTGACAACAGCACAGAGTTGTAGAGAGTCATAGCATTGAAGTAGTTCAATTATCAACCCGGTACGTTAACTGATGACGTATCACATTTTGAAAATGAACATTTAACATTTATGGCATCAGTAAAACTGCCTGGCCCAGCACTTTGGTGAATACCATAGTACTGGCAGAAAGAGGAGGTTGAGCAGGAAGTTAGTTTACCGTTAGTGACGGTTGGGCTCGGAAGGTGTAGCTGTAGCTGTGTGTTCACCAGGGAACTCTGCATTAGAGGAAAACACACGCATGCATGCACACACGCACACACACTGCCCAGAGTGGATCAAAGTGAACACAGCATTAGGATGGCTGAAAAGAGAGGGTAACCAATGAGTCAGAGGTGTTACCATTAGCATGCAGGGAGAGTGGCCATGCACAACTTTGTCATTCCAAGATCCTGCTATTCCAAAGCAGTGACTCTCGAAAAGATGCTATTGTCAGTTAATGGACTTGAAAGGGCCAGAGGCCACAGAGGGTCTGGAAATACAGAGGCTGCTAGTTGGGAGAAAGGGGAGCTTTTACACAGTGCATGCCAGAATCTCCAGCTGCACTGACTGGAACAGACAGGCTATTCTCTTGTCTCTCTCCTGTAGCTATACACAGCAAATTACACCACACACACTGATACACGCTGATACTCTTGGCCTCCAACACCACACTCAATGATACACTGGCCTCCAAACCAACACACACTGATACAGTGGCCTCCAAACCAACACACACTGATACACTGGAATCCAAACCAACACATTGTGATTCACTGGCCTCCAGACCAAAACACATTGATACACTGGCCTCCAAACCAATACACAATGATACACTGGCCTCCAAACCAAAACACACTGATAGACTGGCCTCCAACCAACACACACTGATACACTGGCTTCCAAACCAACACACTTTGATACACTGGCCTCCAAACCAACACACACTGATACACTAGCCACCACCACGAGTACCACACGAACTGGTACACTGGCCTCACATCCAAAACATCAGTCAAGTTGCAGTCTGTGCTCTGTCTAGCTACATCTTATCAGACCTGAGAGCCAAACAGCTTGCTCTTTATCAACTATGTCTGATTTCCTCAGACGCATATCTCTCTCTTACTATCTTTCTCCCTCTCACACCCCCCCTCTCTCTCTCTGTGATGTATGTGTTTATTAAACTCTCTCTGAGAAACAACGCCACAGCCACAAATATAGACTGTCACCATACATTTCTGCAAAATCTCTCTCAAGACAGTGCAGAGCCAGCATGTTTGTTATGGCCAGCCCTCACTCTGCTGGTTACAGGATCCACAGAGCCAATAGACCGGTGATACAGGTGAAACATGAGATCCCCCCCCTCACACAAAACTCACCCAGGCAAAGTCACCTGAAGGACTGTTTCTCCTTTTTATTTATTTTTATTTCACCTTTATTGAACCAGGTAGGCCAGTTGAGAACAAGATCTCATTTACAACTGCGACCTGGACAAGCAGCACGACAAAAACAACAACACAGAGTTACACATAAACAAACGTACAGTCAATAATACAATAGAAAAGAAAAATATAAAAATCTATGTACAGTGTCTGCAAATGTAGAATAGTAGGGAGGTAGTCAATAAATAGGCCATAGAGGCGAAATAATTACAATTTAGCATTAATACTGGAGTGATAGATGTGCAGATGATGATGTGCAAGTAGAGCTACTGGGGTGCAAAAAAGCATAAGGGTAAGTAATAATATGGGGATGAGGTAGTTGGGTGTGCTATTTACAGATTGGCTGTGTACAGGTACAGTGATCGGTAAACTGCTCTGACAGCTGATGCTTAAAGTTAGAGAGGGAGATATAAGACTCCAGCTTCAGTGATTTTGCAATTTGTTCCAGTCATTGGCAGCAGAGAACTGGAAGGAAAGGCGGCCAAAGGAAGTGTTGGCTTTGGGGATGACCAGTGCAATATACCTGCTGGAGCACGTGCTACGGGTGGGTGTTGTTATGGTGACTAGTGAGCCGAGATAAGGCGGGTCTTTCCCTAGCAAAGACTTATAGATGACCTGGAGCCAGTGGGTTTGGCGATGGGTATGTAGTGAGGGCCAGCCAATGAGAGCATACAGGTCGCAATGGTGGGTAGTATATGGGGCTTTGGTGACAAAAAACGGATGGCACTGTGATAGACTACATCCAGTTTGCTGAGTAGAGTGTTGGGGGCTATTTTGTAAATGACATGGCCAAAGTCAAGACAGCAGAGGTGTATTTAGAGGGCAAGTTGGTCAGAATGATATCTAAGAGGGTGCCCATGGTTCCAGATTTAGGGTTGTACCTGGTAGGATCCTTGATAATTTGTGTGAGATTGAGGGCATCTAGCTTAGATTGTAGGATGGCCGGGGTGCTATAAGAGGTTAAGCATGTTCCAGTTTAGGTCACCTAACAGTACGAACTCTGAAGATAGATGGGCGGCGATCAATTCACATATGGTGTCCAGGGCACAGCTGGGGGCTGAAGGGGGTCTATAACAAGCGGCAATGGTGAGAGACTTGTTTCTGGAAAGGTGGATTTTTAAAAGTAGAAGCTCGAATTGTTTGGGCACAGAACTGGATAGTATGACAGAACTCTGCAGGCTATCTCCTCAGTAGATTGAAACTCTGTCCCCTTAGGCAGTTCTATCTTGTTGGAAAATGTTATAGTTAGGGTTGGAAATTGCAGGATCTTTGGTGGCTTTCCTAAGCCAGGATTCAGACACAGCTAGGACATCCGGGTTGGCAGAGTGTGCTAATGCAGTGAATTAAACAAACTTAGGCAGGCTTCTAATGTTAACATGCATGGAACCAAGGCTTTTATGGTTACTTAAGTCAACAAATGAGAGCGCCTGAAGAATGGGAGTGATGCTGGGGGCTGCAGGGCCTGGGTTAACCTCTACATTACCAGAGGGACAGAGGAGGAGTAGGATAAGAGTACGGCTAAAAGAACTGGTCGTTCAGTGCGTTTGGAACAGAGAGTAAAAGTAGCTGATTTCTGGGCGTTGAAGAAAGGCATAATGTACAGACAAGGGTATGGTAGGATGTGAGTACAGTGGAGGTAAGCCTAGGCATTGAGTGACGATGAGAGAGGTTTTGTCTCTAGAGGCACCATTTAAGCCAAGTGAGGTCACCACATGTGTGGGGGTCTGGAACAAAAGGGCTAGCTAAGGCATATTGAGCAGGGCTGGAGGCTCTACAGTGAAATAAGACAACAATCACTAACCAAAACAGCAATAGACACGGCATATTGACATTAGGGAGAGGCATGTGTAGCCGAGTGATCTTATTATCCAGTGAGTAGCTAGGTGATCTGGAGGCACAGCGATTCAGACAGCTAGCAGGCCGGGGCTAGCAGGCTAGCAGATGGGCCTCAGAGGGACGTCGCAACGGAAGAGCCTGTTAAAACCCCATCGGACGGTTACGTTGGCAGACCAGTCGTGATGGATTGGCGGGGCTCTGGGTCGGCAGCAAAGGGTCCAGGCCATTTGGCAAAAGAGGTATTGAAGCCCAGGAATTGTCTGATGGATCTCTTCAGCTAGCCGGGAGATGGGCCTAGCTCAAGGCTAACTCCTGCCCCTCTTTCCCCCCTTTCTCTATCTCTCTCTCAGTGACCCGTTCATTTTCCCCCTTATGTCTTTCAAAGACTTTTAGCTTATAGGCTCCCAAATCTTACATCAAAATTGAGAGAACATTTTAGTGGATAAATCCACAATACAACCTTTTACATGTGTCTATCCTAACCTCTGAACACTTACATGATTACCGACTTGCAGTGAAAGCTCACAGACATCTCTGTGAAAAAATAGACTTAGCTACAGCTGCTGTATTGGTCCCAGATACAAAATGTAGTCTGGTTGGGTATTACAGATGGTCAGGCTTGCCTCATGCAGTAAGGATCTGTATACATTTCAGAGAGAGGCCTTTGGAGCAGCTTTCACTTGGCTACAAAGACTTCAGTGTATATGAGCAGGGAAGAGAAGGAAGGGGGCGGGGGTACAGCCTGGCTACTCGGGAACCTGAGACTCACAGAGAGGCTTTAAATCATAATTAATAGGTTTAACAGCGTTCTTGAAGATACAGTAGTGCTGAAATACGAGGTACCCCCGTTTATGATCAGTTTAAATGCCGATCAGCTTCTGACTGAGAGAAGGGGCCACCAAAAGTACTGGAGAGAAAGGGAGAGACGGAGGAGAGGAACGGCTCAACTTAGTGGTGGCCAGCTGTGAGGCCTACGTGTGATTGGTTGGTAGAGAAGGGTAGAGAAGGGTATAGGAGGGTAGAGGGGTATTGGACAGGGGCCAAACAAGTGCCCATGCAGATCAGATGGCAGGTGACGGTAGTCCCAGCGTGCATGGGCACAAGGCCTCTTTGTGAGGCCCTAGTGCTGGTCCACAGGAACCCCTCACCACCCCTCACCTATGAAATAGACACCCAGAGTTACGGGAGGGGTTGTTACGCCAGGGGAGCAAATACAGCCACAGGCATGGGCTGGTCTCGGTGAGGAGTGTGTGCGTGCATGCATGTGTCCAGCCTGGACGGACACAGCCTGCTCTGGCCCTGTGCATACCTGTAGCCATCTGATCAATCAGGCCATGTCTAACGTGCTCTGAGGAGCGGAGTGAAGCTGGCCAACTGCCAAGACGCCCAGAGCAAACAACCCAGCAATGGGAACAGCCGTATTAATGCCTAGCTCATATTTCTGTAACGTAAGCATTATGCATGGATGTCGTTTTGTGCATGTGTGTTTGTGAGCTAGTGTGTCTAAAGCAAAAACTGCTTTTGAAAAAGTATATCCATTGGACGGCCGCATTATCCAGGGGCTAGGAGAGCAAGTATTTTCTGAAGGTCAAATTTCAGGGTCCTATTGCTTTGGTCATTTACAGAACCATATGTGGATTGGATCCACGATCATGGGAGAGGCCTTGTTAATGGGTTATTGGTTTACATGGATGTCTGGACTGCAGCACATTTAGGGTTCAAAGACTGGGCAGGATGAGCTGTAACTACCCCAGGACTCAACTCACCAGACACCCAATTACTGTGAACACACACATAGATACACACACACACACACACACACACACACACACACACACACACACACACACACACACACAGCTATCATCTTCATACAACCCTTCATTCCCTAAAGTTAAACCAAGAGGCAAAAACTTGTAGGAATACACAGGGGAAATGTGAACACACACACATACTACCCTATAGCTCCTCTTTGTTTGTCTTTAAACTGGTCAGATTTACAGCTGCACGCTGGCTGTGCTTTGGCACAGAGCCAGAGAGGAGGCACAGCGAGATCCCTCCCAGACAAGTCAGAGAGCGAGACTAACCCAGACCTGTTTGATTCAGCACCAACTTCCCCTTGTCAGAAAGATGCCGCTCTGAGACACAAATCCAATCAAGAGCCCTTACTGAAAGCATGAGGGAGCGAGAGACAAAGAAAATGAAAGACAGCGAGAGAGAAACAGAGAGAGCGAGAAAGAGAGAAAGGTAGAGGAATAAATGAATATCCTTAGAAAATGCAGCGTAAAAGCACGGCAGCATAGATCTCAGCTGTGGTCAGACAATGAATAGAGCTCTTTCGTATCCTCACATTGATTGAAGTGCAGATAGATGCTTTCTGAAGGCTACAGTGGCCATACAATACCAAGATAACCGGCTGAATGCATGAGAAATGAGCAGCTGCCTGGCATGGGCTCATTGTTCTCCTCCCTAACACACTCAGTGGTGAGTGTGTATGTGAGCGTGTGTGTGAGAGAAAGAGAGAGAGAGAGAGACTTTCTCCTTTGTGTCTGTGCTGTCATGAGTCTCAGACTGCCAGACGTAAGCCTGTCTGTGCTAGTGTAGCCTAGCGCACACCGCTTTACTGGCGTCTACTCATCCATTCCACAGGCACTGCCTCAGCCTATCGTACTCTCTTTTTACACACACACACACACATACACACATACACACGCTATACATGCTCATCAAGTGCTGAGAATGAAAAAAACTATACTGTCTCGCCATAAAATCTACCAACAAAGAAGAGTGTTTCCAGGCTGAAAGCAGAGAAAAAAAGCCCCAGACAAAGAGGTGTCTGCTGGGCAGAGCAAGATGCACACCCTCACCTTGAGCCGGTTCCAACCTGGAGGAGGCCAGTAATCCAAAGGTAACCCCCAAGAGCAGAGTCCACATCTTGGTCTTAGCGTCTGGCGATGGCTGGGTGAGTTACTGGATGAGTAGGAAGTGTGTATCTTCTCTGTGTCAGGAGTGAGTGTGGGGGGGTGTATATGTGTGTGTGTGTGTGTGTGTGTGTGTGTGTGTGTGTGTGTGTGTGTGTGTGTGTGTGTGTGTGTGTGTGTGTGTGTGTGTGTGTGAGAGAGAGAGAGATAAAAAGAGAGAGAGGGAGAGTCCGGTCCTCTAAAGGGAGTGGGTGTCTGGTAGCTATTGGAGCTGAGACAGACTTTGTCCAACTTTTTTCTATTCTGTGTGAGAGAGGGTTTCTGAGCCTTGTGACAGGCAGATTGGGGAAGAGGGTGGTGCATGTGTGTACACACCCTTCTGCCTCTCCCTCTCTTGCTCCCTCCCACCCTACCTTGCGCAGCCTCTCTCCATTTTTTCTCTCAATCGCTCTTTTTTCTCTTTCCTGTCACTGTCTGCTTCTTCAGTTTTTTATTAGCTTGGAAGGTACCCCTCTCTTGTGTTTTGCTAACTATCCCCTTTCCTCTCCCCCTTCTCTCCCTGTTCTACCTTTCTCTCATTCTGTCTATGACAGCAACAGTTGCTGAGAGCGCATCTGGTCTTTTGTTTTCTCCCTGCTCTGCTTTCAATTAATATCCGTTTCCTTCCCTCTCTCCCAAAAAAATCTAAACCCCCCTCCAATCTCAACAACCACAATGATACATTGATTGCCACTATGTCATCGGATGAAATATAGATCACTTCTACTCTTACCATGGGCTTTGTCTCAAGCTAATACCTATCCTAGTCTCTTTTCACTGGTAGGTGAACTGGAGGTATTTCAGCCATATTCATATTGCTTTCACCTAGCTAAGTCCTATAGATCAGTGGTCAATGAGAATTCAAGGAGAGCCTAATGAGACAGAACCATGAACAGACTGACTACATAAGCATGAAGGGAAACTACATTGATGTTCATGAAGATTTGTTCCAGCTCAAGTCTCAGCTGTGAAGGGCTAAAAATAGCTTTGACCTCATGTTAGATAGAATTTAGATGGCATCCATGCCATGATTAAAGAAGCTGTCAATGGGAGTTATATTAACACTATGTTCATATTTAGCTTCCAACTGAAAAGACCCAGGTCATTTCAGGTCTAAAGATAAGAAATCAGACACAATCTTTGTTCATGTTCAAGTCCTTGGTCCTTTCAGTTCTAAAGGAAAGTACTCTGGCAAAATCTTTGTACATTGCCAAGTAAGTACCTACAGCAGGTCAACAACATGAAAGATGGAGGCCTATTGTAGTTGTCTTGTTTTCTGCTTCTCAACCAAACACGTATAGAGAATGCTGTAATAGCCCAGCTGATGGCCCAGCCGATAATTTCCAGTAATCCATTGCACCTTTCAGGATAATAAACTAAACACGTGTATATAAAGTAGGTTATGTGAAACACCTTGAAAATGTGATTCTTCAATCATATAAGGTACATTCCCCTGTGCATTTATTTGGACAGTGAAAATAAAATGTTTAATTTGCCTCTATACTACAGAATTTTGTATTCGAGATCAAATGTTTTATATGTGGCGACAGTACAGAATGTCACCTTTAATTTGAGGGTATTTTCATACATATCTTTTTAGAAATTAATGCACATTATGTATCTAGACGTGTCACGCTTGTCGTCGTAGAGAGAAAGGGACCAATACGCAGCGGGTTGCGTGCTCATCATCTTAATTTATTAAATAAATGTGAACACGTGAAAACAAGAAAACAAAGAACGACTAGTGCCAGTTTCACAGGCTATACATTCCCTAGCAGTGCGAAATACAACTACCCACGAAACACAAAGACAAACACACCATGCTATATAGGACTCCCAATCAAAGGCAACTCAACACACCTGCCTTCAATTGAGAGTCCAACCCCAATCAACTAGACATAGAAACACAGACATAGACCAGTGACAAACCCCATAAACATACATCAACTACCCTCTGCCACGTCCTGACCAAACTACAATAACCAAATATACTCTATACTGGTCAGGACGTGACAAGACGACCCATTTGAATGTGTCATACATGTTGGTACAAATGTACTTATAGTGTATTAAATATAGTAAAATGTTTAGTATTTGGTCCCATATTCCTAGCATACAATGACTACATCAAGCTTGTGACTCACAAACGTGTTGGATGCATTTGCAGTTTGTTTTGGTTGTGTTTCAGATTATGTTGTGCCCAATAAAAATTAATGGTAAATAATGTATTGTGTCATTTTGGAGTCATTTTTATTGAAAATAAGAATATAATATGTTTCTGAACACTTCTACATTAATGTGGATGCCTCCATGATTACAGATAATTATTACTGAATCGTGAATTATGTTGAGTGAGAAAGTTACAGATGCACAAAGATCATGCCCCCAAAACATGCTAATCTCTCACCATTACCAATAACAGGGGAGGTTAGCATTTTAGGGGAGTTATGATTTGTTATATCTCTATTCGTTTATCCTATATACAATACATAATCTATCAATGTGAGGTAATAGAGCGAACAAGTGAGAAATAAACCACCGTGTTCAGTTCATTAAGGGAGAGATAAAGAGAGCATTGTTATGGTTTATCTTTATCACACCAAATAAAATATGATGGTACAGAGAAATATGGCTGTAACTCCCACCATCTCGATGACAGCTCTATAGGATTGGCCTTATTACAGGGAGAGGAAACAGCGTGGGAGTGTTGTGAATGGCAAATCACCCTCTAGGTATTTGCTGTGTAAAAAGGTAAAGTTTTGACATGCTAACAGTAAAACAGTCAGGATTGTGTAAAGCAATAATATGGCAATAAAACAAAGTGTGCAAGGTGTTGCGTTACACGGTGAATACAGTGCCTTCAGAAAGTATTACTACCCTTTGATTTACTCCACATTTTGTTGTATTACAGCCTGAATTCAAAATGGAAAAATTGATTTTATTTATCACCCGTCTACACACCATACCCCATAATGAAAACTGAAAACATGTTTATAGAAATCTTTGCTAATTTCTTGAAAGTGAAATACAGAATATCTAATTTACATCAGTATTTACACCCCTGAGTGAGTCAATACTTTGTAGAAGCATCTTTGGCAGCTATTACAGCTGTGAGTCTTTCTGGGTAAGTCTCGAAGAGCTTCCCACACCTGGATTGCTGTTGCCCATTATTGTTTTTAAAATTCTTAAAGCTCTGTCAATTTATTTGTTGATCACTGCTAGGCAACCATTTTCTGGTCTTGCAATAGATTTTCAAGTAGATTTAAGTCAAAACTGTAACTTGGCCATTCAGGAACATTCACTGTGTTCTTGGTAAGGAACACAGTGAAGATTTGGCCTTGTGTTTTAGGTTTTTCTCCTGTTTAAAAGTGAATTAATCTCCCAGTGTCTGGTGGAAAGCAGACTGAACCAGGTTTTCCTCTAGGATTTTTCCTGTGCTTAACTTCATTCAGTTTCTATTTTATCTTGAAAAACTCTCCAGTCCTTAATGATTACAAGCATACCCATAACATGATGCAGCCACCACTATGTTTGAAAATATGGAGAGAGTTACTCAGTAATGTGTTGCATTGGATTTGCCTTAAACATAACACTTTCTATTCAGGACAAAAAGTTCATCCCTTTGCCACATTTTTTGCAGTATAACTCCTATGACGGCTATTAAACTAGACGGCTAGAAGGCTATTAAACTCTGTAACTGTAACCATTGGCCTCATGGTGAAATCCCTGAGTGGTTTCCTTCCCCTCTGGCATCTGAGTTAGGAAGGGCGCCTGTGTCTTTGTAAAGACGTGGTTGTATTGTAATACAACATCCAAAGTGTAATTAATAACTTCACCATGCTCAAAGGGATATTCAATGTCTGCTTTTTTTATTTTTACCCATCTACCAATAAGTGCCCTTTTTCTGAGGCATTGGAAAACCTCCCTGGTTGAATCTGTGTTTCAAATTCACTGCTCAACTTACATATAATTGTATTTGTGGGGTACAGAGATGAGGTAGCCATTAAAAAGTAATGTTAAACACTTATTGCACACAGAGAAAGTCCATGCAACTTATGTGACTTGTTAAGCACATTTTTACTCCTGAACTTATTTAGGCTTGCCATAACAAAGAGTTTGAATAAGGCTTTGATTTCTTGTCACACAGATGGAAAAGGACCCTACTAAAAAGGAGGGGTTGAGTGAAGCTGTCTGTACAATATATATATATATATATATATGTTCAGAACTTTTGTGAAACAGCACAGGTGCAAAAAGATATGGCAAAATAGAAATCAAACTTGATGGTCTTCAGAGATAGATGGAAGGGGTTGATGGAAGTTGAAGGATGAACAAAAAAGAAATAAGATAACTATTGTAAAATACATTGTGTACGTAAAGTATTGTACTGTATAAGATGGAAGTAGAAGCCTAAGTGTTGTTGTCCATTAGTTTTCTCCATTTAGGGGAGGGGTGGTAGGGTGATGGGAAAATTATATATCAAAATATTTTTTTGAAATATATCTATAAACTGGGTGGTTCGAGCCCTGAATGGTGACTGACTGACAGCCGTGGTGTATCAGACAGTATACCACGGGTAAGACAAACATTTATTTTTACTGCTCCAATTACATTTGTAACCAGCTTATAATAGCAATAAGGCACCTCTGGGGTTTGTGGTATATGGCCAATATACCACGGCTAAGGGCTGCATCCAGGCACCCCACGTTGCCTCGTTCATAAGAACAGCCCGTAGCCGTGGTATATTGGCCATATACCACACCACCCCGTGCCTTATTGCTTAAGTACAGTGGGGGAAAAAAGTATTTGATCCCCTGCTGTTTTTGAACGTTCGCCCACTGATAAAGAAAGGATCAGTCTACAATTTTAATGGTAGGTTTATTTGAACAGTGAGAGACAGAATAACAACAAAAATATCTAGAAAAACGCATGTCAAAAATGTTATAAATTGATTTGCATTTTAATGAGGGAAATAAGTATTTGACCCCCTCTCAATCAGAAAGATTTCTCGCAAACTCTTAAAGGGAGTGCTCCTAACCACAGCTTGTTACCTGTGTCCACAGAAGCAATCAATCAATCAGATTCCAAACTCTCCACCATGGCCAAGACCAAAGAGCTCTCCAAGGATGTCAGGGACAAGATTGTAGACCTACACAAGGCTGGAATGGGCTACAAGACCATCGCGAAGCAGCTTGGTGAGAAGGTGACAACATTTGGTGCGATTATTCGCAAATGGAAGAAACACAAAAGAACTGTCAATCTCCCTCGGCCTGGGGATCCATGCAAGATCTCACCTCGCGGGGTTGCAATGATCATGAGAACGGTGAGGAATCAGCCCAGAACTACATGGGACGATCTTGTCAATGATCTCAAGGCAGCTGGGACCATAGTCACCAAGAAAACAATTGGTAACACACTACGCCGTGAAGGACTGAAATCCTGCAGCGCCCGCAAGATCCCCCTGCTCAAGAATACATATACATGCCCGTCTGAAGTTTGCCAATGAACAACTGAATGATTCAGAGGACAACTGGTGAAGGTGTTGTGATCAGATGAGACCAAAATGGAGCTCTTTGGCATAAACTCAACTCGCTGTGTTTGGAGGAGGAGGAATGTTGCCTATGACCCCAAGAACACCATCTCCACAGTCAAACATGGAGGTGGAAACATTATGCTTTGGGGGTGTTTTTCTGCTAAGGGGACAGGACAACTTCACCGCATCAAAGGGACGATGGACGGGGCCATGTACCGTCAAATCTTGGGTGAGAACATCCTTCCCTCAGCCAGGGCATTGAAAATGGGTCATGGATGGGTATTCCAGCATGACAATGACCCAAAACATACGGCCAAGGCAACAATGGAGTGGCTCAAGAAGAAGCACATTAAGGTCCTGGAGTGGCCTAGCCAGTCTCCAGACCTTAATCCCATAGAAAATTTGTGGAGGGAGCTGAAGGTTTGAGTTGCCAAACGTCAGCCTCGAAACCTTAATGACTTGGAGAAGATCTGCAAAGAGGAGTGCTACAAATCCTTTCTGAGATGTGTGCAAACCTGGTGGCCAACTACAAGAAACGTCTGACCTCTGTGATTGCCAACAAGGGTTTTGCCACCAAGTACTAAGTCGTGTTTTGCAGAGGGGTCAAATACTTTTTTCCCTCATTAAAATGCAAATCATTTTATAACATTTTTGACATGTGGTTTTCTAGATTTTTTGGTTGTTATTCTTTCTCTCACTGTTCAAATAAACCTACCATTAAAATTATAGACTGATCATTTCTTTGTAAGTGGACAAACATACAAAATCAGCAGGGGATCAAATACTTTTTTCCCCCACTGTATGTATACAGTACCAGTCAAAGGTTTGGACACACCTACTCATTCAAGGCTTTTCCTTAATTTGTACTATTTTCTACATTGTAGAACAATAGTGAAGACATCAAAACAATGAAATAACACATATGGAATCATGCAGTAACAAAAAAAGTGTTAACCTCTCTAGGGTATGTGGGACGAAATCGTCCCACCTACTCAACAGCCAGTGGAATCCCTTGGCGCGATATTCAAATACCTTAGAAATGCTATTACTTCAATTTCTCAAACATATGACTATTTTACACCATTTTAAAGACAAGACTCTCGTTAATCTAACCACACTGTCCGATTTGAAAAAGGCTTTACAACGAAAGCAAAACATTAGATTATGTCAGCAGAGTACCCAGCCAGAAATAATCAGACACCCATTTTTCAAGCTAGCATATAATGTCACATAAACCCAAACCACAGCTAAATGCAGCACTAACCTTTGATGATCTTCATCAGATGACACTCCTAGGACATTATGTTATACAATACATGCATGTTTTGTTCCATCAAGTTCATATTTATATCAAAAACCAGCTTTTTACATTAGCATGTGATGTTCAGAACTAGCATATCCACCGCAAACTTAAGGTGAATTTACTAAATTACTCACGATAAACGTTCACAAAAAACATAACAATTATTTTAAGAATTATAGATACAGAACTCCTTTATGCAATCGCTATGTCCGATTTTAAAATAGCTTTTCGGCAAAAGCACATTTTGCAATATTCTGAGTAGATAGCTCGCCATCACGGGCTAGCTATTTTGAACCCCACCAAGTTTGGCCCTCACCAAACTCAGATTTACTATAATAAAAATTGGATTACCTTTGCTGTTCTTCGTCAGAATTCACTCCCAGGACTTCTACTTCAATAACAAATGTTGGTTTGGTTCAAAATAATCCATAGTTATGTTCAAATATCCTCTGTTTTGTTCGTGCGTTCAAGACACTATCCAAAGGGTGACGCGCCTCGTGACAACAAAAATCTAAATATTCCATTACTGTACTTCGAAGCATGTCAACCGCTGTTTAAAATCAATTTTTATGCAATTTTTCTCGTAAAAAAGCAATAATATTCCGACCGGGAAACCCTGTTTTCGTTCAAAGACAAAAAAATAAAAACATGGTGTCGCCTCGTGCACGCGCCCCAGTCTCATTGTTCTCTGATCGACCACTATCCAAATGCGCTACTGTTTTTCAGCTAGGTGCTCCAAAGACATCATTCACCGTTTTGCCGCTTTCTGAGAGCCTATGGGAGCCGTAGGAAGTGTCACGTTACAGCAGAGATCCTCAGTTTTCAATAAAGAGAGTGTAGAAGCCCAAGAAATGGTCAGAGAGGGCACTTCCTGTAAGGAATCTTCTCAGGTTTTCCCCTGCCATATGAGTTCTGTTATACTCACAGACACCATTCAAACAGTTTTAGAAACGTTAGGGTGTTTTCTATCCAAAGCCAATAATTATATGCATATTCTAGTTTCTGGGCAGTAGTAATAACCAGATTAAATCGGGTACGTTTTTTATCCGGCCGTGCAAATACTGCCCCCTACCCTAGAGAGGTTAAACAAATCAAAATGCATTTTTGATTTTAGATTCTTCAAAGTGCCTTGATGACAGCTTTGCAAACTCTTGGCATTCTCTCAACCAGCTTCATGGGGTAGTCACCTGGAATGCATTTCAATTAACAGGTGTGCCTTGTTAAAAGATAATTTGTGGAATTTCTTTCCTTCTTGAGCCAATCAGTTGTGTTGTGACATGGTATGGGTGATATACAGAAAATAGCCCTATTTGGTAAAAGACCAAGTCCATATTATGTCAAAACAGCTCAAATAAGCAAAGATATATGAAAGTCCATCATTACTTCAAGACATAAGTGCAGTCGCAAAAACCATCAAGCGCTATGATGAAACTGGCTCTCATGAGGACCGACACAGGAAAGGAAGACCCAGAGTTACCTCTGCTGCAGAAGATATGTTCATTAGAGTTACCAGCCTCAGAAAGTTCAACCCAAATAAATGCTTCAAAGAGTTCAAGTAACAGACACATCTCAACATCAACTGTTCAGAGGAGACTGCGTGAATCAGGCCTTCATGGTCGAATTGCTGTAAAGAAACCACTACTAAAGGACACCAATAAGAAGAGAGACTTGCTTGGACCAATGAACACAAGCAATTGACATTAGACCGGTGGAAATCTGTCCTTTGCTCTAATGAGTCCAAATTTGAGATTTTGGGTTCCAACCGCCGTCTTTGTGAGACGCAGAGTAGTTTAGCAGATGATCTCTGCATGTGTGGTTCCCACATGAAGCATGGAGGAGTTGTGATGGTGTGGGGATGCTTTGCTAGTGTCACTGTCTGTGATTTATTTAGAATTCAAGGCACACTTAACCAGCATGGCTACCACAGCATTCTGCAGCGATACGCCATCCCATCTGGTTTGAGCTTAGTGGGACTATCATTTGTTTTTCAACAGGACAATGACCCAAAACACACATCCAAGCTGTGGAAGGGCTATGTGACGATGAAGGTGAGTGATGGAGTGCAGTATCAGATAACCTGGCCAATTGAGATGGTTTGGGATGAGTTGGACTGCAGAGTGAAGGAAAAGGTGCCAACAAGTACTCAGCATATGTGGGAACTCCTTCAAGACTGTTGGAAAAGCATTCCAGGTGAAGCTGGTTGAGAGATTGCCAAAAGTGTGCAAGCTGTCATCAAGGCAGAGGGTGGCTACTTTGAAGAATGACTGCAATTTAAAAAAAATGTAATCGACCCCTGCAAAAAGTTCCAGTAATTACAATCCATGTAATAATTCACATTTCTCTTTTCTGCGGGATTATTTTCCTGCTGTAGCAAACTGGCTGAAATTAAGATCCTACATCTGTATCTGCAGATATTTTTCAATTTGAATTCGGATTAGATGTTTAACAAAGTTTTGTGAAACGGTAGTCACATAAAAAACTAGGAGATTTTACTGTCATTCTGTTACTCAACTTTGCATCTGCACTGTTCCTCAAGTAAATGTGTTTAAGTAAAATCTATGTCTCTAGGCATAAAAATCCTTCTTTATTCTGTGTCCATTTACACTGATTGAAGTGGATTTAACAGGTGACTTCAATAAAGGGTTCATAGCTTTCACCTGGATTCACCTGGTCAGTCTATGTCATGGAAAGGGCAGGTATTCCTTATGTTTTGCACACTGAGTGTAGAATGTTGTAGTATACTGTAAAATACTATATACAGTAATATACACAAACAAAACACTATAGAAATGTAAAAATACTACAATCTGCAAAAACTATAATAAATACTACAGTATTTCATTTCCATATACAGTGCCTTGCAAAAGTATTCATCCCCCTTGGTGTTTTTCCTATTATGCCCTATTTTTATTTGGATTTCATGTAATGGACATACATAAAATAGTCAAAATTGGTGAAGTGAAATTAAAAGAATTACCTGCTTAAAAAAAAGAAAATGGTGGTGCGTGCATATGTATTCACTCCCTTTGGTATGAAGCCCCTAAATAAGATCTGATGCAACCAATTACCTTCAGAAGTCACATAATTAGTTCAATAAAGTCCACCTGTGTGCAATCTAAGTATCACATGATCTGTAACATGATCTAAGTATATATACACCTGTTCTGAAAGGTCTCAGAGTCTGTAACACCACTAAGCAAGGGGTACCACCAAGCAAGCGACACCATGAAGACCAAGGAGCTCTCAAAAACAGGTTAGGGACAAAGTTGTGGAAAAATACAGATCAGGGTTGGGTTATAAAAAATAAAAGAAAACTTTGAACATCCCACGGAGCACCATTAAATCCATTATTAAAAAATGGAAAGAATATGGCACCACAACAAACCTGCCAAGAGAGGACCGCCCACCAAAACTCACGGACCAGGCAAGGAGGGCATTAATCAGAATTAAAAAAAGAAATAAGCAAACACATTTGGTGTTCGCCAAAAGGAGTGTGGGAGACTCCCAAAACATATGGAAGAAGGTACTCTGGTCAGATGAGACTAAAATTGAGCTTTTTGGCCATCAAGGAAAACGCTTTGTCTGGCGCAAACCCAACACCTCTCATCACCCCGAGAACATCATCCCCACAGTGAAACATAGTAGTGGCAGCATCATGCTGTGGGGAAGTTTTTAATCTGCAGGGACTGGGAAACTGGTCAGAATTGAATGAATGATGGATGGCGCTAAACACAGGAAAATTCTTGAGGGAAACCTGTTTCAGTCTTCCAGAGATTTGAGACTGGGACGGAGGTTCACCTTCCAGCAGGACAACAACCCTAAGTATTCTGCTAAAGCAACACTTGAGTGGTTTAAGGGGAAACATTTAAATGTCTTGGAATGGCCTAGTCAAAGCCCATACCTCAATCCAATTGAGAGTCTGTGGTATGACTTAAAGATTGCTGTAACACCAGCGGAACCCACCCTACTTGAAGGAGCTGGAGCAGTTTTGCCTTATAGAGACATAGCCCAAAAGACTTGCAGCTGTAATTGCTGCAAAAGGTGGCTCTACAAAGTATTGACTTTGGGGGGGTGAATACTTATGCACGCTTAAGTATTATTTCTTGTTTGTTTCACAATAAAAAATATTTTGT
Organism: Salmo trutta; assembly: GCF_901001165.1. Lineage (NCBI taxonomy): Eukaryota > Metazoa > Chordata > Actinopteri > Salmoniformes > Salmonidae > Salmo > Salmo trutta. Next base: position 35,347,451 of record NC_042963.1, read on the forward strand.
ATCTTCAAAGTGGTAGGCATGTTGTGTAAATCAAATGATACAAACCCCCCAAAAATCTATTTTAATTCCAGGTTATAAGAAAACAAAATAGGAAAAATGCCAAGGGCGGTGAATACTTTCGCAAGACACTGTAGTCTGACCATTCCCCTCGCTACATCCCTCGATCGTGGGCTTCCGAGTGGCGCAGTGGTTTAAGGCACTGCATCTCAGTGCAAGAGGCGTCACTACAGTCCCTGGTTCACATCCGTCCATGGTTGGGGAGTCCCATAGGGCGGCGCACAATTGGCTAAGCGTCATGCAGGTTTAGACGGGGTAGGCCGTCATTGTAAATAAGACTTTGTTCTTAACTAACTTACTAGTTAAATAAAGGTTCAATAACAAAATAAAGAAGTGTAGTACGCACTATAAAATGTTGTAGTATATACTACAGTATTATCTGCAAACAAAACACTAGTAATGTATGCATTAACACTACATTTTTTAACTCTAGTAAATACTACAGTATTTAATTAAAATATATGTTGCCCATTTCCCTCCCCCATATCGCAATTTGTGCCAAGAAAACCTACATGCTAAATATTGACCATATATAGTGTTCCCTACAGGTTATAGAAAAGAAGGCGAAAGCATCCATACAGTATCTATGTCAAATATTATAAAACAAAATTGTTATAGTAAATATTACAGTAACATCTGCAAAAACCCTAGTGTAAATACTACTGAATACTACAAAAACACTACACCAAATACTACAATATACTATAATCTGCAAAAAAACAACATGAATTACTATGGAGGGGATGAGTTAAATGAGATAGACACATTTCAGTTGAATGCATTCAGTTGTACAACTGACTAGGTATTCCTTTACAGTTCTTTTACTACAGTATTTACATTATATTGTAAACACTACATTATACTACAGTATACTACAATAAATACTATATTATTTAGTGAGTATTCAGTGAATACTATACTATTTATACCATAGTATACTGCAGTATTTCTTCATGTGGGTGGAGGCATGAATGTGAACATCTGTAGACTGAACTTCAGGCTGTGACGTGTCTTTCACTGCAAAAGACTGTTGTAATTGGTTAAAATTAAGTGGTGTTGGAGGGCCAGTAGGAGGCACTATTTCCTCCGGTCTAAAAAAATATATAATATCCCAATGACCCAGGGCAGTGATTGGAGACATTGCCTTGTGTAGGGTACCGTCTTTTGGGTGGAACGTTAAACGGGTGTCCTGACTCTCTGTGGTCACTAAAGATCCAATCAAATCAAATTGTATTTGTCACATGCGGCGAATACAACAGGTGTAGACCAAGATGGCGCCGACAGATAGTCTTCTAGCTCCTAAGCAACTTTACAGTATTTTTGAAAAATGTGTTATTTCTTATAATATTAGCCCAGAATTTTTGTTGGGTTTTTGCATACAGCAGGAAATAACTTTTGAATATCAGAGCAGCGGTAACTCACCAGCATTTGTACGTACCCCCAGGGCAATTTGACTGATTTCAGAGGCTGATCCAAAACACTGCCGGCGGAGAAGAGGTATTCGGATTGGAATTCTAGTCCGACTAAGGAGGTGCGCACACATTTACATTTACATTTAAGTCATTTAGCAGACGCTCTTATCCAGAGCGACTTACACCACCCACCACTCCCAAGTATATTACTCACTAACGTTCAGTCTCTGGATAATAAAGTTGACGAGTGCAGGGCGAGGATTTCCTTCCAGAGAGACATCAGGGATTGTAACATACTCTGTTTCACGGAAACACGGATCTCTCGGGATATACTGTCTGAGTCCGTACAGCCAGTTGGGTTCTCAGTTCATTGCGCAGACATGAATAAAGATATCTCCCCGGGAAGAAGAAGGGCGGGGGTGTGTTTCATGATTAACTACTCATGGTGTGATTGTGATAACATACAGAAACTCAAGTCCTTTTGTTCACCCGAACTAGAATGCTTCACAATCAAATGCTGACCGTATTACCTCCCAAGAGAATTCTCTTTGGTTATAGTCACATCCGTGTATATTCCCCCTCAAGCCAATACCACAACGGCCCTCAAAGAACTACATTGGACTCTATGCAAACTGGAAACCACATATCCTGAGGCCACATTTATTGTAGCCGTGGATTTTAACAAAGCTAATCTGAGGAAACACAACTGAAATTCTACCAACACATTGACTGTAGCAATCGATCTGAGAAAACATTGGACCAATGCTTCTCAGCTTTTCGAAATGCCTACAAGGCTCTCCTCCGCACTCCCTTCGGCAAATCTGATCACAACTCCATTTTGCTCCTCCCTTCCTATAGGCAGAAATGGAAGCAGGAAGTACACGTGCTACAGACTATTCAACTCTGGTCTGACCAATCGTAATCCATGCTTCAAGATTGTTTTGATCACGCGTACTGGGATATGTTCTGGGTATCCTCTGAGAATAACATCGATGTATACCTGGATATTGTGACTGAGTTTATCAGGAAGTGTATAGGAGAGGGTGTACCCACTGTGACTATTAAAACCTACCCTGACCAGAAACCGTGGATAGATGACAGCATCGCGCAAAACTGAAAGTGCGAACCACCGCATTTAACCATGGCAAGGTGACTGGGAATATGGCCGAATACAAACTGTAGTTATTCCCTTCATAAGGCAAACAAACAGGCAAAACGTCAGTACAGCAACAAAGTGGAGTCGCAATTCAACGGCTCAGACACAAGAGGTATGTGGCAGGGTCTTACAGACAATCACAGACTACAAAGGGAAAACCAGCCACGTCGTGGACAACAACGTCTTGCTTCTGGATAAGCTAAACACATTTTTTTCGCCCGATTTGAGTATAACACAGTGCCACCAATGCGGCCAGCTACCAAGGGCTGTGGGTTCTCCTTCTCCATGGCCGACGTGCGTAAGACATTTAAACGTGTTAACCCTCGCAAGGCTGTCCCCACCTCGCAAGGCTGTCCTTCCCTGTAGCTCAGTTGGTAGAGCATGGTGTTTGCAACACCAAGGTTGTGGGTTCGATTCCCACGGGGGGCCAGCACAGAAAAAAATGTATGAAATGTATGCATTCACTACTGTAAGTCGCTCTGGATAAAAGCATCTGCTAAATGACTAAAATGTAAAAAATGCTTCAAGATGTCCACCATTGTTCCTGTACCCAAGAAAGCAAAGGTAACTGACCTAAATGACTATTGCCCCATAACACTCACTTCTGTCATCATGAAGGACTTTGAGAGACTAGTCCAGGATCATATCACCTCCACCTTACCTGACACTCTATACCCACTTCAATTTGCTTACCGCCCCAATAGATACACAGATGATGCAATCACCATCACACTGCCCTATCCCATCTGGACAAGAGGAATTCCTATGTAAGAATGCTGTTCATTGACTATAGACATTTACATTTACGTCATTTAGCAGACGCTCTTATCCAGAGCGTCTTACAAATTGGTGCATTCACCTTATGATATCCAGTGGAACAACCACTTTACAATAGTACATCTATATCTTTTTTTTTGGGGGGGTAGAAGGATTACTATATCCTATCCCAGGTATTCCTTAAAGAGGTGGGGTTTCAGGTGTCTACGGAAGGTGGTGATTGACTCCGCTGTCCTGGCGTCGTGAGGGAGCTTGTTCCACCATTGGGGTGCCAGGGCAGCGAACAGTTTTGACTGGGCTGAGCGGGTACTGTGCTTCTGCAGAGGTAGGGGGGCCAGCAGGCCAGAGGTGGATGAACGCAGTGCCCTTGTTTGGGTGTACGGCCTGATCAGAGCCTGAAGGTACGGAGGTGCCGTTCCCCTCACAGCTCCGTAGGCAAGCACCGTGGTCTTGTAGCCGATGCGAGCTTCAACTGGAAGCCAGTGGAGTGTCCCGAGGAGCGGGGTGACGTGAGAGAACTTGGGAAGGTTGAACACCAGACGGGCTGCGGCGTTCTGGATGAGTTGTAGGGGTTTAATGGCACAGGCAGGGAGCCCCGCCAACAGGGAGTTGCAGTAATCCAGACGGGAGATGACAAGTGCCTGGATTAGGACCTGCGCCGCTTCCTGTGTAAGGCAGGGTCGTACTCTGCGAATGTTGTATAGCATGAACCTACAGGATCGGGTCACCGCCTTGATGTTAGCGGAAAATGACAGGGTGTTCCCCTGGAGGAAGAGCAGCTCCGTCTTGCCGAGGTTCAGCTTGAGGTGGTGATCCGTCATCCACACTGATATGTCTGCCAGACATGCAGAGATGCGATTCGCCACCTGGTTATCAGAAGGGGAAAGGAGAAGATTAATTGTGTGTTGTCTGCGAGGGGAGAAAGAGGTCAAAGCATAGGGTAGGGCAATGTGAGCCGGACCAGCGGTGTCGTTTGACTTAACAAACGAGGATCGGATGTCGTCGACCTTCTTTTCAAAATGGTTGACGAAGTCATCCGCAGAGAGGGAGGAGGGGGGGGGAGGGGGAGGAGGATTCAGGAGGGAGGAGAAGGTGGCAAAGAGCTTCCTAGGGTTAGAGGCAGATGCTTGGAAGTTGGAGTGGTAGAAAGTGGCTTTAGCAGCAGAAACAGAGGAGGAAAATGTAGAGAGGAAGGAGTGAAAAGATGCCAGGTCCGCAGGGAGGCTAGTTTTCCTCCATTTCTGCTCGGCTGCCCGGAGCCCGGTTCTGTGAGCTCGCAATGAGTCGTCAAGCCACGGAGCAGGAGGGGAGGCCCGAGCCGGTCGGGAGGATAGGGGACATAGAGAGTCAAAGGATGCAGAAAGGGAGGAGAGGAGGGTTGAGGGGGCAGAATCAGGAGATTGGTTGGAGAAGGATTGAGCAGAGGGAAGAGATGATAGGATGGAAGAGGAGAGAGTAGCAGGAGAGAGAGAGCGAAGGTTGCGACGGCGCAAAACCATCTGAGTAGGGGCAGAGTGAGTAGTGTTGGAGGAGAGCGAGAGGGAAAAGGATACAAGGTAGTGATCGGAGACTTGGAGGGGAGTTGCAGTGAGATTAGTAGAAGAACAGCATCTAGTGAAGATGAGGTCAAGCGTATTGCCTGCCTTGTGAGTAGGGGGGGACGGTGAGAGGGTGAGGTCAAAAGAGGAGAGGAGTGGAAAGAAGGAGGCAGAGAGAAATGAGTCAAAGGTAGACGTAGGGAGGTTAAAGTCACTCAGAACTGTGAGGGGTGAGCCATCCTCAGGAAAGGAACTTATCAAGGCGTCAAGTTCATTGATGAACTGTCCAAGGGATCCTGGAGGGCGATAAATGGTAAGGATGTTAAGCTTGAATGGGCAAGTGATTGTGACAGCATGGAATTCAAATGAGGAGATAGACAGATGGGTCAGGGGAGAAAGAGAGAATGTCCACTTGGGAGAGGTGAGGATTCCAGTGCCACCACCCCGCTGACCAGATGCTCTCGGGGTGTGCGAGAACACATGGTCAGACGAGGAGAGAGCAGTAGGAGTAGCAGTGTTTTCTGTGGTGATCCATGTTTCCGTCAGCGCCAAGAAGTCGAGGGACTGGAGGGTAGCATAGGCTGAGATGAACTCTGCCTTGTTGGCCGCAGACCGGCAGTTCCAGAGGCTGCCGGAGACCTGGAACTCCACGTGGGTCGTGCGCGCTGGGATCACCAGGTTAGAGTGGCAGCGGCCACACGATGTGAAGCGTTTGTATGGCCTGTGCAGAGAGGAGAGAACAGGGATAGACCGACACATAGTTGATAAGCTACAGGAGAGGCTACGCTAATGCAAAGGAGATTGGCATGAAAATTAACTAAACAACTGGGGAAGCGAGAGAGCAGGGCCTCCCTCACTAACAATTCACTGAAACACTAAAACGCTAAAATATAACTTTTCTAGCTACCACTAGAAATTAAAATTGATGTAAACTACAGTGGTTCAATGTTTCCAGGAATAGGCTCAAACTTAGTTTATTCCGCTAGATAACTTGGTACAGTATTCTTCTGTGAAAACCCACCTAGTGCACCGTGTCCTATGACGCCGTAGCTAACTAGCTAACTAGCATGCTAGCATCCTATAAACACACGGTTAGCACCAATACTTGGTAACAACAAGCTACCAATGGATCATTCGTGTCCGTGTCTAGTTCATAACGCAGAAGTAATTACACGTTGGCTAGCTAACACAAAGTCAGTCCTGCTGGCTACACAAGTGGCCTACACATCTCGAATGTTCAGAAAGTTAAGCTTAGGTTGCAAAAATCTTATTGACTAAAAATGATACAGCTAGCTGGTAGGGTTACCTAGCTAGCAGTGGGCGCGTTGTAGACTATGTTAGAAAATGTAGCTGGCTAGCTAACCTCGATAGTTACTCTGTACTACGCCTTGATACAAAGACAACTATGTAGCTAGCTAACATTACACTAGTCAAATCGTTCCGTTGTAATGTATATAGTTTCTACAGTACTGCTAATTGGTAAAGTTGGCTAGCTAGCAGTGGCTGTGGTGTTATGGTGTTGACGCCGTTTCGAAAACGGCGCAAACGAACGAATACAGCTGGCTAGCTAACCTTGTTAGTTCCTCAGAGCTACATCTTTATCCTTGATACAAAGACAGCAGATACAACTATGTAGCTAGCTAACAATACACTAATCAAATCGTTCCAATGTAATGTAATGAAATGTAATATTACCCGCGGAGCGAGGTGCAGCACGGCCACTCACTCCAGCATCCGGGAATTGCTCAGCATTCGACACCATCGTACCCTCCAAGCTCATCATCAAGTTCGGAGCCCTGGGTCTGAACTCCGCCCTGTGCAACTGGGTCCTGGACTTCCTTACGGGCCTCCACAGGTGGTGAAGGTAGGAAATCAGATCTCCACTTCACTGATCCCCAACACTGGAGCTCCACAAGGGTCGTGCTCAGTCCCCTCCAGTACTCCCTGTTCACCAATGATTGCGTGGCCATGCACGCCTCTAACTCAATCATCAAGTTTGCAGACAACACAACAGTAGTAGGCTTGATTACCAACAACGACAAGACAGCCTACAAGGAGGATGTGAGGGCACTCAGAGTGTGGTGTCAGGAAAACAACCTCTCACTCAACTTCAACAAAACAAAGGAGATGATCGTGGACTTCAGGAAACAGCAGAGGGAGCACCCCTCTATCCACATCAATGGGACAGTAGTGGAGAAGGTGGAAAACTTCAAGTTCCTCGGTGTACACATCACAGACAAATTGAAATGGTCTACCCACACAGACAGTGTGATGAAGAAGGCACAACAGCACCTCTTCAACATCAGGAGACTGAAGAAATTTGCCTTAACACCAAAAACCCTCACAGACTTTTACAGATGAGAGCGTCCTGTCGGGCTGCATCACCGCCTGGTACTGCAATTGTTCCGCCCGCAACAGCAGGGCTCTCTAGAGGGTGGTGCGGTCTGCCCAACGCATCAAAGGGGCCAAACTACCTGATGTCCAGGACCCCTACAGCACCCGATGTCACAGGAAGGCCAAAAAGATCATCAAGAACAACAACCACCTAAGCCACTGCCTGTTCACCGCGCTATCATCCAGAAGGCGTACAGGTGCATAAAAGTTGGGACCGAGAGACTGATAAACAGCTTCTATCTCAAGGCCATGAGACCGTTAAATAGTCATCACTAGCACCTTATATATAGACTTGAAATCACTGGCCACTTTAATAATTGAACACGAGTCACTTTAATAATGATTTACTCATCTTTACTCATTTTGCATTACTCATCCATCTCATATGTATATACTGTATTCTATTCAACTGTATTTTAGTGTATGCTGCTCCGACGTTGCTCATCCAAATATTTATGTATTCCTAATTCCATTCCTTTAGTTTAGATTTGTGTGTATTGTTGCGAAATTGCTAGATAATCCTTGTTAGATATTACTGCACTGATGGAGCTAGAAACACAAGCATTTCGCTACACCCGCAATAACATCTGATATACATGTGTATGTGACCAATTTTTGATTTGATTTATCATGAAATGCTTACTTACAAGCCCTTAACCGACAATGCAGTTAAAAAAAATTGCTAATAAAAATATTTACTAATAAACTAAAGTAACAAATAAAAGAGCAACAATAAAATAACAATAACAAGGCTATATACCGGGGGACCGGTACCGAGTCAATGTGCAGGTGTAACAGTGTAGGTTCCGTCCCTCTCTTCGCCCCAACCCGGGCTCGAACCAGGGACCCTTGCACACATCAACAACTGACACCCACGAAGCATCGTTACCCATCGCACCACAAAAGCCGCGGCCCTTGCAACGCAAGGGGAAACCCTACTTCAAGTCTCAGAGCGAGTGACGTCACTGATTGAAACGCTATTAGCGCGCACCACCGCTAACTAACTAGCCATTTCACATCGGTTACACTCACCCCCCTTTTGACCTCCTCCTTTTTCCGCAGCAACCAATGATCCGGGTCACGGCACCAATGTAACAGTGTAGGTTCCGTCCCTCTCTTCGCCCCAACCCGGGCTCTAACCAGGGACCCTTGCACACATCAACAACTGACACCCACGAAGCATCGTTACCCATCGCGCCACAAAAGCAACGCAAGGGGAAACCCTACTTCAAGTCTCAAAGCGAGTGACGTCACTGATTGAAACGCTATTAGCGCGCACCACCGCTAACTAACTAGCCATTTCACATCGGTTACACAGGGATATAGGTTAGTTCAGGTAATTGAGGTAATATGTACATGTAGGTAGGGGTAAAGTGACTATGCATAGATAATAAACAGCGAGTAGCAGCCGCGTAAACAAATGGGGGAGGGGTTCAATGCAAAGAGTCATTTGATTAGCTGTTCAGCAGTCTTATGGCTTTGGGGTAGAAGCTGTTATAGAAACCTTTTGGACCTAGTCTTGGAACTCCATACCGCTTGCCGTGCGGTAGCAGAGGGAACAGTATATGTCTAAGGTGGCTGGAGTTTTTTGCAATTTTAGGGAGTTCCTCTTACGCCGCCTGGTATAGAGGTCTTGTAAGGCTTGACGCTTGGCCCCAGCGATGTACTGGGCCGTACGAATGCAACCAGTCAGGATGCTCTCGATGGTGCAGCTGTAAAACTTTGAGGATCTGAGGACCCATGCCAAATCTTTTCAGGCACTTATTGTAAGAGTAGGGGTGTTAACCCCGGTGTCCTGGCTAAATTCCCAATCTTGCCCTTATACCATCATGTCCACCTAATCATCCCAAGCTTCCAATTGGCTCATTCATCTCCCTCCTCTCCCTTGTAACTATTCCCCATGTCATTGATGTATACAAAAATTTGTTCTCAGTCAACTTACCTGGTAAAATAAGGGTCAAATATATAGTACCAGTCAAATGTTTGGACACACCTATTTTTACTATTTTTTCCATTGTAGACATCAAAACTATGAAATAACACATATGGAATCATGTAGTAATCAAAAAACCATTTAACAAATCAAAATATGTTTTATATTTTATATTCTTAAAAGTAGCCACCCTTTGCCTTGATGACAGGTTTGCACACTCTATTATTTGTATTATTTTTTACCCTGTTTTCTCCCCAATTTCGTTGTATCCAATTGGCAGTTACAGTCTTGTCTCATCGCTGCAACTCCCGTATGGACGCTGCAACTCCCAGGTAAAGTGAAGGTCGAGAACCGTGCATCCTATGAAACACAACCCAAACAGGCCACACTGCTTCTTGACACAATGCCCACTTTACCCGGCAGCCAGCCGCACCAATGTGTAGGAGGAAACACCATGCACCTGGAGACCGTGTCAGAGTGCACTGCACCTGGCCTGCCACAGGAGTCCTTAGTGCGCGATGGAACAAGGACAACCCTGCCGGCCAAACCCTCCCCAAACCCGGACGACGCTGGGCCAATTGTGCGCCACCCCATGGGTCTCCCGGTCTAGGCCGGCTGTGACAGAGCCTGGACTCAAATCCAGAATCTCTAGTGGCACAGCTAGCACTGCGATGCAGTGCCATAGACCACTGCACCACTCGGGAGGCCAGGTTTGCACACTCTTGGCATTCTCTCAACCAGCTTCCTTAGGAATGCTTTTTCAACAGTATTGAAGGAGTTCCCACATATTCTGAGCACATGATGGCTGCTTTTCCTTCACTCTGCAGTCCAACTCATCCCAAACCATCTCAATTGGTTTGAGGTCCGGTGATTGTGGAGGCCAGGTCATCTGATGCAGCACTCCATCACTCTCCTTCTTGGTCAAATAGCCCTTACATAGCCTGGAAGTGTGTTTTGGGTCATTGAAAGCACAAACCAGATGAGAATGCCTATTGCTGCATAATGCTGTGGTAGCCATGCTGATTAAGTGTGCCTTGAATTCTAAATCAATCACCGACCGTGTCACCAGCAAAGCACCACCACACCACCACACCTTCTCGTCCATGCTTTACGGTGGGAACCACACATGTGGAGATCATCCGTTCACCTACTCGGTTGGAACCCAAAATCTCAAATTTGGACTCATCAGACCAAAGAACAGATTTCCACCGGTCTAATGTCCATTGCTCGTGTTTCTTGGCCCAAGCAAGTCTCTTCTTATTATTGGTGTCCTTTAGTAGTGGTTTCTTTGCAGCAATTTGACCATGAAGGCCTGATTTACGCAGTCTCCTCTGAACAGTTGATGTTGAGATGTGTCTGTTACTTGAACTCATTTATTTGGGCTTCAATCTGAGGCTGGTAACTCCTTTTCCAAAATCTGCTTTTTTCTAAACAATTGTGGAATGAACTTATCCTCTGCAGCAGAGGCAACTCTGGGTCTTCCTTTCCTGTGGCAGTCCTGATGAGAGCCAGTTTCATCATAGTGCTTGATGGTTTTTGCAACTGCACTTGAAGAAACGTTCAAAGTTCCGGATTGACTGACCTTCATTTTATTTTATTTTATTTTTGTTATTTCACCTTTATATAACCAGGTAGGCAAGTTGAGAACAAGTTCTCATTTACAATTGCGACCTGGCCAAGATAAAGCAAAGCAGTTCGACAACATACAACAACACAGAGTTACACATGGAGTAAAACAAATATACAGTCAATAATACAGTAGAAAAATAAGTCTATGTACAATGTGAGCAAATGAGGTGAGATAAGGGAGGTAAAGGCAAATAAAGTCCATGGTGGCAAAGTAAATACAATATAGCAAGTAAAACACTGGAATGGTAGATTTGTAGTAGAAGAAAGTGCAAAGTAGAAATAGATATAATGGGGTGCAAAGGAGCTAAATAAAATAAATACTGTAGGGGAAGAGGTAGTTGTTTGGGCTAAATTATAGATGGGCTATGTAAAGGTACAGTGATCTGTGAACTGCTCTGACAGCTGGTGCAGCTAGTGAGGGAGATAAGTGTCATATAAGTTCATGTCATAAAATAATGATGGACTGTTGTTTCTTTTAGCTTATTTGAGCTGTTCTTGTCATAATATGGACTTGCTATTTTACCAGATAGGGCGATCTTCTGTATACCACCCTACCTTGTCACAACACAACTGGTTGGCTCAAACACATTAAGGAAAGCAATTCCACAAATTAACTTATAACAAGGCACACCTGTTAATTGAAATACATTCCAGGTGACTACCTCATGAAACTGGTTGAAAGAATGGCAAGTGTGTGCAAAGCTGTAATCAAGGCAAAGGGTTGCTACTTTGAAAAATCTCAAATATGAAATATATTTTGATTTGATTAACACTTTTTTGGCTACTACATGATTCCATATGTATTATTTCAGAGTTGTGATGTCTTCACTATTATTCTACAATGTAGAAAATAGTAAAAATAAAGAAAAACCTTTGAATGAGTAGGTGTGTCCAAACTTTTGACTGGTGCTGTATATATTTTTTTGTAAATGTGGGGTTGGAACCAGTTCAGGGAACAGAACCAAAAACCGTAACAAATAACAAAATGTTTCAACTGTCAGAATCAGAACTGGGCACGAAAGAGATCTATACAGGTGATCTACAACAGAACTGTTGTTTTCAAAGTATGGGACTCGGTTAATAACATTATTTTACATTCCGGGCTTTCTTTCCAGTCCCAGAAAAAATGCAACAAAGCAGCTATGCAAAGCTCTCACTCTGTCAATCAAAAACTAAAAACTTCTTCCATTGTCTGCCTGCCAGCTGGAAATCTTTACCAGTGTGTGTCACTAGCGGTTCTGGGGGGGGGGGGGGGGGGGGTTGGAGTACCCCTGTGACAACAATTTTGGACCCCCTTGTGGCCACCCTACATGTGGAGTATGAAATAATTTTTACATAACACATTTTTGCTATCGTTCTTTTTTTACATCCGTTATTAGACAGTGGCAATGATGATGATTATGAACATGGTATTTTGCCTGCTAATGCCTGCAATGCAGTGAAGAAAACGATATGACAACAATAACGTCTAATGTATCTGGCCCCTTAACAGTACAACTGGCCCCAGCTTGGCCCCCACAGTTGAAATGGTCTACAATCGCCACTGGTGTGTGTGCACATGTAGGCTACCTGCACCTACCCTTCCGAAACTTAGGCTACTGACAAGCATCATCACAAGCGTCGTCAGAAGATAAGGAAAGATATTTTTAATTTGAGATGAATGGATTTACTTTTTCAATGCTAGTTAAGAATACTATTAGTTATCACATTTCACATTGGATTTACTAACTACAAAAACGTAAGACGTGTTTTTAATTCTGGTGCCACTCGGCACACACAAGCTTGTTAGCTAGCTAGCTTGCTCTGGTCCAACATTAAGCCAACTCTCTGAAGTTCAAACACATTCCAAGTTCGTCCATAGAAGCCGCTCCTCCGTAGGTATAATTCTGTGGGCATAAATCAGATAATGCATGTCATCACAAGATGCCCAGTGCTTCAATTGCATCAAGCCAAGCCTCTTCCTCGACCCTCTTTCACTCCCTCCCCACCCGCAAAATTTCAGTTGCATCTTGCACCCTACACTTGTCTTTCCATCACGTATGTAAACAAAGCTTGCCCGCTCCATAGCAAGATGCTCTATCCGCACTGATTGTTGAAGTCATTTAATGTCGAACTAAATGTAAAACCATTATGATTTCAGAGATTTAAAAAGGAACAGAAAGGAATGATTTCAATCGTTACTTTTTGTGGGGTTTGAACCAATTCAGAACTTTATTTTGCAAGTGGAACAGTGGAATGGAATGAAAAAAAATATTGATTGGAAAATAATTCCGGTTCCAACCCCTGGATGTAATACACAAGAAGATGATGTGGGAGAGTGAATAAAGTGTGATTAATGATGGGATCAACTTGAGTGAGGCATACTGTGCTGTAGGCTAAGAGGAGCTAGCATGAACCACAGTGACTAAAGCAGTCTCCATCCGTCTCCACCCCTCCCTCTTTCTCTGTATTGTACTTTACCTCACACTTCCTCAACATGTTATTTCCTGTTCAGCCGTTGGCATGGCAACACATTTTTGTTTGTTTTCTCTGGTAATGACAGGGTACAAAGCAAAAGCAGATAACGAGACGCCCACATGCCCACACAAAACACTCATTTGTGATCTCATCCAAAGAGCTGGAGGTAATGAAAGTGCACTTACATGCATGAAAAGACTCCCAGGACTGGAGTTAAGACAAAGAAATATGAAGATTAAATATACAATCTGTATAAACTAGCATGTAGTGTTGAATATGTATCGGAGATAGAGAGAGACAGAAGCAGAGACAAAGAGGGAGAGCGAGCTAGGCTGAGCTCTAGACCACCAAGCCTAGTTGAGTTACCCTCCAGAGAACAATAGTTGTCCTAGTTTCTCTCTGTGGGGAGACAACAGTGACCCACACGGAAAAGACGGTCCTGTCCTTCATGGGCGTGCTGGGCCTTTTGTGTCATATTTGTTGTTGTCAACTAAGGTCTTTCAAAGCACTTAGGCACACAGTGATTGTCATGGCCAAATGTAGCACAAACAAAAATGTCTGACAAAATGTCAACAGTGTAGCACAATGGAATACTTCAGATGCTCAAACAGCAAACCATTTCACCTGTGCTTACCTGTTTATCTTAGTCAAAAGTACACAGGAACTTGCTCAAGAGTGAACATGGCCTTTGACTGAGAGGATAATATTTCTCTAAAAGGGGTCAATTTCATTTCATTGATGTCTGGGATATAAACCCTTAAGGAATAATGAGAGACAGGTTGACAGACAGCCAGTCAATAGAACTAGAGAGAGAGAACAGGGAGAGTGATATAGGAGGGAGAAGCAGAAAATCAGAGACAAAGAAGAAAGTATTGAGCTGTCTGTGAGCATTCTCAATAATTTAACCAAAAGCCCAACAAATCCAACTTGGTTCTGTTCTGGCTCTCCACATGACGTAAGTATGAGTAGAATAGGAGCACAGGAGGTTAACTGGTGTGTGGCAGGCGAGCCTAAACCCCCAAAATGTACTGGCTGAGTCAGCCAGTACACATCCAGTAAGAGTTTCCACCACTCTCATGGGTTTGCTCACAAGCACACAGACAGACAGACAGACAGACAGACAGACAGACAGACAGACAGACAGACAGACAGACAGACAGACAGACAGACAGACAGACAGACAGACCCTCGTGGTCAATACTGCTTGTGGTAACGGCCTGGCCGACTAATGGCACTTCCTCAGCATTCCACTCCAGCAACGTGCCTTTTTCCCTTGGAGCAGCGCATTGATAGGAATGTGGCTTGACACGATTGCAAGATGTCCATATATGTGCAGAGGGATGAGAAAGCTGGTTTCACCAACCATTAAACTATGAGGGCAAAGACTCTGGTGAGGATGAACTGTAAGTTAGAGTTGGAGTAGTGGACTATACCTTTGTCACATTGTCAGTAGTGAATAGGCAGATGATATTACCCCTTGTGGTGATTAAAACAGGCTACTCATTAAACAGGTATCAGTTAATCAATTAGAGGGAATAAGTAAGGAGGACATGACCTAGACAAGCCTCAGTGAGATCAACTCTTTAGAAAATACCATCAAGAGCTCGGATTCTGTTATATCAAAAACCATCAAAGCAAACTTATCATTTGATCTGTATTTTCTCTTTCTGGTTAAGATGTGAGCTTTAAGGACGATAGTGAGGAAATGGAACCATGTTGGTTGCAGTGGTGCAGTTTCCTGTGGGGATTGGTTAACCTCTCTCTACAACCACTTAAACATGATGTGATGTTTACAGCATGAGCCACAATGGTCTCTGTGTGTGTATGTGTCTCTCTGTGTGTACGTGCGTACCTCGTGTGTGTGTGTGTGTGTGTGTGTGTGTGTGTGTGTGTGTGTGTGTGTGTGTGTGTGTGCGTGCGTGCGTGCGTGCGTGCGTGCGTGTGTGTGTGTTTATGCGGCCCTCTGTCTCTGTGTGTGTGTACCTCTGTGTGTGTTTAGAGAATGGGATAGGTCAGCCCTACCTCACCCCTGCTCAGTTGACGCAGCAAGGTCAGAGCCAGAATGAACCGACTGGGCCGAGCATCATGGGAGCATGACTGGACTGCTTCAAAAGGCCTGGCTTTGCTCTACAATAAACAGAGAGAACGAGGGGCTTGGCTGGTGTTTGGGAGACGGGACGGTTCGGTTCGGGCAGCCAGGTGAGTCTACTGTATGACCAGCTGGAATGTCCCGGTGTCATTCACCTCTGGGTCATACAGTACATACTCAGAGGAAGACAAAGAAAGTCACACACTGTTACACTCCTATTTGATGCATAGGTGAACCAATCGCAACAATATTTGGGCACAATGTGCTTTCGTCATACTTAGAGAGTCATGACAGTTAAGCCCACAGGTGCAGTGGTATAGCGCTTAAATGCCACCAAACCAGAACCCCTCCCATCCACTACCAATGAATAAGGAAATGGTATGGTTGAGGGGACTGTTTAAAGAAATTACTAAGAAGGGACACACCAATATAGAAAGGGAAGTGTTTTTTTGACAGATGACAGATTTTCAGCATACAGTTTCAGTAGCCACCTGTTAGAATGAGTGATTTAATAAAAGGAAGCAGAAGTAGTGAGGGACGAGGGGAGGGCAGAGGAAATCCTGTCCACAATGGTTAAATACACTTGAGCGTGAGTGTGAATGGGAATGGGCCTTTTACCAAGTCTGATGATCATTCACAAAGCCTGCTCACCCAGAGGAGTGTGTGTGTGTGTGTGTGTGTGTGTGTGTGTGTGTGTGTGTGTGTGTGTGTGTGTGTGTGTGTGTGTGTGTGCATGTGTGTGTGTGTGACAGAGCGAGCTGGCCACAAAAGACGTCTAATCAAACAATATGAAAACAAAAACAATATAGGCAATATCGCTCGTTGGATTAGTTCTATATGATGGACACAACTCTGGCAAATTTTAAATGTGACAACTTCTTTTACTGATAAATGCGATCTTTCATATTGTTTTCTGTGGCAACTGTGGTATTTAAGATTGAAAAATGTGCCTACTCGTCAACAATGTCCATTAATTACGAGGAGATTGCATATCAAACACTAGGCTAGGATCTAGCTAAATAGTTTGTTGCTAGCAGACCTGCCAATATGACAACGAACTGTCCTGTTATCTGGTTTTAATGGCCTCTGATATTATAGGTTTGTATAAACGTAGCGTGGGCATCCTGATATTATAGGTTTATATAAACCTAGCGTGGGCATCCTGATATTACAGGTTTATATAAACGTAGCGAGGGCCTCCTGATATTATAGGGTTATATAAACCTAGCGTGGGCCTCCTGATATTATAGGGTTTTATAAACGTAGCGTGGGCATCCTGATATTACAGGTTTATATAAACGTAGCGTGGGCCTCCTGATATTATAGGTTTATATAAATCTAGCGTGGGCCTCCTGATCTTACAGGTTTATATAAACGTAGCGTGGGCCTCCTGATATTACAGGTTTATATAAACGTAGCGTGGGCCTCCTGATATTACAGGTTTATATAAACGTAGCGTGGGCCTCCTGATATTATAGGGTTATATAAACCTAGCGTGGGCCTCCTGATATTATAGGGTTTTATAAACCTAGCATGGACCTCTGATATTATATGTTTATATAAACATAGCGTGGGCCTCCTCTGAAAGGCCTGGATTTGTTAATGGTCCAATGCAGCCATTTTTATCTCAATATCAAATCATTTCTGGTTAACAATTAAGTACCTTACTGTGATTGTTTTCAATTAAAATGGTAAAAAATATATATATATATTTTTAGCAAGAATTTTGCTACAGTATGACTATCTGGGGGTAGTCTGAGTGGGGAGGGGAAAACTGAAAACAAGCTATTGTTGACAGAGATTTGGAACTTTTATTTGGCCCCCCAAGTAATTTTTTGGAGAGGTGACATAGAAGACTGTAAAAACACCAACAAATCAGGTCCGTGATTTTAATTTTGGAAATCTGTTCCAAAGTATTACCACACATAATAGAGTGATATGTGATAGTATACAAGTGTAAGCAAGTTTTGAAATGATTATGTTTTAGTCAAATATTATATTTGTTTGGGCTCCTTGTGGTCAATTTGAAGGTAACAAATTATTTGTAATTATGTTCTGGCCCCCTGACCATCTGCTCAGGAAAAATGGCCCATGGCTGAATCTAGTTGATGATCCCTGGTCTATTATCTAATTTACCGCCTTGTGATGTCACCACCAGGCAGGCCAAAACTCCATGCCACCAAAACAGGCAGATAGTTCTGGATATTTCTACACTAAAAGTGCATTATCATAATTCTCATGATTTCACAGTATTTTTCCAACATCATGGTGTGGAATTATACACTTAGTGGTCTGTTCATGAAAATGGTTTGCTCCTACATACAATGAGTCACATGGCCGTGTCTTGCTAAATAAAGCAGGCAGACAGACATTAAAGCATTCAGTTACTGTTTGATTGATTGTTAGAATGGGCAAAACGAGTGACCTAAGCGACTTTGAGCATGGTATGATCATTGGTTCCAGGTGCGCCGGTTCTAGTATCTCAGAAATGGCCTGCCTCCTGGGCTTATCATACCGAGAATTGTGCGTCAAACAAAAAACTTCCTGTCAGTGGCAGTCCTGTGGATGAAAACAGCTCGTTGATGAGAGGTCGAAAGAGAATGGCACGAATCGTGCAAGCTAACAAGCAGGCCACAAACAGGCAAATAACAGCATAGTATAACAGTGGTGTGCAGAACAGCATCTCGGGAACGCACAACTCGGTCCCTGTCATGGATAGGATATTGCAGCAGACAACCACTACGGGTTGCACTCCTATCAGCTAAAAACAAGAAGCAGCAGCTTTAGTGCGCACACGATCACCAACACTGGACAATTGAGTGGAAAAACCTGGACCTACGAATCCCAGTTCCTGTAGCGTAATGCTAATGGCAGAGTCAGGATTTGACGTAAGCAGCAGTAGTCCATGGCGGTGATGTTGGTGGCGGTGATGTACAGTAACTGTGTGGGGAATGCTATCCTGGCACACTGTAGGTGCCTTGAAACCAATTGAGCAATGTTTGAACGCCACACCTTGCAGAATCCATTCCCCAAATAGTTCAGGCTGTTCTGGAGTCAAAGGGGTGTCCAACCAGGAGCTAGATGGGTGTATCTAATAAACTGGCCATTGAGTGTATATAAAACAGGGATTTCACACTTTTGACTGCACTGGGCCTTTAAGATATGAATGTATGGTTCACTGCCTTGATAAAGTTAAATGGGTGAGGGACAAGGAGGAGTAAGACAGAGGGAGAGAGAGGGATGGGCTAGGGTGGTATTGAGTAGAGTGAAGGAGTTTGTCCCCCTCTCTCTCGCCCTCCCTCCAGTCAGAATTTTTAATCAATACCTCCCACCCTTCCTCCTCCACTGCCCACACCACAGTGAGTAGCCTGCCTCACCTGCATGTTCCCCATTGGGTCTGTACTCAAACCACTGCATTCTGTTAGTCCATTCTGTTAGGCTCCAAGACACTCCAGGTCACATACACACACACGCCCTCAAGTTGGATCAGAAGGACATCTGGACACTACTATAATAGACAAGCCATCACACCATGAGAGGATTTGCCCTCTTCTGTCTCCATGGCAACTGCCCATGGTACTACTGATGTCACGTGATTCACCATGCTGTGTGTCCGTGAGTGTGCCCTCCAGCCATACACCCCAGTAACTATAACATGCTGGCCACCCTCATTTCATCAAAACCATGTCCTTCTAAAATAGCCAATTGGATGTGTTCCTCTGCAGCGAGCGGTCCCCGGCTCCAGCCGTTCTGGGTAATGAGATTGGGCTGAATGACAGAGACTTGCAGCCTCCACTCAAGGAAGGAAATGTCACTCCGTGGTAGGATGCCGCAAAATGTCAGAATCTGTCCTGCCAGGGGGGTTTACAGGGATGAAATTCCTATTGGCATTCTGGAACACTTTCTGACTCCCAGATAAAAGACAGTCCCGCTGTTTGTCAATAGACCAGGAAGGTTGTGATTTGTGTACCATTGCTACATGAGTTACTATTAGCTGTGTGAATGTAACCACGATAGCAATGCTTCCACCTGTCTAGTGCCAAGGTTTTGTGGTCTTAGCCTTCTCTGTCTGGCATCCCAACTAGAGTCGTGAAAGGATGTGTACACCCCTCTCCCAGAGCAGAGACCACCCCCTTTCTCCCTCCTTTCATCCCTCTCCTCCATCCCCATGAATCCCCCTGGCATGTGAGCCTGTCTTTGATGGACCTCTCCACATCCGCTCCCTTTCTCCTGTGGTTCTGTCGAGTCAGGCCTTTGGCCAGATCTAATCTATGGGCCGATGGTTCTCGGAGGGGAATCAAACCTACCGTATCTGCCTGCAGCAGCTGCTACCTCCCCTGTATCCATATATACACACGATATACTAGGCAGTACAATGAAGGGAAAATGAGACCATTACAATGGACTGGATTACATTTTCAGTAAAACGAGATTGGCAGAGATGAGGAAGATTATCTTGGCTGGTGCAGAGATACAGTAGGAGGATGTAGGGTAATAACATATGGCTTCCTGTGTAAAACGCAAAGCTAT
This sequence comes from Salmo trutta, assembly GCF_901001165.1. Lineage (NCBI taxonomy): Eukaryota > Metazoa > Chordata > Actinopteri > Salmoniformes > Salmonidae > Salmo > Salmo trutta. The sequence continues at coordinate 35,367,423 of NC_042963.1, forward strand.
ATCTCATAAAATGACTTGCACATATGCTGTATACATAAAAGATCCTATGGTATGTCAATATGAGAAATAATAGCGAACCCCACTGAATATTTTGATGGCTTTTCAGGGTTGTGTGTGAGTTGGGGACAGTGGGAACAGAATAGCTGTCATTCCGTAACAACAAACAAAATGTATATTTTCCTCCTATTGTATCTACTTGGTTATAACAGGGGTGTTTGTCCCTCTCTCTCTTTTCACACCTTCCATCGCCATGGTAACTAGGAGACAGTGGCTGGGTGTGCGTGGAAATGGGTGGAAAAACAGTGGGCACACTGTAGAAAGCAGCTGTGTGGTGCCAATTGCCTGTATGCCCCCTGCACCCCCGCCCGTCTATCTCCCCCCACTCACCCTCCCTCTCAAAATAGAATGCACACATCTTTCCTTGCTACCACAGCAACGGCTCAAGCCAACTTCAAAGGAAGAACAAAATGTTCTCTCACCGCAGGTTGTATGCAGTGTAAGGGATGAAAATCAGCACTGTCACCGGTGAAATAGTGGGAGGGACCCTGGGTTTTGCCTTGATGTTGCCTTCTGGGAGGGGGGGACTCTTAATTGGATCCTGGTAATTGTAACCAGTATAGTATGAGTGGAGGTCAGGTTTCATTTGTATGTTATTTTCTCATTCACTTGGCATACCATAGCCCTTTCTGAGATATTGAATATATAGCTAGTCTGAATTTCCTGTATCTACAGTAGATAGAATCAGTCATTTCCTGAAAGTAAGGACATATATAAATTGGAACACTTCTAGTGTGTCCAATGACACTATCAATATCCCACACCTTTTCTTAACCCTAACAGAGCTCTTTGTGGCCCTAACAGAGCTCACCTTCGTTACATCAGAGGTTCTCTATGTAATTCTGATTGGAGATCATAGGCATTCCCTGATTCGTCTCAGCCCCACGTGAGACATCACATGCTCTGCGGGATGGCACTGGGACCTGTTCAGTACACAGAACATAACAAATGCATTGAAATAGGAGGTCATAGGTGGACTTGTCCAATGAGAACTCTCATTTCCTTAGAGGCCCTACTCTCCAACATTTCTTTACATGCTACCTATCCCACAACACACTACTTACCTACAGAAGAACATGTATTTGTTTTAGGATACAGTGCCCCACCAGTGCTGAGACACATAAATAGCTTTTCTAAACATACACTACATGACAAAAAGTCTCATTGCAAAATCATGGGCATTAATATGGAGTTGGTCCCCCCTTTGCTGTTACAACAGCCTCCACTCTTCTGGGAAGACTTTCCACCAAATGTCGGAACATTGCTGTGGGGACTTGCTTCCATTCAGCCACAAGAGCATTAGTGAGGTCAGGCGCTGATGTTGGGAGATTAGGCCTGGCTCGCAGTCGGCTTTCCAATTCATCCCAAAGGTGTTCGATGGGGTTGAGGTTAGGGCTTGTGCAGGCCAGTCAAGTTCTTCTACACTGATCTCAACAAACCACTTCTGTATGGACCTCGCTTTGTGCACAGGGACATTGTCAAGCTGAAACAAGGCCTTCCCCAAACTTGCCACAAAGTTGGAAGCCTAGAATCCTTTAGAATGTCATTCATTGTATGCTGTAGCGTTAAGATTTCCCTTTACTGGAACTAAGGGGCCTAGCTCGAACCATGAAAAACATCTCCAGACCATTATTCCACCTCCACCAAACTTTACAGTTGGCAGTATGCATTGGGGTAGGTAGCGTTCTCCTGGCATCCGCCAAATCCAGATTGGTCCTTTGGACTGCCAGATGGTGAAGCTTGATTCATCACTCCAGAGAACGCGTTTCCACTGCTCCAGAGTCCAAAGGCGGCGAGCTTTACACCACTCCAGCAGACGCTTGGCATTGTGCATGGTGATCTTAGGCTTATGTGCGGCTGCTTGGCCATGGAAACCCATTTTATGAAGCTCCCGACGAGCAGTTCTTGTGCTGACGTTGCTTCCAGTCACAGTTTGGAACTCAGTGGTGAGTGTTGCAACCGAGGACAGACGTGCTACATGCTTCAGAACTCGGTGGTCCCGTTTTGTGCACTTGTGTGGCCTACAACTTCTCGGCTGAGCCGTGGTTGCTCCTAGACATTTCTACTTCACAATAACAGCACTTTCAGTTGACTGTGGCAACTCTAACAGGGCAGACACTTGACAAACTGACTTGTTGGAAAGGTGGCATCTTATGGCGGTGGCACATTGAACGTCAATGAGCTATTTAGTAAGGCCATTCTACTGCTTTATCCATGTGTATTTTTGACATCTGTTTTCTTGGGGTGGTTATAATACAGTGTTTTAAATACAGTAAATTGGAATATATCATATTGAGAGATTTCAGTGGATTTTTTTCCCCTCGTAAACCTTCAGGAGACCTGACAGAAACTACAATCCCAACAAAGTCTTTAGTCAGAATGTTGAGGGAAATTTCAAAGTGCCACTCCCTCTGTCAGGAAAAATGTATTCACACAGGAGAAACGCAGTGCAGTCGATGGCCGATAATAAATACATGAGAGAAATGTACAAAAACAACATCAGCATCGGTTTGCATTGTCCAGGTGAATGGATAAAAACTCATTGAGACATGGGTCGTAGCATTGGCACTTCCATCAAAAAGCCTTATCATTGATGATCATGAAATAGCAGAGGTCATAAAAAGTAATATCTACTGTATCTATGGGGCGGCAGGTAGCCTGGTGGTTAGAGCGTTGGACTAGTAACCGAAAGGTTGCAAGATCGAGCTGACAAGGTAAAAATCTGTCGTTCTGCCACTGAACAAGGCAGTTAACCCACTGTTCCCAGGCCGTCATTGAAAATAAGAATTTGTTCTTAACTGATTTGCCTAGTTAAATGAAGGTAAAATAAAACATATGTACAAGCCAATGGCACAACTAGCCATGACAATGTCAATTTAGTTCAAATAAGACAGCTGCTCCTTTGCAGAACACACTATAAGTTTCATGATGGAAGTGTTCTCTCTCTCCTTCCTTCCCTTTCTCCATCCCTCTATCTCAGGCTAGTGACATGCGCTGCGGCCTCTCCAGGTTGGCACAAAACTTGTCCAGGAAGCGTGATGCCAGCTCGTCGTCCACTAGGCACCCGTCAGTAGACAGGGTGACGGTCATCAGCTGCTGGGTGCTCAGGGCACCGGTCTCCTCAGTCAGACGGAGCACAGCCCTGGAGGTGTCCACGCCAAGGATACACACCTGCGGAGGGTTGATCACCGCACTGAACCCACTGATGCCAAACATGCCCAGGTTAGAAATACTGTCAGGGAGAGACAGGAAGGGAAGGAGAGAGACAGAGATTTCACCATTTGTACCAATAAAGCTAATTTTAATTTGTGAGAGGAATTGGGAGGAATAAATAGGGGGAGGAGAGAGAGAGAGAGAGAATGAAGGAGCGGTGGGGGAAAGCGAGAGAGAGAAAAAAGACGAAGGATTGTGGTGAGAGAGGAAAGGAGGGAGGGGAATGAGAGAGAGAGGAGACAATGGGCATTGCATCATTAGTCTGGCTCAGCCAGGGAAAACATGCAGACAATTAACCAAGGGGAGATTACAGCCAGACATAATGGGGCCTTATTACTACCTATTCCCTGTTACTAATTCAGTCAAGACAGCATGCACTCAAAACACAAAGAGGCTGTGTGTGAGGTGAATTAAGGAGAATACAAAAGAGGATACCAGGAGACATTTCCTCAATAGACACATAAAGACATTGTGCCACTTCCAACAGCCTGAGGTGAACTCACAGAGAGAGAGAGAGAGAGAGAGAGACCATCCTATATCTGTGTTTAGTGAGCAATAACATCCACAGGCAATTTCCTGTGTGGGTTAATAACATAGCCAGGTCTGGGGGATGAAGGGATGGATAAAGGGAGGGAAGAAGCATGCATACGTCTTCAAGAAGAGATAGAAAGTGCTTGCATCATTTATAGAAATTAATTATCCTCCTCTCTGACACAGAAACCCCATTTATGTCTAAATTACCCAATTAATTCAAATGAGTTAAAACAGCCCGCCCTCCCCTGGAATGGATAGCCACATAATTGATGGCTCTTGTCGTCTGGCCACATATTCTCTTCATGCCTGCATGTGATAATGTAGAATCTGTATATTATATGGACTAGCTGTAATGGTTGTAACACTAATAGCAGGACATTAATGACTGCTTCCCTACCAGTAGCCTACTGGCCTATTCAAGAAATGATTAGCTTAGCGCCTGGTACAAATGCCGCAGATTGTCAGTGGTGAACCAGATACAGCTATAGAACACCTTGCTCCCACACCGTAGACTTGTATGTCTGCATATTCAAATGTTTGACTATGTTGAAGTGCTAAGTAAGAACCTGAGTCAAACACCAGTTCACCGTCTAACAAGCCAAGAGAGAAATCCCACAGCCAAGTCCCCACTGCATTTGTACAAAACATATCTATCAAAATAATATTCCAGGTGTAAAGGACTGAGGGTTACAGTGAGGGAAAAAAGTATTTGATCCCCTGCTGATTTTGTACGTTTGCCCACTGACAAAGAAATGATCAGTCTATCATTTTAAAGGTAGGTTTACTTGAACAGTGAAAGACAGAATAATAACCAAAAAATCCAGAAAAACGCATGTCAAAAATGTTATAAAATGATTTGCATTTTAATGAGGGAAATAAGTACTTGACCCCTCTGAAAAACATGACTTAGTACTTGGTGGCAAAACCCTTGTTGGCAATCACAGAGGTCAGCCGTTTCTTGTAGTTGGCCACCAGGTTTGCACACATCTCAGGAGGGATTTTGTCCCACTCCTCTTTGCAGATCTTCTCCAAGTCATTAAGGTTTCGAGGCTGACGTTTGGCAACTCGAACCTTCAGCTCCCTCCACAGATTTTCTATGGGATTAAGGTCTGGAGACTGGCTAGGCCACTCCAGGACCTTAATGTGCTTCTTCTTGAGCCACTCCTTTGTTGCCTTGGCCGTGTGTTTTGGGTCATTGTCATGCTGGAATACCCATCCATGACCCATTTTCAATGCCCTGGCTGAGGGAAGGAGGTTCTCACCCAAGATTTGACGGTACATGGCCCCGTCCATCGTCCCTTTGATGCGGTGAAGTTGTCCTGTCCCCTTAGCAGAAAAACACCCCCAAAGCATAATGTTTCCACCTCCATGTTTGATGGTGGGGATGGTGTTCTTGGGGTCATAGGCAGCATTTCTCCTCCTCCAAACATGACGAGTTGAGTTGATGCCAAAGAGCTACATTTTGGTCTCATCTGACCACAACACTTTCACCCAGTTGTCCTCTGAATCATTCAGATGTTCATTGGCAAACTTCAGACGGGCATGTATATGTGCTTTCTTGAGAGCTCTTTGGTCTTGGCCAGGGTGGAGAGTTTGTAATCTGATTGATTGATTGCTTCTGTGGACAGGTGTCTTTTATACAGGTAACAAACTGAGATTAGGAGCACTCCCTTTAAGAGTGTGCTCCTAATCTCAGCTCGTTTCCTGTATAAAAGACACCTGGGATCCGGAAATCTTTCTGATTGAGAGGGGGTCAAATACTTTTTTCCCTCATTAAAATGCAAATCAATTTATAACATTTTTGACATGCGTTTTTCTGGATATTTTTGTTGTTATTTCGTCTCTCACTGTTCAAATAAACCTACCATTAAAATTATAGACTGATCCTTTCTTTGTCAGTGGGCAAACATACAAAATCAGCAGGGGATCAAGTACTTGTTTCCCTCACTGTAGTATTATCTCGCTCCCAGATAATAAGGTGTGTTGTGTTTACCTGTATGAGCCTCCCTGGTACTCATGAAGAAGCAGCTTCCCATCCCAAGCATTTTGGCCAGTGCCTGGAGAAAACAGATCAGCGGTCAGTCAGTTGTCTACTGTAGTCAGAGGCAGGGATCCACTGTGAGCCATAGGCTAATCAATCGTCTACTGTCTAGAGGTGGTGATGGTTCAATCAGATCCATCAGTCACGCGTCTAGCTGTCTCAGTGATACAGTATGGACCTCATGGTTCAACGATAATGTTGAAATAATGTCATGTTGATAACCTCCCTTCAGCTTGTCATAGTCAACACTCCAAAGGCAGCCCTCACTCAGAGTTCAGACTGCATTCTCCAAATGCTTCACACAAGGGCTTCTGTTAGCATTACTTAAATAAACCCAGGCATCAACACACACAGAGCTAGAGCAGAGTGCAGTTCAATCCCACTGTGTTGAACCTGTTAGGTTCTAAATAAATAAAGTAAAATACTCACGGATGCTTAATCAAGCTCAAACCGAGTTTATTCAGTTGCGTAAGACAAAACATATTTCCACCAGTGGTAGTATATATACTCCAATTTGGGTGGAGTCTCCTCCTTCTCTCTAAACATTACATCTTTATTGCTAGGCAGGAAGTTAAGTGATACGAGCAATAAACTGTTCCTTTTCCCTTAATGTGACCTGACCTAACCTCGACCCCCTTCCTCACCACACCACATCTCTCCATCCTTATCCGTGCCTGCCACATGTGATTGCCCTTCCTTTACTCAATACACTCGAAACTTAATTGCCTCCACCATATACATTCCTCCAACAGATAACCATTAACTTCTGATATAGACCCTAGACTATAGCACTCAATATTTCAATAGGATAGTTGATAATTATCAATATTCCAAGTTTCATCAGAACTCATCAAACCCCACCGAAGGCAACACTTTTACATTAACACAATGAAAACTAATTGGCTGAGCAGGAGGAAACAGCGCGGGCAATTGCTTTTAAAGAAAAATCATTGAAAGTTAGTCTTTAGGAGGGTTCCAAGCAGGCCATATGGGGTGGAATGGGACTGCACTAGAATAATGACAAATGAACATTGTTTATACAAAATTGACCACTTTGTCTGAATGCATGTAGACCTACAGCATCATCAATAGTTAACCCCGCTGATTCCAATTCCAGGGTCTTCTACATCAGACCCTATTACTATTGCAGGCTATATATTTTCCTCTCCTGCATACTGTGGTGTGTCAGTCCAAGTTGCTGCTTCGCCAAATTGATCTTGTGTGTACTCTCTGTATTGATCTGAGTGGGCTTTCTCCGCCTGTGGCTTGGCAAGCTGGAGTAAGGGAGTTGACATGACTCAGTGAGCAGAGAGAAGACGAGTTCTCTAAAGTAATGGTGCTTTACAAACAATTAAACAACCCCTTTTCTTCCATCACTCAAAAGTCAACATGAATCAATATGCTACTAGAGCATAAATCAATATGCTACATAACCTCTCTAGGGTAGGGGGCAGTATTTGCACGGCCGGATAAAAAACATACCCGATTTAATCTGGTTATTACTACTGCCCAGAAACTAGAATATGCATATAATTGTTTGATTTGGATATAAAACACCCTAAAGTTTCTAAAACTGTTTGAATGGTGTCTGTGAGTATAAAATAACTCATATGGCAGGCAAAAACCTGAGAAGATTCCAAACAGGAAGTGCCCTCTCTGACCATTTCTTGGCCTTCTACACTCTCTTTATTGAAAACTGAGGATCTCTGCTGTAACGTGACACTTCCTACGGCTCCCATAGGCTCTCAGAAGGCGGCAGAACGTTGAATGATGACTTTGCAGGCCATGGCTGAAAAACAGTAGCGCATTTGGTAAGTGGTCGATCTGAGAACAATGAGAGGGGGGCGCGCATGCACGTGAAGAGTACATTTTAGATTAGTGCGCGGGTCAGAATATTGCAAAATGTGCTTTTGCCGAAAAGCTATTTTAAAATCGGACATAGCGATTGCATAAAGGAGTTCTGTATCTATAATTCTTAAAATAATAATTGTGTTTTTTGTGAACGTTTAGCGTGAGTAATTTAGTAAATTCTCCGGAAGTTTGCGGTGAGTATGCTAGTTCTGAACGTCACATGCTAATGTAAAAAACTGTTTTTTGATATAAATATGAACTTGATTGAACAAAACATGCATGTATTGTATAACATAATGTTCTAGGAGTGTCATCTGATGAAGATCATCAAAGGTTAGTGCTGCATTTAGCTGTGGTTTGGGTTTATGTGACATTATATGCTAGCTTGAAAAATGGGTGTCTGATTATTTCTGTCTGGGTACTCTGCTGACATAATCTAATGTTTTGCTTTCATTGTAAAGCCTTTTTGAAATCTGACAGTGTGGTTAGATTAATGAGAGTCTTGTCTTTAAAATGGTGTAAAATAGTCATATGTTTGAGAAATTTAAGTAATAGCATTTCTAAGGTATTTGAATATCGCGCCACGGGATTCCACTGGCTGTTGAGTAGGTGGGACGATTTCGTCCCACATACCCTAGAGAGGCTAAGGAGCTTGGAGGCTGCACTGTTGCACTTTATATAGGTGTGTGTGTGTGTGTTTTCTGGATTGTTGACTCTCATCCCAGCGCATGTGAGGTGACAAATCATCCATATGTTCCTCACATGCACACATTAGTAGTGCGCGGGTCAGGTGTTTGTTCACCCACACCCGCCTTTAATTGCTAATAACCAATTCGCAACCGCCCGACTATTGGTGATAAAGTAAAAATCTGAGGCCTGCACCTGGCCCAAACTCGCTAATATAGAAAAATGCTCTGTACACTACAGTCAGAGACGGCGGAAAGATTTTTTGACAGGGGGTGGCAGGAATTTATTTGCCGATTTAGATATGTTTCTATTTCCAACATTTTGGTAGGCTATTTGTTAGTCAACTTATCTATAATTCGATATTGTTCATGCAGCTTCTTTTCTGTTATTATATATTGCCCTAAAAGACAAAATAAACCCTGTCTCACCAGAATGTCATAAATCAATAGAATAAATGCTTCCGTCTAGTTGACATCGGTAAAGTTCTCTGCCATATCAGCTTCTTTCGTGGAGCAAACCAGGGAGAAAAAAACTGGAAGTTTTTCTGTGCAAAATTTCCAAATGACATAAGTTTGACCGGTTGTAAGGAAATAGAAAGCTGTGAAAATGTCCCAACATGTATCTGATCAGATTTTAGATCGGCTTGGATCCATATTTTATGTGGTTGAAATACTATCAGCGTTTATGAAGCATTCTCTCAAAATGCTGAAAGAAATAAATCATATTTCTTCACTCCTGTCAAAATGTAGCCTACATTTGGTGTGTCATTTTACTGCAAGAAATGCTTAATTCTGCAGGAGTTAATATTAAAGCTATGTGAGAGGTTATAGACCTACAGTCAGTGTCCAGATTTAAGTTTCTATTTACCCATCTGAACAGTATTGGCGACTCTACAGTTCCTTTATGTGCCATAGGCCTATTTGAAGTCCCGATCTTGTGTCAAATTTTTATTGCCCTTCACAATCATCACACATAAACTACTATCATCCCCTTATAGCACTTCACCAAATCTTTCCCAAACATTACATTTTGCAGTTTTTCTCTTGCTGAATAATTTTTGCCTCCATGGATCGAAGTTAACTTTTTCTGCCCGTTCCCTAAAGAATTTGGCAATTGGCGTGTAGGCTACTTTGTGCGCGTACAGTTGGGCCCTGAAGCTTAATTAAGCTTATGCACTAATACCAGCCTAAAATAAGGATATAAATACCTCAATATAGCACATAGATATAAATTGAACAACAAAGACACATTTATGGATTTTTTTAAGGTACTGTTTTTTATGTTTATTCAACCCGCCACCCACCCGGCCCACCCGGCCACACAATATTTAATGATCCGCCCCGCCCTGCGGATATAACCGCCGAGACACAGAGGCTCCACAAGTATACACAGATACATACAGTACACACACATCCCTATGCATTGAAGCATGTCATACAACCCTATGTATGATACTCTCTTAATATTCTATTTTCTATGGTCCAACATGACAACCCTGGCCCAAATATAGGAAATAATTTGCAGCAGATGTGCAATAATACATCTAACACTCATGCACGTCATGCTCATTCAAATGGAAATTTGCTTTAGCGATATTGCAGTGACACTGCTTTTATCTAAAAAAAACAGTAAGTCAAAAGACCCAGAGACACATTAGAATACATGGGGAGACATTAGCGATAACAGCATCGAAAGGAAAAGCAATCATGTGTTTTGTGGGTTCAGGCATGGTAGCCACTGAACACTCTGTGCCCCTTCCAGACCACATGTTGTATTCAATTAGCTGCTGATAAGGGGTTTACATTCTGCCCTAACTCAAACCAGGCTTCTGACTCTGGGTGGGAACACACGGACAGGAGACCACTGTGCATGCGTGTCTATGTGTGGCACTGCAAGTGTGTATGTGTTTAATAAATGTGTTGTGGCAGGCCAGATCGGTAGCACACGTTGTCCTTTGCAGGGAATATATTGGAATTACATTGTCATATTCTCTATTTCTTAAGCTGGCACACTGGTGTGTGCGTATGTGTGTGTGTGTGAGTGTACCCAGCTGCTGAGGCCTATGTTCCCGGCCCCTATATAACCCTCCATTAATCACTTTTAATGATCTAGCATGGTACATTTATTTATTCATAATCATGGCACGTTCAGTTCATAGCTGACTGCTGAGATGGAGAGAACTACATTGTCTATAATGTCATATTATACAGACATATCGTACAGACATACATGTATACTCCCTCTAGATTCAGTATGGTTTAGGGCTGGGAATTGCCAGGGACCTCACGATACAATATTATCACGATACTTAAGTGCCGATACGATATGTATTGCGATTCTCACAATTATTTAAATATGTATTGCGATTCGATACAGTGATTTTATTGCCATTCGATGTTCCAAACATATTGCTCACCATATGACTGCCGCAGAGGGATAAGCGAGTCATGAGAAAACAAGTTTTGATTAAACATGGAAATTAAATTGCTGAAAACAAATTTGGCTCACTATTTAAAAAGAAGACGGTGAGCTTTGGTGTAGGTATAGCTGACTAGCAGCCATGAAAATAATATTGCGATATTGTCAAAAATAATATGCCGATATGTAACTGTATCGATTTCCCCTCCCCCATCACTAGTATGGTTATCTACTGTGTCAATCAATTGATTAAGTTATTTTAGCAATCCACCATCATCACCAAAATCATTATGAGAAGCCCAATGGTGGCAAAATTAAGAGCTGCAAACAATTATGCAGATAATGGTGTGGTTTAACCCTGCAGCACAACAATCTCTGGTCCCTGTTCAGGAATGTAAACACCACCAACCCTGATAATGTGTTTACCTAGAGAGTGATTCAGAATGAGTCCCCACACTGCAACTCATTCCCAGCCTGAGCTTTCCAAAGGAAGCACCTGAGGAATGCAGTTACACACTGAATCTGAAACCTTCCCCTCGCCCCTACCAACTCGATTGGAGGGACCTCCGTTGTCAAATGTTGCTGACGAAACTCTGAGGGTGACTTCAATACTGGTGAAGGGATCAAATAAACCAATCAACTTCGGGACACACTTGTGACTTGAATGAGGAAATTCATGTTCCACATTTAAATAATAAAATGAGCATGAAATTCAAATGGGAAAATTCCCCCTGTCGTTTTACAAGATATGAACCTCAGTAATAGTTTTTTATTTAATTTCCAATGTTACATGTGTCAAGTCTGTCACGTTCGTCGTAAAAATGGGACCAAGGCGCAGTGGGAATGTGAATACTCATCTTCTTTATTTCAAAGAAAACCAAAATAAACACTTAATACAAAACAACAACGAAAAACAGTCCTGTGAGGCACACAGCTACACATACAGAACAACTACCCACAAAAACCCATAGAAAAACACCCCTACTAAATAGGACATTCAATTAGAGGCAACGAGGAACAGCTGCCTCCAATTGAAGGTCAACCCAATAAACTAAACATAGAAATATAAAAACTAGAACGAACATAGAAATATACTAACATAGAACATTAACCAAAAAACCCTGAAACACATAAAACAAACACCCCCTGCCACTCCCTGACCAAACTACAATAACAAACAACCCCTTATACTGGTCAGGACATGAAAAAGTCTCAAAGTCTGACGAACAAATACAGGTGGCAAATGTTTTGTGAATAAAATTGTGAAAGCTAAAATATTATGCAGTAAATTATGGGATACGACTTCACTCTGAAGCCGTCAGCAAAGCGAACTATGTCAAAGTGGCTATTGGAGGGTCTAATTAGCCCCTACACCCTCCATTATTTTCACAACCTCAGCTTTGGGACATGTGGATATTGTAGAGGCACGTGTGAATGAGCAAATGGAGGGTCGAGGGTGATTTGGGATTCAGCCACAGTCTGAAGGCTAAGGGGTTGCTGGTGACATTACTGTTCTACGCTCATTTTATAGAACTTTAATTTGAGTGCTTTGTAACTGCCACTAAATAATGGAGACAGCTAGTTCCATTTCAGATACTGTAACATTTCATGATTTTATTCCACTCCACCCGGGAAAGTTAGCAGCTCACTGGCATGTATTTCTGATTCTGAACTATGAGCTCCACGCTACCCAGGTATCAGTAGGGTTCCACCCTACCTTGGAGTTAGCTGAGATCTCCTGCACTCCCTTGTCAGCAGCGTTTGTGATGATGGGGGTAATGAGGCCCTTCTCAGTCGCCACAGCGATGGAGATGCTGATGGAGTCCAGCGCCTGGGGGCCCTCCCCAGACCAGGTCACATTGACCTCTGGTAGATCCTAAAGGCAAAGGTCAGAGGTCAGGACAGATATTTGGCAGATGGGATTCAAGGAGGAGGAGAAGAGGACAGAGGGGAAGAGAGAGTGGAGGGATGGAAGAGGAAAAGGGACTAAATGACACTCCATCCATGGCCTTCACAAGACAGGACAGAGCATTTCGGTATACCCTGTCCTATCCCCACGATTGATAAGATAAGAGATAAGATATGATAATGTTTCCACAGAAGTAAGGGAGGGTCAGGGTGAAAGGTGAATGGCCCAGTGTTACAGTAGATTCAGTGGTCTGACCAAAAAGGCAGGACTACAGGGCCTAACAAAGTGGTGAGACATGGTCTCATCTTCTATTCACCTCTGTCTCTGTTTCCATGGATACAGTCAGTCACACAAAGGAGCCACATTCATTCTCAAAATGCACATTTTGAAAATCAAAGCTTATCCTAGCCAAGGCACCCAGCTGAATCCAAGGCAGTTTGTTTGGTGATTACATTCCCAGTCTTCACTCAGAGGGTAAGAGGAGAGAAGGAGAAAGAGGGGGAGGGAGAGAGTGTCATGTGTTATCTTTTTCCTACATAAGGAACTACAGGAGAAAGGATGGAATAAGGCATTGTAATTTATTAAGGAAAGCCCCAGGTAAAACACAGAGAAAGGAAAATCTACAGATATTTCCCTACTAAGACGAGACCAGGATGCATTTTTTCATTCTCTCTCTATCCTCGCCATAAATCATTTAGAAAAGGAATTTAAAAAACCTGTCTGGTTAGAGATGAAAACTCAGCCAATTTCCTCAGAATTCCCATCAAATGGCGGAAAGACAGGATAGAATTTACTGGGAATTGGTGTCTATTTATAGATATGTCCACCAGCCAGACAATTGCAGGCTCTGTGCCTCAGCCTGCCACCAGACAAAGTCAGTTGATAAATATACATGGGGGTGTTTGAACCAGGGATGGTTGTAGAGGAATGGCTTCAGGGGATCTGTAACGGTGACGTGATGTGGCTTTGTTGCTCAGGAAACTGAAGCTGAACAACACATTTACCTTCCAGGCTGTGAGGCAAAACTGTGATATTTGTGCAAAGGGTTGCATACTTTCTATGGGCACTGTTGTCACGGTTGTTGTAGGAAGGAGCGGACCAAAGTGCAGCGTGTGTGTCGTTCCACATTTTATTTTCACTGTGAAACTATGCAATACATACACATAAAATAAAGAACGAAAAAACAACAAACCGTGTCACAGAGTTGAAACATACACTAACTCACAAACAATCTCCCACAAGCCCAGGTGGAAAAAACACCTACTTAAGTATGATCTCCAATTAGAGACAACGATGACCAGCTGCCTCTAATTGGAGATCATCCCAAACAAAACCCAACAAAGAAATACAAAACTAGAACATAACAACATAGAAAAACTAAACTAGAAACCCACCCTGTCACGCCCTGACCTACTCTACCATAGAAAATAACAGCTTTCTATGGTCAGGACGTGAGAGTACCCCCCCCCCCCCCCCCCAAAGGTGCGGACTCCGAACGCACATAAACAAAAAAAACAAAAAACAAAGGGAGTGTTAGGGAGGGTGACAAATGTCTATGGCGGCTCTGGTGCAGTACGCAGAACCTTCTTATGCTGCGGATCCTCCAACAGAGGAGGCAGCTCCGGTTCGGTGCATAACCCCCGCTCCGCCCGCTGATCCCTCCGCTTTTGTGTCACCGGACCGTGGATCATCACCGGAGGTTCTGGACTGCCGACTGCCGCTGGAGGTTCTGGACTGCCGACCGCCGCTGGAGGTTCTGGACTGCGGACCGCCGCTGGAGACTATGGACTGCAGGCCGCCACTGGAGACTCTGGACTGCAGACCACCGCTGGAGACTCTGGACTGCGGACCGCCGCTGGAGGTTCCGGACTGTGGGTCATCGCAGGAGGTTCCGGACTGTGGGTCGTCTCAGGAGGTTCTGGACTGTGGGCCGTCTCAGGAGGTTTCGGACTGTGGGCTGTCTCAGGAGGTTCCGGACTGTAGGCCGTCTCAGGGGGTTCCGGACTGTAGGCCGTCTCAGGAGGTTCCGGACTGAAGGCCGTCTCAGGAGGTTCCGGACTGTAGGCAGTCTCAGGAGGTTCCGGACTGCAAAACGTCGCCGGAAGCTCTGGACTGGGAACTGTCGCCGGAAGCTCTGGACTGGGAACTGTCGCTGGAAGCTCTGCACTGGGAACTGTTGCTGGAAGCTCTGCACTGGGAACTGTCGCTGGAAGCTCTGGACTGGGAACTGTCGCCGGAAGCTCTTGACTGGGAATGCGCACTGGAGGCCTGATGCGCGGGGCTGGCACAGGTGGCGCCAGACTAGTAACACGCACCTCAGGGCAAGTGCGAGGAGCAGGCACAGGGCGTACCAGACTGGATAGACTCACTGGAGGCCGGGTACGTGGGGCAGGTACAGGATATACTGGGCCGTGGAGGTGCACTGGAGGTCTTGAGCGTAGAGCTGGCACAACCCGTCCTGGCTGGATGCTTACTTTCGCCCGGCAAACGTGGGGTGCTGGCACAGGACGCACTGGGCTGTGAATACGCACTGGCGACACAGTGCGCAGAGCCGGCGCAGGATATCCTGGACCGAGAAGGCGAACTGGAGACCAGGAGCGCTGTGCTGGCACCACCCTTCCTGGCTGAATGCTCAACCTAGCTCGACAAATGCGGGGCACGGGCACAGATCGCACCAGGCTGTGAATGCGCAATGGCGACATAGTGCGCCTCACCGCATAACGCGGTGCTTGCTTCGTCACTCGCTCCCCACAGTAAGCACGGAGAGTTGGCTCAGGTCTCCACCCTGACTCTGCCAATCTCCCCGTGTGCCCCCCACCCAATTTTTTGGGGGGCTGCCTCTCGCACTTGCCTCGTGGTTGGTATAGTGCCTTGTAATATCGCCGCTTTCGCTGCCTCAATCTCCTCTTTCGGACGGCGATACTCCCCAGCCTGACTGCAGGGTCCTTTCCCGTCCAGAATTTCCTCTCAGGTCCATTCCTGTTTCTCCTGGGCACGCTGCTTGGTCCTTTGGTGGTGGGAGATTCTGTCACGGTTGTCGTAGGAAGGAGCGGACCAAAGTGCAGCGTGTGTGTCGTGCCACATTTTATTTTCACTGTGAAACTATGCAATACATAAACATAAATTAAAGAACGAAAAAACAACAAACCGTGACGCAGAGTTGAAACATACACTAACTCACAAACAATCTCCCACAAACCCAGGTGGAAAAAAACACCTACTTAAGTATGATCTCCAATTAGAGACAACGATGACCAGCTACCTTTAATTGGAGATCATCCCAAACAAAACCCAACAAAGAAATACAAAACTAGAACATAACAACATAGAAAAACTAAACTAGAAAACCCCCCCGTCACGCCCTGACCTACTCTACCATAGAAAATAACAGCTTTCTATGGTCAGGACGGGACAACTGTAGATAGAGTGCATTTGGAAAGTAATCAGTACTTCTTCCACATTTTGTTACATTACAGCCTTATTCTAAAATTGATTAAATAAAACATTTTTGTCATCAATCTACACACAATAGCCGATAATGACAAAGAGAAAAAACAGTTTTTTATACATTTTAGCTAATTTATTAAAAATAAAAAAAACAGAAATACCTTATTTACATAAGTATTCAGACCCTTTGCTATGAGGCTCGAAAATTAGCTCAGGTGCGTCCTGTTTTCATTAATCATCCGGTTTCTACAACTTGATTGAAGTCCACTTGTGGTAAATTCATTTGATTGGACATCATTTGGAAAGGCACAAACCTGTTAATATAAGGTCCCACAATTGATAGTGCATGTCAGAGCAAAAACCAAGCCATGAGGTCAAATGAATTGTCCGTAGAGCTCCGAGACAGGATTGTGTTGAGGCCAAGATCTGGGGAAGGGTACCAAAACATTTCTGCAGCATTGAAGGTCTGCATGAACACAGTAGCCTCACTCCATCATTCTTAAATGGAAGAAGTTTGGAACCACCAAGACTCTTGATCACCAAGGCCCAATGGCCAAACTGAGCATTCGGGGGAGAAGGGCCTTGGTCAGGGAGGGGACCAAGAACCCGATGGTCACTCTCACAAAGCTCCAGAGTTCCTCTGTGGAGATGGGAGAACCTTCCAGAAGGACAACCATCTCTGCTGCACTCCACCAATCAGGCCTTTATGGTAGAGAGGCCAGACGGAAGCCAGTCCTCAGTAAAAGGCACATGATAGCCCGATTGGAGTTTGCCAAAAGGCACCTAAAAACTTTCAGACCATGAGAAACAAGATTCTCTGGTCTAAAGAAACCAAGATTGGACTCTTTGGCATGAAAGCCAAGCATCACGTCTGGAGGAAACTTGGCACCATCCCAATGGTGAAGCATGGTGGTGGCAGCATCATGCTGTGGGGATTTTATTCAATGGCAGGGACTGGGAGACTAGTCAGGATCGAGGGAAAGATGAACGTAGCAAAGTACAGAGAGATCCTTGATGAAAACTTGGTCCAGAGCGCCCAGGACCTCAGACTGGGGCGAAGGTTCACCTTCCAACAGGAAAACGACCCTAAGCACACAGCCAAGACAATGCAGTAGTGGCTTCGGGACAAGTCTCTGAATGTCCTTGAGAGACCCAGCCAGAGCCCGGACATGAATCCGATTGAACATCTCTGGAGAGACCTGAAAATAACTGTGCAGCGACGCTCCCCATCCAACCTGACGGAGCTTGGGAGGATCTGTAGAGAAGAATGGGAGAAACTCCACAAATACAGGTGTGCCAAGCTTGTAATGTCATACCCAAGAAGACTTGAGGCTGTAATCACTGCCAAATGTACTTCAAAAAGGTACTGAGTAAAGGGTCTGAATACTTAAGTAAATGAAATATTTAATTTTTAAATTTATTTTTTTATAACTTTGCAACATTTTCTAAAAAACAGTTTTTTTTGGTCATTATGGGGTATTGTGTGCAGATTGAGGAAAAAACAACATTTCAATCCATTTTAGAATAAGGCTATAATGTAACAAAATGTGGAAAAATTCAACAGGTCTGAATACTTTCCGAATGCACTGCATATCAAACATATAATTTTGAATATGAACGTTGTTAGAAACTGGCAGGGTAGTTAATACTCCTTGAGTGTAGCAGCTTCTGCCTTGATGATAAAATCATTGATGGACACTTTGATCTCCGTTGTCAAACACTACAGATCTATAATTCAAGTGCTGTTAGTCAGGTAAGTGTAAGAGATTCCCCAGTACTTTTGCATATGTTTTAGCCCGTAGTTCTGAAAGTAGCACTCAAGCCAAAAGTGGTCCCTGAAAATTGCGCACTACGTCACGAATGTGCAGATATGTGCACTACGTCATTGCTCTCTCTCTCTCTCTGCTGTGTCCACTGCAACCTCATTGGATAACACTGGGCAGGCCTCTTGCTAGCTGTCACTCAAATGTGAGGGGCTGAAGTTCATTGGCTAGAACTCAAATTGCTAGGGAGCTGGCCCATGGCACCGCTTCAAGAATACAGTTGCTTTCAAACTAGGGATTTCATGGCTAATTGAGGTACGACAGTAATTCTGCTCACAGGTTATGCATGTACGAACTACACATTGACACATCCAGCCCAAAGATGTTTAAAAAATACTTTCTTATTCGCCAAAGCAAAGTATCCCATACCAACTTCTCCAAAAAGCATGGCAGATGACATCTGGTGTGCAAGCTATAGGATGATGTGCATTGTAAGAGAATCAGACATGCTAATTATGTGTGTTAGGACCAAGAGAGGCCTTATGCTGTTACTGTTGTTACTAGTGCACTTTATTTTCCATTCTTCTCTCCTCCAGTTGAAGGGCAGTGTTATCATACAGGGCAGGGGGTACTGGGTGAGGGGCAGCTGGGTGGTAGAGAAAATGTCTATATGAACAAACACCCTTCACGCCACCACCCAGTACAATATAAAATCAACCACCCACCCACCCATACTTTCTCTCACAACAATGTCCAGTTTAACAAACCCACACATATTTTTTTTTTGGTACTTATAATTGTGGTGTGGTTTCATATATGGTTTCATATAAGCCCATATAAGTTCATTTCGGGCTTCCAACCTCACTTGCACACCGTTTTTACATGTTTTATTTGTACTGTTTTGCCTTTCACTTCTTTTCTTTGGTGCAAATAATTACAACCCCAAAAATCTAAAACCACTCCTTTAGAGAACACCCACAACTTTCTATTACTGTTCTCCTTCAACTTCCCTGACCTTCCGTCCTGCCTCTCCCGCCTCTCTAATTCTCTGTCCTCCATCTCTCCTCCCTCTCTTTCTTTCTCTCCTCTATACCGCTCCCTCTCTGCTCTCTCCTTACAGTGCCCATGGTGTGGCGGCAATGCCTGGCATGGCGTTAACACGGGGCTATATGAGAGTGCCTATTAGTGCCAAACGGTTATGAATGCTCTTAGCGGGATGACTAACAAGCTAACCGTGAAATCACTGTGCTTCTGAACAAAGAGAGCCAGGGAAAACAACCGGATGAAAAGAGAATCCCTTAACACACACACAACCCTGCTGCTAATAGGACTGGAATGGCCAGTCTCTCTCTGTTTCTTCTGCAGCACAGACACACAGGGCTGAAACAGGGCTGAAGAGCTGTATGAATGTTGATCAAATCAGGCTAATTCACATGTTCATTCTATCATCCCAGGAAATGGAAATGTATTAAATGCATTGTCAACGTCATCTTGAAGAGAATATAAATAAAGCGGGGTTTAACTGTCAGGTTTAGATGGAATGAGGATTTTGCATTGTGTTATTCTCTCAAAGGGAATAATGAGCAGAACCAGGAGTTTCACCTGACCATGTAAACTGAGCAGGAACAACTTGGAACCTTGCGCCACCCCTTCACATCTCCAGGGGTTTCTGCACTGGCTCTGGTCCAAGTTTCAAAAACACCCTTGGGTGGTTGTTATGACATTCTTACGATGTTCCCTCTCTCTCTTTACTTGGAGAGTACATGTACCACCCTTCACTGAGAACAGTCATTCAGCAGAAGTGACATGGAACACATGTTGTGCAAAATGCTTTGGATAATTTCATTGGTGGAGAGATGGGATGAGAGGTGAGACTGTGAGAGGAGCACAGGCAGGACAGAATGGGTTAGACACTGCCATGCCTGCCTAATTACTTCACATCCGATCACAACAACAAAAACTACCCCTCCTCTCTCCATATCTTATTCAGTTTCTCTATCTCCATCCCCACTTCCTTCTCCCGCTCTGTACTGTGTTATATACTACATTGCGATATGCTGTGCTACTACGAGCTAAATCCCACCCAGGTCTTATACAGTGCTCACATAGGTCTCATGAGTGTTCAGCTGGGTTGTATCATGTAGTGCTACTGTGTACTTGAACACAGCCAGCCTTCATCTTTGACCAGCTTTTTGTTGTGCTGTTCCCTGTTGTGTTCTGTTATGTAGTGATCTGTTATGCTGTGTTCTGATGTGTTGTGATGTGTTATATTGTGTTGTATTGTGTTCTGATGTGCTGTGTTCTGTTATGCTGTGTTCCGATGTGTTGTATTGTGTTCTGAAGAGTTGTATTGTGTTCTGTTATGTAGTGTTCTGATGTGTTATATTGTGTTCTGTTATGTAGTGTTCTAATGTGTTGTATTTGGTTCTGTTATTTTGTGTTCTAATGTGTTGTGTTCTGTTATGCTGTGTTCTGATGTGTTCTGTTATGTAGTGTTCTTATGTGTTGTGCCCTGTTATGCTGTGTTATATTACGTAGTCACCTTTGGCCATCTCCTTGTGGAGCTGCATGATGGCGCCCAGGTCACAGTCGACGGTGGCGTAGGCATGGGGTTTGGTGGTCTTGGACTGCGTTAGCCTCTGGGCAATGACACGCCGCACGTTGGAGGCAGTGATCTCTGTGTAGGTACCCTAGGAAAAGAGAGGAGAGGAGAAAATTGAAGAATGTCAGTCGGTCACTGTGCAGATTTATGTTTCTGGATGACTTTATGACTCAGCTTCCATCAATAACTCCATTCTGGACAAATTCACTTTCACCTGAAATTTAACCCCCCCACCCCTCCCTCCCATTACAGGTTACAGACACTCATCTGAAGTTAGACTTTCCTCTGAAGCTATAGTACTCTCGATGCTATTGAAAAAATAGTTACAAAAGATAGATTGATTGTGATCGATGTTGCTAAACTAAAAATGAGACCAACTCTAAGGTGGTATATTGGATCATTTATTTGTGACTAGTCAATGTAATGGTCTTGGAAATACAATATGGGAAACAAGACAAGGAGGAAATGTGCCATTTTTATAAACATTACTGAAACGACCATTATGACTAAATCCAGGACGTAATTTCCTAATTTCCTGTGTAAATCTTTCATTCTGTAACCCCTTCTGCAGTAATGCAACATTTAGTACTCAACAAAGTCATGAAACTAAACAGGATCTTTCCATCCCCATTACAGTGATAAAGAGGCAGGGATGGAAAGCAGGCTGGGTGCCTGACCATGGCCAACCCCAACTAGTCTGGGTTGTCTTTATGAGGCTGCTGCTTGGAGTGTTTGGACAGGCCTGGCTCTTAGCTTGGCCAGGGTCTGGGCTCTGTCTGAATACAGGAGGAGCCTTCTATCCACTTCACAATACAGAATTTTCCAATAATCACTAGACTACTCTAAACAAAGGTATCAAATCAGGCTTAACAAAACAAAGCTATCAAATAAAAGTACAAATAAAGTTGAAGTCGGAAGTTTACATAGACCTTAGCCAAATACATTTAAACTCAGTTTATCACAATTCCTGACATTTAATCCTAGTAAAAATGCCCTGTCTTAGGTCAGTTAGGATCACCACTTTATTTTAAGAATGTGAAATATCAGGATAATAATAGAGAGAATGATTTATTTCAGCTTTTATTTCTTTCATCACATTCCCAGTGGGTCAGAAGTTTACATACACTCAATTAGTATTTGGTAGCATTGCCTTTAAATTGTTTAACTTGGGTCAAAGGTTTCGGGTAGCCTTCCACAAGCTTTCCACAATAAGTTGGGTGAATTTTGGCCCATTCCTCCTGACAGAGCTGGTGTAACTGTGTCAGGTTTGTAGGCCTCCTTGCTCGCACACGCTTTTTCAGTTCTGCCCACAAATATTCTATTGGGATAGAGGTCAGGGCATTGAGATGGCCACTGCAATACCTTGACTTTGTTGTCCTTAAGCCATTTGCCACAACTTTGGAAGTATGCCTGGGGTCCATTTGGAAGACCCATTTGCGACCAAGCTTTAACTTGGTTCCAAGATCATCATTCCAAGATGGCGTAGCAGTGCAGACGTGTTTTGTTCGTCCTCTCGTGTACCTTTGTATTTTTCGTCTTTTTTTGTTGTATATATTTCAATTTTAATTTCAGTCTCTTTTCCATTTTAATTCAGTTATACCTTCCGGTAACCTGCCTCACCCAATGTGATACGGAACCGGAATTATTTTACATTTTTAGACCTTATAGCAAGAACCACCTAGCCATCAGAAGCTAACCAGCTAATTAGCTACAAGCTATTTAGTCATTGTTAGCCACTGCTAGCGGCTTTTACCTTCTGCACAGATACCAGCCCTTTTTTTAGCCTGGATAATACTTGCTAGCCTACCAATATCGGACTGTCTCTCCACTACAACGCCGGATTCCTGCCGTAATCCCAGGACCATTACTCCTGATCTTCACAGCTAGCTAGCACCCACCGAGTTACTTAGTACTGAAGCTATCCCTGAGGCCCACCTCCCGGCCTACTCAGTTGTTTACCCGGACTCCACCCAAACATGGCTAGAACCCACTACTCCACCGGATCCTCGCCGTAAGCTCTGGACCTTGGCTCCGGATCACCGCTGCTACCGAGTGGCTATAGTGGCTAATGCCCCTACTCCGAAGCTAGCACCAGTTAGCCGTGAGCCAGGCGCATCTCCTGGCTAGCAAACTAAATTACTACAACTACAATACCTCTTTCTGGCTTGGATCCTTTGTCGACACGGCGCCCCGCCGCACCACCACGACTGGTCTGCCGACGAATACTCCATCCGCTGTGCTTCCAACCGGCCTCCGTCGGTCGTCGGAGCAGACGCTTCTACTAGCCCCGGGCTACCAACTTTAAACGCGTTGTCGCACGCCTGCTAGCGTAGTAGCGACTACTCCGCGGCTTCCCTGTTCCATCTATGCCCCCTGGACCCTATGATCACTTGGCTACATAGCTGATGCCTGCTGGACTGTCCATTAATCACGGTACTCCATTCTGTTTATTTTCTTTGTTTATGTGTCGGCCCCAGCCGCGAACTCAGGCTCTGTGTGTAGTTAACCGACCCTCTCTGCCCAGTCATCGCCATTTTACCTGTTGTTGTTGTTTTAGCTGATCAGCTGTTGCTGTCTCACCCGTTGTTGTCTAGCTAGCTCTCCCAATCAACACCTGTGATTACTTTATGCCTCGCTGTATGTCTCTCTCGAATGTCAATATGCCTTGTATACTGTTGTTTAGGTTAGTTATCATTGTTTTAGTTTACAATGGAGCCCCTAGTTCCACTCATCATACCTCTGATGCCTTCTTTGTCCCACCTCCCACACATGCGTTGACCTCACCCATTATAACCAGCATGTCCATAGATACAACCTCTCTTATCATCACTCAGTGCCTGGGCTTACCTCCACTGTACCCGCACCCCACCATACCCCTGTCTGCACATTATGCCCTGAATCTATTCTACCACGCCCAGAAATCTGCTCCTTTTATTCTTTGTCCACAACGCTCCATGCGACCAGTTTTGATAGCCTTTAGCTGTACCCTCATCCTACTCCTCCTCTTTTCCTCGGGTGATGTGGAGGTAAACCCAGGCCCTGCGTGTCCCCAGGCACCCTCATTTGTTGACTTCTGTGATTGAAAAAGCCTTGGTTTCATGCATGTCAACATCAGAAGCCTCCTCCCTAAGTTTGTTTTATTCACTGCTTTAGCACACTCCGCCAACCCTGATGTCCTTGGCGTGTCTGAATCCTGGTTTAGGAAGGCCACCAAAAATTCTGAGATTTCCATACCCAACTACAACTTTTTCCGTCAAGATAGAGCTGCCAAAGGGGGAGGAGTTGCAATCTACTGCAGAGATGGCCTGCAAAGTTCTGTCATACTTTCCAGGTCTATACCCAAACAGTTCGAACTTCTAATTTTAAAAATTAATCTCTCCAGAAATAAGTCTCTCACTGTTGCCACCTGCTATTGACCCCCCTCCGCTCCCAGCTGTGCCCTGGACACCATTTGTGAATTGATCACCCCCCCATCTATCCTCTGAGTTCGTTCTGTTAGGTGACCTAAACTGGGATATGCTTAACACCCCGGCAGTCCTACAATCTAAGCTAGATGCCCTCAATCTCACAAAAATTATCAAGGAACCCACCAGGTACAACCCTAAATCCGTAAACATGGTCACCCTCATAGACATTATCCTGACCAACTTGCCCTCCAAATACACCTCTGCTGTTTTCAATGAAGATCTCAGCGATCACTGCCTCATTGCCTGTATCCGCTATGGGTCTGCGGTCAAACGACCACCCCTCATCACTGTCAAACGCTCCCTAAAACACTTCTGCGAGTAGGCCTTTCTAATCGACCTGGCCCGGGTATCTTGGAAGGATATTGACCTCATTCCGTCAGTCGAGGATGCCTGGTCATTCTATAAAAGTAATTAGATAAGCATGCCCCGTTCCAAAAATGCAGAACTAAGAACAGATATAGCCCTTGGTTCACTCCAGACCTGATTGCCCTTGACCAGCACAAAAACATCCTGTGGTGGACTGCAATAGCATCGAAAAGTCCCCGCGATATGCAACTGTTCAGGGAAGTCAGGAACCAATACACACAGTCAGTCAGGAAAGCAAAGGCTAGCTTTTTCAAGCAGAAATTTGCATCCTGTAGCTCTAACTCCAAAAGGATTTGAGACACTGTAAAGTCCGTGGAGAACAAGAGCACCTCCTCCCAGCTGCCCACTGCACTGAGGCTAGGTAACACGGTCACCACCGATAAATCCATGATAATCGAACATTTCAATAAGCATTTCTCAACGGCTGGACATGCCTTCCTCCTGGCTACTCCAACACCAGCCAACAGCTCCGCCCCCCCCCCCCCGCAGCTACTCGCCCAAGCCTCCGCAGCTTCTCCTTCACCCAAATCCAGATAGCAGATTTTCTGAAAGAGCTGCAAAACCTGGACCCGTACAAATCAGCTGCGCTAGACAATCTGAACCCTCCCTTTCTAAAATTATCCGCCACCATTGTTGCAACCCCTATTACAAGCCTATTCAACCTCTCTTTCGTATCGTCCGAGATCCCTAAAGATTGGAAATCTGCCGCGGTCATCCCCCTCTTCAAAGGGGGTGACACCCTAGACCCAAACTGTTACAGACCTATTTCCATCCTGCCCTGCCTATCTAAAGTCTTTGAAAGCCAAGTTAATAAACAGATCACTGAGTACCTTCTCCGCTGTACAATCCGGTTTCCGTGCCGGTCATGGGTGCAGCTCAGCCACGCCCAAGGTACTAAATGATATCATAACCGCCATCGATAAAGACAGTACTGTGCAGGCATCTTCATCGACCTGACCAAGGCTGTCAACTCTGTCAATCACCGTATTCTTATCGGCAGACTCAATAGCCTTGGTTTTTGCTAATGACTGCCTCGCCTGGTTCACCAACTACTTTGCAGACAGAGTTCAATGTGTCAAATCGGAGGACATGTTGTCCGAACCTCTGGCAGTCTCTATCGGGGTACCACAGGGTTCAATTCTCGGTCCGACTCTTTTCTCTGTATATATCAATGATGTCGCTCTTGCTGCAGGCGATTCCCTGATCCACCTCTACGCAGATGACACCATTCTGTATACTTCTGGCCCTTCCTTGGACACTGTGCTAACAAACCTCCAAATGAGCTTCAATGCCATACAACACTCCTTCCGTGGCCTCCAACTGCTCTTAAACGCTAGTAAAATCGAATGTATGCTTTTCAATCGTTCGCTGCCCTCACCTGCCCGCCCGGCTAGCATCACCACCCAGAACGGTTCCGACCTAGAATATGTGGACAACTATAAATACCTAGGTGTCTGGTTAGACTGTAAACTCTCCTTCAAGACTCATAATAAACATCTCCAATCCAAAATAAAATCTAGAATCGGATTTCTATTTCGCAACAAAGCCTCCTTCACTCACGCCGCCGAACTTACCCAAGTAAAACTGACTATCCTACTGATCCTCGACTTTGGTGATGTCATCTACAAAATAGCTTCCATTACTCTACTCAGCAAACGGGATGCAGTCTATCACAGTACCATCTGTTTTGTCACCAAATCACCTTATACCACCCACCACTGCGACCTGTATGCTCTAGTCGGCTGGCCCTCGCTACATATTCGTCGCCAGACCCACTGGCTCCAGGTCATCTATAAGTCTATGCTAGGTAAAGCTCCGCCTTATCTCAGTTCACTGGTCACGATAACAACACCCGCCCGTTGCACACATTCCAGCAGGTATATCTCACTGGTCATCCCCAAAGCCAACACCTCATTTGGCCGCCTTTCCTTCCAGTTCTCTGCTGCCAGTGACTGGAACGTATTGCAAAAATTGCTGCAGCTGGAGACTTTTACTTCCCTCACCAACTTTAAACATCAGCTACCTGAGCTGCTAACCGATCGCTGCAGCTGTACATAGTCTATCTGTAAATTGCCCACCCAATCTACTTACCTCATTCCCATACTGTTTTTATTTTATTTACTTTTCTGCTCTTTTGCACACCAGTATTTCTACTTGCACATCATCATATGCTCATTTATCACTCCAGTGTTAATTAATCTGCTAAATTGTAATTATTTGCTCCTACGGCCTATTTATTGCCTACCTCCTCATCCCATTTGCATACACTGTATATAGACTTTCTTTTTTTGCTACTGTGTCATTGACTTGTTTATTGTGTTATTGGCTTGTTTATTGTATACTCCATGTGTAACTCTGTGATGTTGTCTGTGTCACACTGCTTTGCTTTATCTTGGCCAGGTCGCAGTTGTAAATGAGAACTTGTTCTCAACTAGCCTACCTGGTTAAATAAAGGTGAAATAAAAATAAAATAAAAACTTCCTGACTGATGTCTTGAAATGTTGCTTCAATAAATGCACATAATTTTCCTTCCTCGTGATGCCATCTATTTTGTGAAGTGCACCAGTCTCTTCTGCAGCAAAGCACCCCCACAACATGATGCTGCCACCCCCGTGCTTCACAGTTCAATTGGTGTTCTTCGGCTTGTTCTTCCCTTCTTCCCTTCTTTCTCCAAACATAACGATGGTCATTATGGCCAAACAGTTCTATTTTTGTTTCATCTGATCGGAGGACATTTCTCCAAAATGTACGATCTTTTTCCCCATGTGCATGTGGAGGTTTTGGAGCAGTGGCTTCTTCCTTGCTGAGCGGCATCTCAAGTTATGTCGATATAAGACTCGTTCTACTGTGGATATAGATACTTTTGTACCTGTTTCCTCCAGCATCTTCACAAGGTCCTTTGCTGTTGTTCTGGGATTGATTTGCACTTTTCGCACCAAAGTACGTTCATCTCTCGGAGACAGCACGCATGAGCGGTATGACGGCTGCGTGGTCCCATGGTGTTTATACTTAAGTGAAATAATCTCTCTGTAAACAATTGTTGGAAAAATTACTTTTGACATTGTCAATGGTGGGTGTAGCTGGTGCATGGAAGTCAGGCGCAGGAGAGCAGAGATGAGTGGACAAAGCACTTTACTTAGGCAATCCTATGAACAGAACGCAACCACGTCACAAAACAAATGCCCAAAGAACAATTGAGGCAGCACAAAGTACAAAACCCAAGTACAAAGTACCGGCTGCCACAAAGCTCGGGTATAAAACAAAACCCGGCGCAAACCAGCCGGAAGCGTGCCACCCTTGACAACAAACAATACCCCACACAGACATGGAGGGAACAGAGGGCTAAATACACATAGTAATGATGATGAGATGTAAACCAGGTGTGCAGGAATACAAGACAAAACAAAGGGAAAATGAAAGGTGGAGTGGCGATGGCTAGAAGACCGGTGACGTCGACCGCCGAACGCCACCCGAACAAGGAGAGGGACCAATTTCAGCAGAAGTCGTGACAGTCGTGCACACAATAGATGTCCTAACCGACTTGCCAAAACTATAGTTTGTTAACAAGACTTTTGTGGAGTTGTTGAAAAACGAGTTTTAATGACTCCAACCTAAGTGTATGTAAACTTCCGACTTCAACTGTATGTTAAATAACAAAACTAAAGCAAAAGTCAAGGTGCCGTTGTTTGGCAGTTATAGACTGAGAGGCCAGAGAAACCTATGTGCGTGTGAGTCATCATACCACAGTATTCTATTCCCTCACATCATCAGATTATTGAAAACAAATTCCCCCATCACCATACTACTTAAAAATAGGTTAAAGTGTTATCTTAACACTGGAGGTGGGCTTTTTCACTCTGAGCGACGTACAGCGTCCTGACACAACTAGCGTAACTTATCAAGAGACACAGGAGCCTCTCTGCCTCCCTTCTGCCTCCTCACCCGCCATCTGTCAAAGGAAACCGAAGTGATACTGATGTCTCATTTGGAGTCCCAGCAGTCACTGAGCAGCAAGGGCACTTTCACAGAGAGAGCGAGATAAACCTGAGGAGACCAAAGCCGATCGTCTCTTTATCTGTTTCTCTATATTTTTAACAGACATGTTGAGACAGTCGCCTGTATCGGAGGTTTCGGGTGCTCTCGTCTACATACGGTTACTCCCTCATTAAGCCGAGAGGGAGGGAGGGCTATCAACACCAATGTTATGCACGGCTTACAGACGTCGTACACGTCTCAAACCAAAGGGCTTTATCAATCAATCAGTCAGTCAATAAATACATTTTTACATGGTGTCCTGTTAACACTGTGACCTTGGTGCCAGAACATAGAAAACGCTGTCAACAGCACACATTCCAAATTACAGTGAGGTTAGAGGAGTTGGTCAGGACACGGTCAGAGGTCCATGTCTTCAGCTCTCTACACTGTCTACACTGACCAGACGATTCGGTATGGATACCCCGTGCACAGCCAAAAGCCCCAGGTCTCTGTCTGTCGGTCTATCGGATGGCTAGGTCTCTCTCTGTGCGTGAAGAGTAAGGCGATAGGCGTTCATGCTCACTTTGCATGGCATCATAGGGGCTGTGAGTGAACTCTCCTTTGTGCAAACAACGATAAGGATCTGTTCCATAGTAAACCTATCAGAACACATATGGCTTAGGGGGACTCAGGGGAACTATTAAGACACTGCTAATGTCTTCTATGACCAATTATTCATACACTCTGGAGCAGAATGGTAATACAATGTTTGTTTGTATCTGAAGCCTAGTTGTTTGCGTTTTGGTTAATTCCCTAGTATTTCTTCCAAACCCTGCTTGAATACAAAATAACTGTCTACTCACAAATCTCACTGATTGGCTATAACATGCTTATTACTACCAGTATATGGGAAGAGGTGACACAATAGGAATAAACAGGAAGAAATTAAGGACATGAAAGCCACAAATCACACCATTTAAATACCGATAGGCATGTGGAAAATATTTGCATAACCTTGGCTTTCTGATTGAGGGACTTATTTACTGCAATATGCTGTTCCTCCCCCACAGGACATTATACAAATGTTACATAAGGCTAGAAAGAGGCTCCAACACTTACAGGCAAGTGAGTCATGTGAAGTCAGAAGTCAATCAATCAACGTGAACCTTCTATGTGAATCTGTGATAACGTGCCCTCAATTCAACCAATCATAGATCTTGATAAATTGTGGGTAATGCCGATTATCTTCAGTGAATTGCAGCACTGAGAGAAGGCAAGGTAGAGTGTGTGTATAGGGTAAGGAGGGTAGGAGCCCATAGTGAGTCATACTAACCTTGAGGTGGTCCCTGTCACCCTTTAACTACTCGCAAACCAGTGAGTCTTGAAGAGCTAACCCTGGCCTTAACACGCTCGTCTAACATCATGATGTTTTCCACTGAGTTCAGGTGCACGGCAGTCATGCACTTTCTTAGAAGACTTTTGCCCATCCCAAATCAAGCCCTAGCCCCAAGAGCACTTTGTGTAGATCTCGATTTAGAAATGTGAGTGTTTAGTACTAGGGCAGTTTGCTGTGTGTGTGTACTTACCGGTGTTCCAGGCTTGCCAGGTATGGATTGAGGGGGGTACATGGGCCTGCTGCATGGGGGGAGTTGGGCAAGTGCTGGGGTGGCCATTGAACTGGGGGCAGCCATTGCTGGGGTTACCGTAACTGGAGCTGCCTTGGAATCAGGAAACTTTTTCAGGAGATTCAGGTCATCTCTGTAGAGGAAAAGAATGGTACACGGTTGTTGAGAATAGACTTAACAAATGGGGCAAAATAGAAAAGACCCACACATTCACCACCACTTGCACCTATTACACAGATCAATACAAAGTAAGTATAATTTGAACAAGACCAAAGTAATGTAGGCTATGAGTACAGTATGACTCATGGAGGGTGGATCTGGGACCATGGGCTTTGAAAAGACTGAACACTGGGCCACTCCTCTGACACCCTTTCAGTCCAAACATCCATATGCGCAAACACTCATAATGGAAATAAAAACTGCCCTCACTTTGCTCTCACACACCTGTATGCAGTATGACAGTAGATACAGAAACACAAGTATGTGTGTAGGTAGCTAGGCACTAAGCAGCTATTTAGCTGTGTTGTGTTATTGAAAGTCTGAGGAAAGCATACATGATGTACTTTCTATCCCAGCGTAAACATCCAACTCTGGCCTTCCCTGAGTGACTGGGCCTATTGATATGGACCCTGCTTGGCTTTGGGGGAGAAAAACACAAATATCTAAATGTATCTCAACCGCAACCGGAGTCGAGAGCAAAAGTGTGAACTCTCGGTTATGAAATACTCCTAGGACCAGCACAGAGATTGGACATGAGCAGAGAAGCACTAACCAATCATAAACAAAAACCTCCCCACAATGGAGGCCAGGATCGGATGTCAGATACATTCACTCTCTCATCGGACAAACAGAGCATGCATATCACATGGGCACACTGGGTAGGCTGAACAAGTTAGGAGATGTAGGTAAATAAAAAACCAACAGAACAAATATGAGCAACGAATGACGTCAACAACGCCCACACATCACTCTCCGAATTATTATCTTTATCAATCCAACGACCAATCACAACCACTGAGTGAAAACAAAACCTGACTCTGATTATCATTAGTTTAATCAAGAGTTCCTGAAGCATAATTCATGCGGTTTGTCAGAAAGGCACCTGACATTTCAACGAGCAAGCCTTTTTAATCAACCTGGCCCTGGTATCCTGGAAAGATATTGACCTCATCCCGTCAGTAGAGGATGCCTGGTTATTTTTTTTAAATGCCTTCCTCACCATCTTAAATAAGCATGCCCCTTTCAAGAAATTTAGAACCAGGAACAGATACAGCCCTTGGTTCTCCCCAGACCTGACTGCCCTTAACCAACACAAAAATATCCTGTGGCGTTCTGCATTAGCATCGAACTGCCCCCGCGATATGCAACTTTTCAGAGAAGTTAGAAACCAATATACACAGGCAGTTAGAAACGCCAAGGCTAGCTTTTTCAAACAGAAATTTGCTTCCTGCAACTCAAACTCTAAAAAGTTCTGGGACACTGTAAAGTCCATGGAGAATAAGAACACCTCCTCCCAACTGCCCACTGCACTGAGGATAGGAAACTCTGTCACCACCGATAAGCCCACTATACTTGAGAATTTCAATAAGCATTTTTCTACGGCTGGCCATGCTTTCCACCTAACTACCCCTACTGCATTCAACAGCACTGCACCCCCCACAGCTACTCGCCCAGCCTCCCCCATTTCTCCTTCTCCCAAATCCATTCAGCTGATGTTCTGAAAGAGCTGCAAAATCTGGACCCCTACAAATCAGCTGGGCTTGACAATCTGGACCCTTTCTTCCTAAAATGATCTGCTGAAATTATTGCAACCCCTATTACTAGCCTGTTCAACCTCTCTTTTGTGTCGTCTGAGATTCCCATAGATTGGAAAGCAGCTGCTGTCATCCCCCTCTTCAAAGGAGGTGACACTCTTGACCCAAATTGCTACAGACCTATATCCATCCTACCCTGCCTTTCTAAGGTCTTCGAAAGCCAAGTCAACAAACAGATTACCGACCATTTCGAATCCCACCGCACCCTCTCCGCTATGCAATCTGGTTTCAGAGCTGGTCATGGGTGCACCTCAGCCACGCTCAAGGTCCTAAACGACATCGTAACCGCCATCGATAAGAAACAATACTGTGCTGCCGTATTCATTGACCTGGCCAAAGCTTTTGACTCTGTTAATCACCACACCCTCATCGGCAGACTCAGTAGCCTTGGTTTCTCAAACGATTGCGTCGCCTGGTTCACCAACTACTTCTCTGATAGAGTTCAGTGTGTCAAATCGGAGGGCCTGCTGTCCGGACCTCTGGCAGTCTCTATGGGGGTACCACAGGGTTCAATTCTTGGGCCAACTCTTTTCTCTGTATACATCAATGATGTTGCTCTTGCTGCTGGTGAATCTCTGATCCACCTCTACGCAGATGACACCATTCTGTATACTTCTGGCCCTTCTTTGGACACTGTGTTAACAACCCTCCAGACGAGCTTCAATGCCATACAACTCTCCTTCCGTGGTCTCCAACTGCTCCTAAATACAAGTAAAACTAAATGCATGCTCTTCAACCGATCGCTGCCTGCACCTGCCCGCCTGCCCAGCATCACTTCTCTGGACGGTTCTGACTTAGAATTTGTGGACAACTACAAATACCTAGGTGTCTGGTTAGACTGTAAACTCTCCTTCCAGACTCACATCAATCATCTCCAATCCAAAGTTAAATCTAGAATTGGCTTCCTATTTCGCAACAAAGCATCCTTCACTCATGCTGCCAAACATACCCTCGTAAAACTGACCATCCTACCAATCCTCGACTTCGGCGATGTCATTTACAAAATAGCCTCCAATACCCTACTCAACAAGCTGGATGCAGTCTATCACAGTGCCATCCGTTTTGTCACCAAAGCCCCATAGACTTCCCACCATTGCAACCTGTACGCTCTCGTTGGCTGGCCTTCGCTTCATAATCGTCGCCAAACACATTGGCTCCAGGTCATCTACAAGACCCTTTTAGGTAAAGTCCCCCCTTATCTCCGCTCACTGGTCACCATATCAGCACCCACCTGTAGCACGTGCTCCAGCAGGTATATCTCTCTGGTCACCCCTAAAGCCAACTCTTCCTTTGGTCGTCTCTCCTTCCAGTTCTCTGCTGCCAATGACTGGAATGAACTACAAAAATCTCTGAAACTGGAAACACTTATCTCCCTCACTAGCTTTAAGCACCATCAGAGCAGCTCCCAGATCACTGCACCTGTACATTAGCCATCTATAATTTAGCCCAAACTACTACCTCTTCCCCTTCTGTATTTATTTATTTTATTTATTATTTTTTGCTCCTTTGCACCATATTATTTATATTTTAACTTTGAACTTTCTTCAAATTATAATTATACTATTCCAGTGTTTTACTTGCTATACTTTATTTACTTTGCCACCATGGCCTTTTTTTGCCTTTACCTCCCTTTAATATAGTCTTATTTTTGTCTACTGTATCATTGATTGTATGTTGTTTTACTCCATGTGTAACTCTGTGTTTTTGTATGTTGTCGAACTGCTTTGCTTTATCTTGGCCAGGTTGCAATTGTAAATGAGAACTTGTTCTCAACTTGCCTACCTGGTTAAATAAAGGTGAAAAAAATGGAGGTTCAAAGTCGGCTGCCATCTTTATGGTCAAAGTGGATTTTTTTTAAAACATTTGTAAAAATAGTAAACAAATAAAAACGAATATATCTTGATTAGATAAGTATTCAACATCCCCAATACAAGTCTCTTAGAACCTTATTCTCTAAGAGCCATTATTCCTTTCAAAATTGTTCAAGCTCTGTCAAATCTGGTTGCTCATCATTGTTAAACAACCATTTTCAGGTCTTGGCATAGATTTTCAAGCAGATTTCGGTCAAAACTGTAACTCGACCACTCAGGAACATTCACTGTCTTCTTGGTAACTCTGGTGTAGATTTGGCCTAGTGTTTTAGATTATTGTCCTTCTGAAACATTAATTAATTTCCTGGTGTCTGGTTGAAAGCAGACTGAACCAGGTTTTCCTCTAGGATTTTACCTGTGCTTAGCTGTATTCTGTGTCTTTTCATCAACAAAAAACCCGCCATCCTAATCATTGCCGATGACAAGCATACCTATAACATGATGCAGCCACAACCATGCTTGAAAATATGAAGACTGGTACTCAGCGATGTGTGTGTTGGATTTGCCCCAAACATGTATTAATTTGTACTCAGGACATAAAGTAAATTTCTTAGCCATTTTTTTTTCTGCATTACTTTAGTGCCTTGTTGCAAACAGGATGCAAATTTCAAATATTTGTATTCTGTACAGGCTTCCTTCTTTTCACTCTGTCAATTAGGTTAGTATTGTGGAGTACCTATAATGTTGTTGATCCATCCTCAGTTTTCTCCTATCACAGCCATTAAACTCTGTAACTGTTTTAAAGTCACCATTGGCCTCATGGTAAAATACCTGAGCAGTTTCCCTCCTCTCCGGCAACTAAGTTAGGAAGGACGCCATCTTTCTAGTGAATGGGTGGATTGATACACCATCCAAAATGTAATTAATAACTTCATCGTTCTCAAAGGGATATTCAATATCTGCTTTTTTTTACCCATATACCAATAGGTGCCCTTCTTTGCGAGGCATTGGAAAACCTCTTTGGTCTTTGTGGTTGAATCTGTGCTTGAAATCCACTGCTCGACTGAGGGACCTTTCAGATAATTCTATGTGTGGGGTACAGAGATGAGGTAGTTGTTCAAAAATCATGTTCTACACTGTTATTGAGCACAGAGTGAGTCCATACAACTTATCATGCGACTTGTTAAGCACATTTTTACTCCTGAACTTATTTAGGCTTGCCATAAAAAAGGGGTTGAATACTTATTGACTCAAGACATTTCAGCTTTACATTTTGTATTAATTTGTAAACATTTCTAAAAACATAATTCCAGTTTGACATTATGGGGCATTGTGGGTAGGCCAGTCAAAAAAATCTAAATTCAAACAAATTTAAATTCAGGCTGTAACAAAACAAAATGTGGAAAAAGTAAAGGGGTGTGAATACTTTCTGAAGACACTGTATGGATAACAGGGTTTTATGTGTTGTGATCAACCCACTCAGTTCTCCACCACAAAACACCAGAAAATGGCCAAAAAGAGTAGAACCAGCTCACCTGCTTGTACACGATGATTTTACTATTAGATGATCATCACTTCTTTAGATAAAAATGAAAAAGGAATAGTTCCACCATATTAAAATGAAAGTTGACCTGCACTTTTGCAAGTATTTAGTCATATAAAAATGTAATCTTGAATTCTCCATGTGGTCTATATTAAAGGGCACTTAATTTAACTAAATTTAAATGCTTTTAAAATTCAATATTGGTGCACAATTTCTGCTTCAAAAGGGACTGGTTACATGAAACGACCCACCTGCTGCAACATTTGGATTTATTTTAAATGATCAAATAAAATAAAATACAATTAACATTGTCACCTTTATGACCAGACACTGCCAATTAGACTAAACAATGACACCGTCACTCCTACAAAGAGAGCAGTGCGGAAATGTGAAAGTAAAGGGTGGGGGAGAGATGGAGGAAGAGAAACTAAAATGAGGAAAAAGAGATGTAAATAGAGTAGGAAAGTTCTGCCCCAGTATTCCTAATCTTTGCTTTCAGGGAGGGTGTGTCAAGGCCGGGAGGTGGGGCAAGGAGGGTGAGGCAGGTATCAGGTGTGATTGCTCAGAGGTTTCTAGTTTCACACCAGTGCACTGAGGCCCTCCTACCCCACATTTTTGTCTGAGCCAGCTGCCCCTGCTGCTCTCGTTCATACAGCAGGGAGAAGGCTGGGCCCCGCACCCTGCTCTCATTTTTCCTTTCCATGTAGTCCCTCTCTCTTTCCCTCCTTCTCTCCTTCCCTCCCTCTCTCTCACTTTCCCTCCCTCTCTCTCCTTCCTTCCCTCCCTCTCTCCTTCCCTCCCTCTCTCCTTCCCTACCTCTCATTGTTCTTGGTTATTGTTTGTGGGGACCTTGTTGGAATGTTGGAAATCGTCTAACCACATATAAGAGAGAGACACACACAAACAAATGTGCAGGAGCGAACGCATTTACTAATAATTGCAGAGTAAGCAGACAGGCAGAAGAGCCCGGTTCCTTCAGGTTAGGTAAGCTACAGGAAGCTACATGCCCTCTGAAAACCTGAGCCAATTTGCTTGGGTGGCCAAATCACTATCTTCCACTCCTCTCTCCCTACCCATTCTGCTGATACATGCGCATCTGAATTCGCATGACAGCTCCTATTCAGGCTAAGAGAACACGGCGAGCCCAGCCAGTGAACAAGAGGAGATATGAGATTTAACACCACTGACTATGTCATTACCTCCCTGTGGAGTTTCTTTAAAAGGGACGAGGGCTGCATAGGGAGATTTTCACATTAAAACTTGAAGAATAACCCCAGATTATCCGTGTACCATCTACCAAATATCCTCCTATTCCTCTGTATGATGGAGTGAGGTACAGTTCTCCATAAATCCTAAAGCAATATGAAGTGTCTTTTCCATGTGATGAGAACATCAATTGATCAGCTCATAAATCCTGAACCCAGAATCCCCAGTGTGTGGCGATGACATCATCCACTGATAGGCTACTGTGTGCTGCTAGCCGGCTCACTGGCTGGCTGATCCATCCTTCCTCACACAAGGCATCTGCTTTCACACAGGCCATTTACACTCCCACTGACAGACAGACAAGTCAAAAGAGCCTCAAATTCTACGAGGAGTTGACTGGAATATTAAAGACGTACCCACACAGACAGACAGACAGACAGACAGACAGACAGACAGACAGACAGACAGACAGACAGACAGACAGACAGACAGACGCATGCACAACACCCCCCCCCCAGACTACACTGCCATCTGGGACAGAGTGATGGTCATGAAAACCTCTTCCTTCCAGTGAAGAAAAGCCTCATGTCCCCACAGAGAGAGAAAGATCTGAGTCTCTCAACTTCAAACACTAGATCTACCATGGTCTATCATTCTATGAAAGGAATTCTGTGTTGAGGTATACTGTAAAGTGTCACGTTCGTCGTTCAATGAAGACCGAGGCGCAGCGTGTGTATCGTTCCACATTTTATTTTAACTGTGAAACTATGCAAGAAATACAAATAAACAAAACAAACCGTGACGAAGAGGTGCAACATACACTAACTCAAAATATAATCTCCCACAAACCCAGGTGGGAAAAACAACCACTTAAATTTGACCCCCAATTAGAGACAACGAGGACCAGCTGCCTCTAATTGGAGATCATCCGCCCCAAAAAACAACATAGAAAAACAGAAACTAGAACCACACAACATAGAAAATATAAACTAGACAAAACCCCGTCACGCCCTGACCTACTCTACCATAGAAAATAAAAGCTTTTTATGGTCAGGACGTGACATAAAGGCATAAAACGTAATGCTGATGGTGGTAAAACTAAAGCTTAGTGTTTTCACATCACTTATCAGAGGGCTATAAGACATCTAGAAAATATATGCTGCAGACAGGTGGAGAATAAATCAAATGTCTACCTAAAATAAATGTACAGCGTGCCTTGAAATAACTTATGACCACAGACTTCCTTGGACAAATGTTTGTATTTCTGAACCAACCATTCCCATAAAAACACTATAAATCAGCAGCATTAAACAACCTCTACAGCATTTCTCTACCCTCCGGCAGGCAAACATACAGTAGCACTCTGAAATGGTGGATGTGCCTTTAACTTGGTATTGATGTTAACAACGGGGGACATAATCGACCGGAATTCCCCTATTGTATGAAGACAATATGGCTGGTTTAGACACACATCCCTCTGAGGCAGACTAAATGTAAAGGTTCACTTTTTAAAGACAAAGTACACTAAATGCTTATACAAGAACATGCCCTGACATGATAACCTATTATGTAATGTGACATTAGCGGGTGAACACCCAATAGTCTAATTTACAACCTCAGTGGAAAAGGGCATTACCACAAATATTACAAAATAATGCCCATGCTACGATATTCATGTATCATACTTGTGTAAATCAATCCCATTAACCATTTATTATGTTGGAACACATCCAGCAAGTGATAAATAGTCATTTCCAAGCCACTGAGGTGAGGTGAAGCATGGTAGAGATAGGTAGTGGTGCTTTATCAATCTGTAGCTACCCAGTCATGTGTGTTCTCTGAACATGCCATACCTGTCAGTCTTAGAGAGGGGGGAGAAAAGAGAGCAGCCACATGCCTGTCATTGTTATTGTATATTTTGTGTTTTCCAAGGTTAAACATGGCAGGGGGAATGAAAGCTTGAAAGCCTATCAAGACCTTTTTCTCCCACCTATACCCCACACACTTCCTCCTCTTGAGTTTCATAGTAAACAATGTTCTCCAGAAACACAGGGCCTTCCTATTCTCCATGAAATGAAAATGAGTAGAGGAAAAGACACAGAGAGAAAGAGAGAGACAGACAGATAAAGGGAGAGAGAGCGAGAGAGACAGAGAAAGAGAGAGAGACAGAGAGTACTGTTTACTGTTCATTTTTGATTGTTTATTTAATTTTTGTTTATTGTACATTTCACTTTATATATAGACATATATAAACATATATAAACATATGTTTCCCATGCCAATAAAGACCCTTTGAATTTAATTAAATAGAGAGAGAGAGAGAGACAGAGACTAATGATTTCACAGTTGAGTTTGTGTCAGAGCTGTCATATCACCACTCCACATAACATCTGTTTATTTTAGATAGAAAACTTACTGAAGGGTTACTTAACAGAGTGGGAGTGTCCGCATGTTTGTTTTGAATTACTTCCCTGCTCTATTGGGTGTGTTTGAGGGATATTGGTATAGTCAATCAGTGAATTAACCTGGCTGACAAGACTCACGTGGTATGCACCTAGGGCTGATGCGGTCATGACATTTAGTCACCCAGTGATTGTCAAGCAAATAACAGCCGGTCTCACGGTAATTGATCGTTAATTAACATAAACACGTCCAGCATCTCATGGATGCCATGCATAGCCTACAAGCCACTGATGCAGACCTCTAGAACATCTACATTTTAAAAAGTCTAATAAATCCACTTAATACAGCCTACACCTTCACAATAAATACATTTAATTTTTTATTTTAGACAGGTCTAAAGAAACATGATATGAAGAAAATATAGTCTATTTCAGAAAAGAATAGCATACTCTGAGTCGTCCTTATGTTAAGCCCTGATATGGCTATGGCATATGTCTGTGGGCTACACTGGTTCATTTAGCAGACAAGATTTGCTTAGAATTCCATGGCATTATTTTTTATTATTTTATAGTATGACGAACACAACTGAACATAGCTGAATAAAATAGAAAGAATATTTTCTCCAAAGTGCGCACATTTGGCTGTTCTGTGTTGAGCGGTTAACAAAGAAACAGGTCTTCCTATGCTTCATTTAGAGTTACTTATGCAACTTTAGTTGTGATACAAACGTTGGACTATATGTTAAAATGTTTAATACATTCTAAGGCTGAATGATGCGACAAATGATGATTTGGAAAAAGTCACATGAAAGGCATGAGCTCTAATTTGTTTCTTGTGCAGGCTGCACAATCTTCATCAGTCTCTCATTCACAATTTAAGAAGCACTTGATATTATTCTCACTATGCCTCAAATTTCAAGGCGGAATCCCCCTTGTGTGGCCATAATGCCCGCCTAAAAAATCCATGCCTTCTGCGGCCAAAGTGGCCGTTATGGCCTTGGGCGGAATATAATATTTAGAACTCCCTTCTGCCAGCTGCCGTGCGCCGAAGCACCTCTCACTCACATGGCTCTCTCAGATATCTCAATTCTAATTAACCAATGTCCATCACGTGATCGGGTCCTTCTCACAGGCATTTCAGCTAAGAAGTAGTGAAGACAGACAAGTGAAGACAGACACATCGTGGACACAACTGTGATCATCCCTCTTATTGAATTCCAAGGGAAAACATACTTTTGGTTTTAGTCCACCAGCTTCAAACAGCTGTAAAAATGATATTTTTTGTTTCTGAAATGTTATACTGAGAAACACTATCATTCCACTACTGGCGGAAGATATATTATCTACATTTTCTGAAATTATAATGCAAAAATAAATGTAAAAGTCCTTTAAGTCTAAGAAAACAAGTCTAGGAGGTCAAGAGAATCGACATAATTGGGGTGACAAAATAACCAATATACTGTAACCGAGCATGTTTTTAACAAAGGACACATGAAACCATGTCACATGGCCTATCAAATGTCAAGGTAGGTGTCGTGTCTTTTGGCTATGCCGGATTAAGTAATATGACATGCTATTCTATAAAATCCTTTCTCTGTAATTACTATTACCTGATTAAGCTAATCATGTAAATGTAATTACTAGAAAGTCGGGGCACCACAAAATAATGTTTATAGAGCTGTTATCATCCAAATAAACTCTTAAAGACCTAGTAATATTTTACATCAATAGCAGTCAATATTAATCGTCACCTTATTTCAGTCTCATCTGAAAGTTGTAAATTCTTGGTTATCTTCACTAACCTGGCTAACAAGTTGAATCAGCAATACAAAATTGGGTTTAATTATTTATTTACCAAATTATTCTAACTAACCACACAGAATTACATATACACAGAATGCAAATTATGTCATCCAGAAAGCGTCCCTGGTGGACAGAGCCAACATGGCGGCTGGTTACACAAAGGGAGGGGGTTGGGTTTGAGTGAAAGAGCGGGAAGACTGAGGAACAAAGGGAGAAGCTGTGCTATCGTAAATACAGTATCTTATGTATTCTAAATTACCACCCCTTTGGAAAAGGAAAATGCAATAAATATTTACTCTGAGCTGCGCTTCGGTAGGTTGGTCGTAGATGCTGGCCGTGTTGGCCAACAGAGATCTTGCTGTCCTCGGAAGAATGTCTCTGGTGGTAAATTGTATACGTTGTAGTATCTTCGTTGTGTGTTAGACTGGATACGTCGTCCGTCCTTTCCTAGCCCACGTTTACAGCTGCTGTTGCTAACTCAACGGCTAGGATGTCTCACTTCTTTAAGGAATAAGAGTTCAAGTTTATACCATTCACAACCAAAGCTCACGCTGAGGTTGGCTTAGTTCTGTAGTTGACATGTTAGTCCTTTTTAACGTATGGACCGTCGTCCTATCGTCCTCGGAACAGAAGGTTACATTTTCATCAAGGGCTTATATAGTGGAGGGAGAGAAGGGTGTGTTTCATAGTTTATAACCCATGTCTCTTCACAGGGGCGGGCCACTGATTGAGCTGGGCTCTAACCTTATGAAAACCCAATTCTCCCATTTGGAAGTTAAAATTACATTTAATCTTTTCACAAATAGTTTCATTTTCAAACATTTAAATTGCACAACAATTCCATGTGAATCTAATAACTAGAATGAGTAGACTTTCCCAGATACAGTTTATGTCATCCTGTCATCAGTCATAATGTCTCAGATGACAACTGAACTGACATCATATTCATTAAGTACCAACGCATATTTTCAACTGGTTCTATTACCGAAAAATGGTTCCTTTCCCCCCACTTGTTTGATGTTCCCAGACTCTCTATGTTTAGCAAAGGCTATTCAAGAGTCCTTCAGTAGAGTCAGAGAGAGAGGGAAGGGAGAAAGGAATTTATGGGGGGGTCATAAACCTTACCCACAGGCCAACTCATGACATAGGCATGGAGAGGGATTAGGTTTCCTTTACCTGGTCATCTCTCCTCACTAAAGTAGGCTAAATACTTTGCTGCATTGTTTACCCTAGGTGAACTTTCTGCGTCGGGTGTGGTTCCTCATACAGTATCTCCTTACACTCTCTCTTTCACAGACACACACACACGTGTACAAACACGACTAACAAACAAAACGACACACGTGTACAAACACGACTAACAAACAAAATAACACACGGAAACACACAGACACGCACACAGGTCTCCCAAAACATATGATCTGCGTTTCTATGGCCACCAGTGAGCTCCAGAGACTGGGTTGCCATGGAGACAGCTGTGTCTTAATGAGATTCCCCAGCAGGGTATGAGGTGGGAAATGAGAACGTTCCATCAGACCCACGTGACAGCAGGTGGCCATTAGAAACGTGTGTGTGTCTGTGTGTGCGCAGTTTCACAGCTTCCTCTTGTGTGAGTCCACCCACATAACAGAGTTAAAAACCTCTTAGGGCTAGGGGGCATTATTTTCACGGCCGGATGAAAAACGTACCGAATCTAAACAGGTTACTACTCTGTCCCAGAAACTACAATATGCATATTATTAGTAGATTTGGATAGGAAACACTCTGAAGTTTCTAAAACGGTTTGAATGGTGTCTGTGAATATAACAGAACTCATATGGCAGGCAAAAACCTGAGAAAAAGTCAAGCAGGAAGTGGGAAGTCTGGTGCTTGTAGTCCTTTCAAGTGATTGCCCTGACTGTATACAGTGACTTAGGGTTCATTTTGCACTTCCTAAAGCTTCCACTAGATGTCAGCAGTCTTTAGAACGGTGTTTGAAGATTCTATGGTGAATTTGAAGGAAATACCAGCTGTGGTAAACTGGTGTCCCATTATAAGGCATGGGCTCAAGTCACGCGCAATGACTTGGGAGCGAGCTGAGTTCATATTCACTCCTAAAGAGAACGGATAGGTCCAGTTGGAATTTTATTCAAGGTATATGATAAAAACAACCTAAAGATTGATTCCATACATCGCTTGACCTGTTTCTACAAAATGTAGTATAACTGTTTTGACTTTTCGTCTGGACTAAGTAAACACGCGCGTAGTGGATTTGGATAGTGAACCTAACACGCAAACAAAATTGATTATTTGGAAATAAATATGAACTTTATCGAACATTTATTGTGGAGCTGGGATTCCTGGGAGTGCCTTTTGATGAAGTTAATCAAAGTTAAGTGAATATTTATAATGTCATTTCTTAGTTTTATTGACTCCAAGATGGCGGGTTTCTGTTTGCTAGTTGTTAGTGTCATCTGGGCTGTACTCAGATTATTGCAAATTGTGCTTTCGCCGTGAACCTTTTTTGAAATCTGACAAAGTGATTACATTTAGGAGAAGTGTATCTATAATTCTGTGCATAACACTTCTATATTGATCAATGTTTACGATGAGAATTTACGTACTATATGTGCTCATTGTGCTCATTCATTGGAAGGTTTGGAGGGAAAACATTTCTCAACATTGCGCCAATGTAAAATGCTGTTTTTGGATATAAATATGAACTTTATCGAGCAAAACATACATGTATTGTGCAACATAATGTCCTAGGAGTGTCATCTGATGAAGATTGTCAAAGGTTAGTGCTTCATTTAGCTGTGTTTTGGGTGTTTGTGATGCATCTAGTTGCTTGGAAAATGGCTGTGTGGTGTTTCTTGTGAAGTTTATGTCCTAACATAATCTAATTTAAGCTTTCGCCGTAAAGCCTTTTTGAAATCGGACAATGTGGTTAGATTAACGAGAAGCTTATCTTTAAAATGGTGTAAAATAGTTGATTGTTTGAGAAAATGGAATTATGAGATCTTAGCTGTTTCAAATTTGGCGCTCTGATTTTCCACTGGCTGTTATCAAAATCAATCCCGTTAACAGGATGAGAACGGGAAGGGGTCACCAACAGGTTAAAGAACCTTGCAACTCCCTTACTTTTTCAAATTCTGTCACTTCCCTCACTGACTTCATACCTTGCTCGCTCTTTCTCTCTCCCTTTCATTCACGCTGTCACTCTTGGTTTTCTGAAGTAAAAAATTGTCAGCTCTGCATTTTCCAAGAATGTGTGTGCTTATTTCTGAGGTGAGCATCAGCTTTAATCTGGCCTCTTATTGATTGTACCTGGAAGTTCTTTGAACTGCACAGCTTTCTATCCCCCAACACCACCCCTAGTAAAAATCATTATCATCCTGGGACATGAATGTTTGTCTCAATCGGACAGTTCATTATTTCCTCCTCAGAGATATCTGCACTCTTTCATTGACCTTGTTCAGTGTTGTATAACACATACATTGAGTATTATAAACATTAGGAAAACCTTCCTAATATTGAGTTACACCCCTCCTCCCTTCCGTTTGCCCTCAGAACAGCCTTAATTTTGTCAGGACATGGACTCTACAAGGTGTCAAAAGCAGGGATGCTGGCCCATGACTCCAATGCATCCCACAGTTCTGTCAAGTTGGCTGCATATCCATTTGGTAGTGGACCATTCTTAATACACATAGGAAACTGTTGAGCATGAAAAACCCAGCAGCGTTGCAGTTCTTGATACAAACCGGTGCACCTGGCACCAAGAAGGCTTAAAACTCCTTCTTTAACCTGTCTCTTCCCCTTCATCCACACTGATTGAAGTAGATTTAACAAGTGAGATCAATAAGGGATCATAGCTTTCCCCTTTTACCTACAGTACTCACTTCTTGGTGACGATACCCATGTGTAAAGTTGGTGTGGCCAGCTGTGGATCCAGACCGTGTGTGTCCAGGATGTGTCTGGC
The DNA here is from genome assembly GCF_901001165.1 of Salmo trutta. Classification (NCBI taxonomy): domain Eukaryota; kingdom Metazoa; phylum Chordata; class Actinopteri; order Salmoniformes; family Salmonidae; genus Salmo; species Salmo trutta. Next base: position 35,411,915 of record NC_042963.1, read on the forward strand.
TGCCGAGCTCAGCCGCAATCTGGTGGGAGAAGACAAAACACATACACAGAAAGACAGGGACCAAGGGACACACACAAAGTTAGTCTCATGGTAATGTCCTGATTGGTCAGAGAATATTCTATTGTATTAGGATCTATTTTAGTCTCATTTTGGAATAATCTTCCAAGAGTCCTTAAACATACAAATTCAATGTATAATCCAAATACATTTTAACATACACTGTATATACAAATGTATGTGGACACCCCTTCAAATTAGTGAATTCTGCTATTTCAGTCACACCCGTTGCTGAAAGGTGTATAGAATCGAGCACACAGTCAAGTAATCTCCATAGACAAACATTGGCAGGAGAATGGCCTTCTTGATGAGCTCAGCGACTTTCAATGTGGCACCATCATAGGATGCCACCTTTCTAACAAGTCAGTTCGTCAACTTTCTGCCCTGCTGGAGCTGCCCCGGTCAACTGTAAGTGCTGTTATTGTGAAGTGGAAACTTCTAGGAGAAACAACGGATCAACCGCAAAGTGGTAAGCTCACAGAACGGGACCTCCTAGTGCTGAAGCATGTTGCGTGTAAAATTTGTCTGTCCTCGGTTGCAACACTCACTATCGAGTTCCAAACTGCCTCTGGAAGCAACGTCAGCACAAGAACTGTTCGTCAGGAGCTTCATGAAATGGGTTTCCATGGCTGAGCAGCCGCACACAAACCTTGGATCACCATGCGCAATGCCAAGCCTTGGCTGAAGTGATGTAAAGCTCACCGCCATTGGTCTCTGGAGCAGTGGAAATGCGTTCTCTGGAGTGAATCACGCCTCACCATCTGGCAGTTCGACGGACAAATCGGAGTTTGGCGGATGCCAGGAGAACACCACCTGCTCAAACCATAGTGCCAACTGTAAAGTTTAGTGGAGGAGGGAATAATGGTATGGGGCTGTTTTTCATGGTTCGGGCTAGACCCCTTAGTTCCAGTGAAGGGAAATCTTAAGGGTACAGCATTCAATGACATTCTAGATGATTCTGTCTTTCCAACGTTGTGGCAAAAGTTGGGGGAAGGCCCTTTCCTGTTTCAGCATGACAATGCCCCCATGCATAAAGCGAGGTCCAAACGGAAATGGTTTGTCGAGATCGGTGTGGAAGAACTTGACTGGCCTGCACAGAGGCCTACCTCAACCCTATCAAATACCTTTGAGATTAATTGTAACGCGGACTGCGAACCAGGCATAATCGCCCAACATTAGTGCCCGACCTCAATATTGCTTGAGGCTGAATGGAAGCAAATCACTGTAGCAATGTTCCAAACATCTAGTGGAAAGCTTTCCCAGGAGAGTGGAGGCTGTTATAGTAGAAGAGACCAACTCCATATTAATGCCCATGATTTTGGAATGAGATGTTCGACGAGCAGGTGTCCACATACATTGTGATAGTGTATAACACACTGTTACAATCAGACATAATACACTGACATATTGACATGATAAATACTCGACAGTCTGAAAATATAGATTGGTTCCTACATCTACCATAGTCATGCACAACCTTCCAATTTATTATATTTAAATGGTTCTAAAGTAGAAAAAGAAGGAAGGAAGCGCTGCTAAAGTACACAATAGTAGGTTTTGGTACACAGAAGGTGCTCTTTGGTAAATTGGTCATCAAAAAGAAAGGAGGTCCAAGGCACTCTTTACATAATTAATAAAAATTTGTATTGGAGCCGAAACGTGTCTGTTTTTCAATCTTTGTTTGTAAAGACTGCAGCTATGTATTCTGAAAGTTTATCTGGCCAGGCAAAAGAGGATAGGCTTCAGCTCTAGTCTAGTTCCTCTGGAGTTTTTTTTTGTTACCAATGAGGCAGCTGCTTGCTCTTTAGGGGTTCATGCCAAGGTTGATGTGACAAATGTTTGTGTATTTGTGAAAAGCACTATACAAATTCCATTTGATTTTCTGATTAATTGATGAAGAAATTAATCATGGAGGGATGGACGAGTGGAGGAGAGAAGGAGGTAAGACTCACAGTCCTGTGGGGGCTACTCCGGGGGGAGGGGGTGGGGGTGGGGGTGCAGAGCGGGCCATCGGAGGGGGAGGGGCTGCAGCTGCAGGAGGAGGAGCCTGGATGGGCACGGCTGCCGCAGGGGTAGGGATCTCAACCGTCTTCTAGTCCTCCTCTTCCTCCACCATGACGGCGATCAGAGTCCCCAGATGCACTGCACAACTGCCCTCCTCCATCTGTGGGAAGACAGAGACAAACTTTTAAAATAATAATCACTTCATCAGGTTGCATTTGATTTGACTTAGACTGCTCAAGAAGACTGAAGAGAGGAGGAGAAAGAGAGAGTGCACAAAATATGAGAAAGGAAGAAGAACACCAGGGAGAAGAAAGAAGGGAGAATAAGTGAGGAACTAAAGAGGGAGAGGCCAAATGATAGGAAGAATGGAAAGAGATCAACCCAGGAGAGAGAGGGTTTTCAAAAGATGCGCAGCTCGACACAACATTCATTACTGTTTCCAGAGGGACCATGGGCAGACCTTTCAAATCGCTGTGCGTCCATCCCCACTGCCTACTCAATTTACTTCATTTCCCCTGGCCGCTGTTCTGTTCCAACAAAAGACAAACAAGGGTAAAGACTAATGGAGGGGGGAATGGATTGCTTACAGTTTCTTAACCCCCCATATCGCACATTGATTCTCTCCCTCTCTCTAGCAATCCATTTCCCTTTCTAACAGAGTCAAAAAGCACAGCATGGATATCTCCACCCCCTCATAGTCAGCTAGGTGTTTTTCCTCTGTCAATATTGATTAGTTCTAAATGATAGGGCTAGCACAATAGATAGGCCAGGGCCGTGACACTCCATCTATTTCCATTCCTGCTAAAGGGCGTAGCTCTGTTTGCCAGATAGGAAGGAAAAATAAGACAGAAAGCACAACAACAGCTGTTGGCAACAGGGAGAGCCGTCTTTTTTGATCATGGTGACACAGAACTTGATCAGGAAGTTGGTTTCTGCGTTAGATCACACCACAAGTCCTTGTAACTGGCTGAATGTCAGTTGGTTCAGATCACAGTATCAAACAGTTTTGAACCATAAGACTTGGAGGAAAACCCACAGCTGTGACTTGTTCAGCCCCACCTCCTCCAAAGTGCCCAAAGGGTTGATGTTTTTCTCAGTACAATATTAAAGAGCAGCTTTAATATTACAGATGGATTGTAGCTTCCAGCAATGTTATTGTCGGTATCATTTCCAATCCCCCATATATTTCTTTGTAAATATTTAGTAAATTTTTTGGCAGGGGACTTGGGAATCTTTTAAAATACTTTTACTTAAGTTTTATGTTGTACACTTCTTTTAATATATTTTCTTTACAGGGCGTTGTTGTATTTTATAATTAGTTTTACTTTTGAACACTGTTTGGGGTGGGGGGGCAATACAGTGCAATTGTGTTTATTTTTTATTATTGAACTGATTTCATCAACTGTTTTTGTAAAGGGGGTTTGTGATTTTATTTTTTTGTGGCTTATCTTGTAAACTTTTATTATGATGTTTTATTTAATTAGAGATCTATTTTGCAAATAAAAACATGTTCATAGTCAACACTTGGCTTTTCCTTGGGGGTGACACATTGGCAGTCAGGATCTCTAGTCTCCACTAAGTGTTGGTAACACCACTTAAGGTTCCCCTTATCCAACTGTCAGTAGAGAAACAATATTTTCATAAAAGGCAGAGTCGAGTGTATTGTCCATAAGCCCCGTTTCATCAATTGAAGCCTTGCTCTGAGTTCACAAAGTTTATTTTCCAGTGATTAGACATTAGCCATCAGGATACTATGAAGATGCTGTGTAGCCCATCTTTTCAGCCTAGCTTGGATTCCCTCTTTCCTTACTCTTCTTTGTCATCGGTGTTACCCTCCTCCTGGAGATCTACCGTCCTGTGGGTTTTCAGTCCAAGAAGCAAAGTCGAGCAAGAACCGGCAAGACGGGTGCCCTCCTCAGCGCCGCCATCTTATCCATGTATGCCCCAAAGGGTTATTATGATTCTCCTTGTAACAGATTTATAAACATGAAGACAGCAGTGGAGAACGACATGCCACTAATGATTACACATTGACAGGCTGTAATGAGTGTTTGGTTAGGACTGCAGCCAGGTTTTTGACACTGAGTGTATGAGTGAGTGAGAGACAGAGAGAGCAAGAAGGACAGAGATGGCGCAGTGGGGCAGTGATTGTGCTTATCCTGCTTATAACTCAGAGTGGAGGATGGGGAAAGGTGGAGGCTGAGGTATCCATACATCTTAATTTTATTGGATCAGTGCGACACCGCAGTATATCATAAACTGCCTCTGACAATCACTGTCTCAATGGACATACATGCAGCTAGTCTATTGTACTACAAAATAAACCCATTCAATTCCCACTGTGACTATTGTGCCTTTTCCTACTCCAGATTAGAGCTTGATGTTATGTGGGTCACATACTGAGCAGTGAACAAGGAAATGTACAACCACAGTCTTCCACAATATTGATGTGACACACAAAGCATGTGACTGGGGTGTGAGGGAGAGAGAAAGCCCAGTGATGTTCCCTCCCTGTCATGACTTCCGCAAAGTCGGTCCCTCTCCTTGTTCGGGCGGCGTTCGGCGGTCGATGTCACCAGCCTTCTAGCCATCGCCGATCCACTTTTCATTTTCCATTTGTTTTGTCTTTGTCTTACACACCTGGTTTCAATTCCCCAATTACTTGTTCATTATTTAACCTTCTGTTCCCCCATGTTTGTTTGTGAGTAATTGTTTGTATGTATACGGTCAGTTATGTGGGCTCACTTTATTGTATTGTATTTGTCTATTTTGAGTAAATTACGTTTATTTACTCATATCTGCTGTCCTGCGCCTGACTCCTCTACACAAGCTACACACAGACCACATTACACTCCCCAATATTAGGCTCTCCATAAACATCAATTAGACAACCAGGTATTTATAGACTTATTTAATACAGCTGCCTAAGAAGCTGCTGCTGGGGGCTGTAATTCACACACACACACACACACACACACACCCCTTGCCACTTTCATTTTATTTTTTATTTGTCACATTATGGCATGCCATGTTATGTGTGGATGTCTCCATCGAAGAGAAGACTAGAGAGAGACAGAGGGAGTGAGAGAAGAAACACAAACTCCACCAGTGGGGCTCAACACTGCCATCATCTGTCTGTTAAAGGACAGCTACTGAGCCATTCAGTCACTCAGAGTCATTTAGTCAAATACCTGAGCAGCACATCAAATGGACCAGACAGCGAAACGATGCCGTTTTAACACGACTGACTCACATTATAAGACCTCCCTGATTTCAGTGAAGAACGATAGGTCAAGAGCTGGATGAGAACACCATTTTTAGTAGGCTATGTATTTATTTCAGAAAATAACCATGAATTATAAATGATTATATTTATTTTTGTACTGTTAATATACACACACACTCACAGGACACTACACACTCACACACAGACACTCCAACACACACACACAAACACTCACTTCATAATTTGCTCACACCCACACAATATGCACATACATTTATACGGACTCTACACACAAACAAACACACACACACTCACATACAATCATCATACGCTGCTGCTAGTCTGTTTATCATATATCCTGATCCCTAGTCACCTTACCCCTATTCAAATCTACCTCTTATTACTCCAGTATCCCCGCACATTGTAAATATGGTACTGGAAATGACTGACCCTGTATATACTGTACATCTGTCCCATGATCTCCGGCTAACCTCTCAGTTCTTCTCCAAAAGAACAGTCCTGTGGTCTCCCTTCGCCTAGTAGGTTGTTTCTCATTACCTCTCTGCATAAAGTACAAAAAAACACATTCAAACTCCGTCCTTCTCATAGGCTCAACCTGACTCCCAAACAGCACAGTGGTTGATGTAGGCTTTCTAAACACTAAAACCTGGGTTCCTGGCATCTTAGTCTGATTTCCAATTTTTCTCACCATTTGTATCCATTTGTTGTTTTCCTCAGTTCCCCCAGGGGGTCCCGTGGCTTCAACAACAAGGAGACCCATGGAAAGGATGATGGAGAAAACAAACCACCAGACCCGGTGTAGACTCTGTTTCCTAGTTATAGAACCTGAGTGTGAGTGTGAAATGATGACTCCTTCTTCTGCTCGTTGGCTAGAGCCTTCTTCTTAATCTTTCTTTCTGGCCTTTTGGTCTGGGCACTCTGCATTGTTCCTTTGGCTCGGTCCATCTTTCCCCTTCAGATGTTCTCGGGGCCCTGCTCTCCCTCCAGTCGCTCATCCATGGCTCCCACTCTGGGAGGTGCTTGCAGTGGGAGAGATGATACCAGCCGGACCACTCCGCCACTCGCAGGGCTGTTGGTGTCACTATGGTTACCTGGAATGGACCAATCCATCGTGGTTGGTTCCATTTTCGTTTGTGGACTCTGAGTTTCACCCAGTCTCCGTTTATGGGAAGTTCGTCAGGGTATTTACCTGGGGGAACCTTGTTTGCTTTCCTGTGGGCAGAGTGGAGAGACCTGACAAGAGGTTAGTTCTTTCATGTACTCAATGTGATCACACTGTGCCTCAGTTATGTCTATCTGTCGGTCAGTCATAGGTCGAACACCTGGTGTGTTCATGGGTCAAATCAAATCAAATCACATTTATTTATATAGCCCTTCGTATATCAGCTGAAATCTCAAAGTACTGTACAGAAACCCAGCCTAAAACCCCAAACAGCAAGCAATGCATGTGAAAGAAGCACGGTGGCTAGGAAAAACTCCCTAGGAAAAACTCCCTAGAAAGGCCAAAAACCTAGGAAGAAACCTAGAGAGGAACCAGGCTATGAGGGGTGGCCAGTCCTCTTCTGGCTGTGCCGGGTGGATATTATAACAGAACATGGTCAAGATGTTAAAATGTTCATAAATGACCAGCATGGTCAAATAATAATAATCAGAGTAGTTGTCGAGGGTGCAACAAGCACGTCCGGTGAACAGGTCAGGGTTCCGTAGCCGCAGGCAGAACAGTTGAAACTGGAGCAGCAGCATGGCCAGGTGGACTGGGGACAGCAAGGAGTCATCATGCCAGGTAGTCCCGAGGCATGGTCCTAGGGCTCAGGTCCTCCGAGAGAAAGAAAGAAAGAGAGAAAGAGAGAATTAGAGAGAGCATATTTAAATTCACCCAGGACACCGGATAAGACAAGAGAATACTCCAGATGTAACAGACTGACCCTAGCCCCCCGACACATAAACTACTGCAGCATAAATACTGGAGGCTGAGACAGGAGGGATCAGAAGACACTGTGGCCCCATCCGATGATACCCCCGGACAGGGCCAAACAGGCAGGATATAACCCCACCCACTTTGCCAAAGCACAGCCCCCACACCACTAGAGGGATGTCTACAACCACCAACTTACCGTCCGAAGACAAGGCCGAGTATAGCCCACAAAGATCTCCGCCATGGCACAACCCAAGGGGGGGCGCCAACCCAGACAGGAAGACCACGTCAGTGACTCAACCCACTCAAGTGACGCACCCCTCCCATGGACGGCATGGAAGAACACCAGTAAGTCAGTCACTCAGCCCCTGTAATATGGTTAGAGGCAGAGATTCCCAGTGGAAAGAGGGGAACCGGCAAGGCAGAGACAGCAAGGGCGGTTCGTTGCTCCAGCCTTTCCGTTCACCTTCACACTCCTGGGCCAGACTATACTTAATCATAGGACCTACTGAAGAGATAAGTCTTCAGTAAAGACTTAAAGGTTGAGACTGAGTCTGCGTCTCTCACATGGGTAGGCAGACCATTCCATAAAAATGGAGCTCTATAGGAGAAAGCCCTACCTCCAGCCGTTTGCTTAGAAATTCTAGGGACAATTAGGAGGCCTGCGTCTTGTGACCGTAGCGTACGTGTAGGTATGTACGGCAGGACCAAATCGGAAAGATAGGTAGGAGCAAGCCCATGTAATGCTTTGTAGGTTAGCAGTAAAACCTTGAAATCAGCCCTTGCCTTAACAGGAAGCCAGTGTAGGGAGGCTAGCACTGGAATAATATGATCACATTTTTTGGTTCTAGTCAGGATTCTAGCAGCCGTATTTAGCACTAACTGAAGTTTGTTTAGTGCTTTATCCGGGTAGCCGGAAAGTAGAGCATTGCAGTAGTCCAGCCTAGAAGTAACAAAAACATGGATACATTTTTCTGCGTCATTTTTGGACAGAAAGTTTCTGATTTTTGCAATGTTACGTAGATGGAAAAAAGCTGTCCTTGAAACAGTCTTGATATATTCTTCAAAAGAGAGATCAGGGTCCAGAGTAACACCGAGGTCCTTCACAGTTTTATTTGAGATGACTGTACAACCATCCAGATTAATTGTCAGATTCAACAGAAGATCTCTTTGTTTCTTGGGACCTAGAACAAGCATCTCTGTTTTGTCCGAGTTTAAAAGTAGAAAGTTTGCAGCCATCCACATCCTTATGTCTGAAACACAGGCTTCTAGCGAGGGCAATTTTGGGGCTTCACCATGTTTCATTGAAATGTACAGCTGTGTGTCGTCCGCATAGCAGTGAAATTTAACATTATGTTTTCGAATGACATCCCCAAGAGGTAAAATATATAGTGAAAACAATAGTGGTCCTAAAACGGAACCTTGAGGAACACCGAAATGTACAATTGATTTGTCAGAGGACAAACCATTCACAGAGACAAACTGATATCTTTCCGACAGATAAGATCTAAACCAGGCCAGAACTTGTCCATGTAGACCAATTTGGGTTTCCAATCTCTCCAAAAGAATGTGGTGATCGATGGTATCAAAAGCGGCACTAAGATCTAGGAGCACGAGGACAGACGCAGAGCCTCGATCTGACGTCATTAAAAGGTCCTAGGTCCTGGCAGAGTTGTGCAGACTCAGGACAATGGAGCTTTGGAGGAATACCCAGATTTAAAGAGGAGTCCGTAATTTGCTTTCTAATGATCATGATCTTTTCCTCAAAGAAGTCCATAAATGTATTACTGATGAAGTGAAAGCCATCCTCCATTTGCGAATGCTGCTTTTTAGTTAGCTTTGCGAAAGTATCAAAAAGAAATTTCGGATTGTTCTTATTTTCCTCAATTAAGTTGGAAAAATAGGATGATCGAGCAGCAGTGAGGGCTCTTTGATACTGCACGGTACTGTCTTTCCAAGCTAGTCGGAAGACTTCCAGTTTGGTGTGGCGCCATTTTCGTTCCAATTTTCTGGAAGCTTGCTTCAGAGCTTGTGTATTTTCTGTATACCAGGGAGCTAGTTTCTTATGACAGATGTTTTTAATTTTTAGGGGTGCAACTACATCTAGGGTATTGCGCAAGGTTAAATTGAGTTCCTCGGTTAGGTGGTTAACTGATTTTTGTCCTCTGACGTCCTTGGGTAGGCAGAGGGAGTCTGGAAGGGCATCAAGGAATCTTTGGGTTGTCTGAGAATTTATAGCACGACTTTTAATGCTCCTTGGTTGGGGTCTGAGCAGATTATTTGTTGCAATTGTAAACGCAATAAAATGGTGGTCCGATAATCCAGGATTATGAGGAAAAACATTAAGATCCACAACATTTATTCTATGGGACAAAACTAGGTCCAGAGTATGACTGTGGCAGTGAGTAGGTCCAGAGACATGTTGGACAAAACCCACTGAGTCGATGATGGCTCCGAAAGCCTTTTGGAGTGGGTCTGTGGACTTTTCCATGTGAATGTTAAAGTCACCAAAAAATAGAATATTATCTGCTATGACTACAAGATCCGATAGGAATTCAGGGAACTCAGTGAGGAACACTGCATATGGCCCAGGAGGCCTGTAAACAGTAGCTATAAAAAGTGAGTGAGTAGGCTGCATAGATTTCATGACTGGAAGCTCAAAAGACGAAAACGTCATTGTTTTTTTTTTTGTAAATTGAAATTTGCTATCGTAGATGTTAGCAACACCTCCGCCTTTGCCGGATGCACGGGGGGTATGGTCACTAGTGTAACCAGGGGGTGAGGCCTCATTTAACACAGTAAATTCATCAGGCTTAAGCTATGTTTCAGTCAGGCCAATCACATCAAGATTATGATCAGTGATTAGTTCATTGACTATAACTGCCTTGGAAGTGAGGGATCTAACATTAAGTAACCCAATTTTGAGATGTGAAGTATCACAATCTCTTTCAATAATGGCAGGAATGGAGGAGGTCTTTATACTAGTGAGATTACTAAAGTGAACACCGCCATTTTTAATTTTGCCCAACCTAGATCGAGGCACAGACACGGTCTCAATGGGGAAAGCTGAACTGACTACGCTGACTGTGCTAATGGCAGACTCCACTAAGCTGGCAGGCTGGCTAACAGCCTGCTGCCTGGCCTGCACCCTATTTCATTGTGGAGCTAGAAGAGTTAGAGCCCTGTCTATGTTCGTAGATAAGATGAGAGCACCCCTCCAGCTAGGATGGAGTCCATCACTCCTCAACAGGCCAGGCTTGGTCCTGTTTGTGGGTGAGTCCCAGAAAGAGGGCCAATTATCTACAAATTCTATTTTTGGGAGGGGCAGAACACAGTTTTCAACCAGCGATTGAGTTGTGAGACTCTGCTGTAGAGCTCATCACTCCCCCTAACTGGGAGGGGGCCAGAGACAATTAATCGATGCCGACACATCTTTCTAGCTGATTTACACGCTGAAGCTATGTTGCGCTTGGTGACCTAACATCGTTGGTGCCGACGTGGATAACAATATCTCTATACTCTCTACACTCGCCAGTTTTAGCTTTAGCCAGCACCGTCTTTAGATTAGCCTTAACGTCGGTAGCCCTGCCCCCTGGTAAACAGTGTATGATCGCTGGATGATTTGTTTTAAGTCTAATACTGCGGGTAATGGAGTCGCCAATGACTAGGGTTTTCAATTTGTCAGAGCTAATGGTGGGAGCCGTCGGCGTCTCAAACCCCACAGCGGGAGGAGTAGAGACCAGAGAAGTCTCGGCCTCTGACTCCGACTCGCTCTTACATCTACACGTTCCGCTAGCGGAACGTCTGCTCCAATATCCAATGATGGGCGGGGCGCAAAATACAAACTCCTCTAAAATCCGAAAACTTCCACTTTTCAAACATATGACTATTTTACAGCTATTTAAAGACAAGACTCTTCTTTATCTAACCACACTGTCCGATTTCAAAAAGGCTTTACAGCGAAAGCAAAACATTAGATTATGTCAGCAGAGTACCCAGCCAGAAATAATCAGACACCCATTTTTCAAGCTAGCATATCATGTCACATAAACCCAAACCACAGCTAAATGCAGCACTAACCTTTTATGATCTTCATCAGATGACACACCTAGGACATTATGTTATACAATACATGCATGTCTGTTCAATCAAGTTTATATTTATATCAAAAACCAGCTTTTTACATTAGCATGTGACGTTCAGAACTAGCATTCCCACCGAACACTTCCGGTGATTTTACTAAATTACTCACGATAAACGTTCACAAAAAGCATAACAATTATTTTAAGAATTATAGATACAGAACTCCTCTATGCACTCGATATGTCCGATTTTAAAATAGCTTTTCGGATGAAGCACATTTTGCAATAATCTAAGTACATAGCCCAGCCATCACGGGCTAGCTATTTAGACACCCAACCAGTTTAGCCTTCACCAAAATCACATTTCCTATAAGAAAAATGTTCTTACCTTTCCTGTTCTTCGTCAGAATGCAGTCCCACGACTTCTACTTCAATAACAAATGTAGGTTTGGTCCCAAATAATCCATCGTTATCTTCCATCAAGACGTTTTGTTCGTGCGTTCTAGACACTATCCCAACGCTAAATCTCGGCCACGAGCATGGCGCAGAATGTGACAAAAAAATTCTAAATATTCCATTACCGTACTTCGAAGCATGTCAACCGCTGTTTAAAACCAATTTTTATGCAATTTATCTCGTAGAAAAGCGATAATATTCCGACCGGGAATCTGCCTGTCTGTATACTGAGGGAAAAACCGAAAGCCGGGGGCGGGGCGGGTTGCGAGCGTAAGGCTTAGTCCACTGAGTGACCACTTAGCTTTTGCTCTCCTTTGTTTCAGCCAGGGCTTTGAATTACGTCATTCCTGTTTTTCCCGGGCTCTGAGACTCCATTGGAGACGTGGGAAGTGTCACGTAACAGCAGAGATCCTTAGTTTTTGGAAGAGATGTCAAAGAAAGAAAATAAAAGGTCTGACAGGGTACTTCCTGAACAGAAGCATCTCAGGTTTTTGCCTGCCATAGGAGTTCTGTTATACTCACAGACACCATTCAAACAGTTTCAGAAACTGTGGAGTGTTTTCTCTCCAAAGCTAATAATTATATGCATATTCTAGTTTCTGGGCAGGACTAATAATCAGATTAAATCGGGTACGTTTTTTATCCAGCCGTGAAAATACTGCCCCCTAGCCATAAGAGGTTAATGGGGAGAACCGGTTGAAAGTTTCTGTCGGCTGAATAAGCGACACCGGTTGAGCATTCCTACAGTGTTTCCCTCCAGAAGCCATGAGAAAGTTGTCCGGCTGCGGGGACCGTGCGAGGGGGTTTATACTAACGTTACTATCTGTACTTGCTGGTGGCACAGACGCTGTTTCATCCTTTCCTACACTGAAATTACCCTTGTCTAACGATTGCGTCTGAAGCTGGGCTTGCAGCACAGCTATCCTTGCCGTAAGGCGGTTGTTCTCCTGTATATTATAAGTACAACGACTGCAATTAGAAGGCATCATGTTAATGCTACTTAGCTTCGGCTGTTTGAAGTCCTGACGAACCATGTCCAGATAAAACCTCCGGGGTAAGAAAGTTGAATGAAAAAAGTTGAGTGAGGGTAAAAAGTTAAAATATACGGTAATGAAAAAGTAAAAACCGTCAGGTAGCAAAGTAAGATCGGCAACAAAAGCGCACAGCAGCGTAAACAAGTCTGCAAGTTGGACCGGAAACAGGAAACAGAAATCGTCCTGTTAACATCCAGGGTCGTCCTGTTAACATCCCGTAAAATGTACACCCAATACCTTAGTTAAGGCTGCTGCGCATTTTCATGAGGACAAGGGGCAAGCATTCCACCCAGCTCATTTTTGTGGAATGGCAGGCTTTTGCAAGCCCCCCTTTAATAATTTTTTTATCCCTCTCTGTAATCCCGTTACTCCGCATGTGATAGATGGACACAAACTTCTGGTCACCACCCATCGTTTTGGCCACTTGGGCAACCACATCTCCTATGAGATGGGTACCATTGTCTGCAGACAAAAACTTAGGCACACCGAACCTGGGTATGATTTCCCTGACTAGCAATTTTGCAACTGTTCGCGCATCGCAGTTGTTGTGGGAAATGCTTCCACCCACCTGATGAACCTGTCAATTATCACCAGGCAGTATCTCTTTCTTTCTTTCTTTTCGCTCTACCATGTTTATGAAATCCATAGCGAGGTGGACTAAAGGTCATTTTGGAGTGGGGAACTTCCCCGGTTGCAGTGGAGTTCCCTTGTCTATGTTATCCTGTTAGGGACAAGATGTTCCGCTAGCGGAACGCCTCACCAATATCCAATGGTATAGAGTGGTGCGAATTACAAATACCTCAAAAATGCAAAAACGTCAATTTTTCAAACATATGACTATTTTACACCATTTTAAAGACAAGACTCTCCTTTATCTAACCACATTGTCCGATTTCAAAAAGGCTTTACAACGAAAGCAAAACATTAGATTATGTCAGGAGAGTATCCTCCCAAAAATAATCACACAGCCATTTTCAAAGCAAGCATATATGTCACAAAAACCAAAACCACAGCTAAATGCAGCGCTAACCTTTGATGATCTTCCTCAGATGACACTCCTAGGACATTATGGTATACAATACATGCATGTTTTGTTCAATCAAGTTCATATTTATATCAAAAACCAGCTTTTTACATTAGCATGTGATGTTCAGAACTACTCTTTTTTAAGCCTCAAAAAGTTTTTCCTCTTATTTGGCCTTCGCACTGATCCTTTTGTGCATATGTAAAATATATATATATATATATATATATATATATTATTTGGAAAGTATTCCTTACTGTAATCGTTATTCAGAGGGTGAGGATGAGACGGAAAATAAAACATCTGCTTTACCCTTGTGTAGTCTTAACATTGCTCTTGTCGTAAGGGTCAAAGATTACCCCTAAAATAAAGCAGTTTAATTCAATTTTAAACCCCAAATCTATTTTGCATGAATAAACAACCTGTCATTCATCACAAACTTTGTGAATATCTGGGTTTTCCCTCTTCACAATGAAGAAAAGACTGCATTTAATCAGTGGACACCACTCGTTTTTATAACACCTGTCATAATTGTTTTCTTTACTAAAGTAGAGGTTTATTATTATTATTGTTAAAGGTACTGCATAGGTGTAAACATACATTTTTTTAGCAAGAGATAGCACTTGTGTAGCCTAAGAAAGTAGCAGAAATGTTCAGAAAGTAGTTTTGAATGCATTTATTTGAAGGGAAACAATAAGTCTTGAACTTTTTTGGCAACATAGTGATATATTCGTATATACTGTGCAATGAGGAATTCAACTACAAAATACTAGTCTTCTCCCATTTTTTTGAACCATTGCCCCCTCCCCCAAGGAGTATAAACAACAACAATAAATAAGAATAAGATAGATACAAAGAAAACGTGAAGAACATTAATCAATTAACTCTAATTAGCACATGTAGGACAGTATGCAAGTGTGTGTGCATGGACTTTGCAGATGTATTTCTCACATGTGCAGCACATAGTATTGGTTTTGCATTCCTTATTTGGGGGGCAGAATTGGGATATCCTCCTCTTGCCAGCTGCAGCCTCAGGTGGATCAGGACAAGATTCAGCCCCCTGAACAGCTTTCACAAGCGCTGCAGAGGCTGCTGTATGGGGGAGGTGCTCCGTTTGAATTTCTGAAGTTACAAGTGCCTTTCCTAGCTGCTCCAGAAACACCCTCCTCTTATTCCGCTTATCAGGCATCCAGATAGGGTTGATCGTGTTCCATATCAAGGAGGCATTGAATGACGACACATCAATGATGTTATGGAAGATGACTAGGGGCCAGCGGGCAGTCATCCTCCTGCAGTTGTAAGTTCCAATCACCTTGTCCAGGTTGTCCACAACTCCTTTGTTGTGGTTGTAGTCCAGGATGATGGCTGGCTTCCTGTCCTCATGATCACTGATCTCAGCTGTTTCATGCAGTGTGCTCAGGAGGACCACATTCTTGTTCCGCTTTGGGAGGTAAGAAACTAGAGTGGTGGTGAAGACAAACTTTGATGAGAAGGCCTCTCTCCCCCTTGTTGCGTGGCGTGCGGGGGAGAGCTCAGGCTTGTTCTTTCTAACTGTGCCAACCATTATGATCTTCCTCTTCAGGAGCTGCTGGCTGAGTTCAATCAGTAGCACACAATCTCAATTTCTCATTATATATGTGTGTCTTTGTGGTTTTTGTGGTGTGTAAATTATTTATAACTGCCGGATCAAAAATGACCCTAAGACAATCTTTGTACCCTGGTGGTATACAGCTTTCATGGAAATATGAGCAAAGGCAATGTTTCACTTTTTCTAATGTTGGGGTCACTCTCAGAAAATCATCAACTTTCAAGTTGAAAAAATATAATTTAGGTTGTTCTCTGCTGAAAAACATAGTGGCGGGTCATTTTTTACCCTTAAGACAACACAAGGGTTAAAATGTTTAGCTTCCTCATTCTGAGAATCATGGATGACTCCATCTTTAGTAACGAGTATCTGCAAATTATTTTAGATAGCGTTCCTGTGTTGGAGATTCAGGAAGAATGTGGTGCATTTTTCTCCATATTCCATCCAGTTTACATTATTTTTGTAATAGATTAAATTAGATCATTCTTGAATAAGTTCCTCCAGTTCATTTAATTTTTCCACCAACTTGTTTTATATCTCTGTAGTACTGTTTTTATTGCTATCTGCCTGTAGGATCAGATATATATTTCCTTTCTTAGTCTTGTCTCTTTTGTCCATAATGTTTGTGATCTCCTTAAGGGCACGCTGATGATAGTTGTACAGTGATTTCCTTTACGGTCCATTTGTATTTATTATTATTATCATTTTGCTGGACTCTTCCTGGGGTCCAGCAAAATGAAGGCAGTTTATACAATTTTAAAAACGTTACAATACATTCACAGATTTCACAACACATTGTGTGCCCTCAGGCCCCTACTCCACCACTACCACATATCTACAGTACTAAATCCATGTGTTTGTATAGTAGGTATATTATCATGTGTGTGTGTGTGTGTGTGTGTGTCTGTGTGTGTGTGTGTGTGTGTGTGTGTGTGTGTGTGTGTGTGTGTGTGTGTGTGTGTGTGTGTGTGTGTGTGTGTGTATGCATGTGTCTGTGCCAATGTTAGTGTTGCTTCACAGTCCCTGCTGTTCCATAAGATGTTTTTTATTCTATTTTTTTAAATCAATTTTTACTGCTTGCGTCAGTTCCTTGATGTGGAATATAGTTCCATGTAGTCATGGCTCTATGTAGTACCGTGTGCCTCCCATAGTCTGTTCTGGACTTTGGGACTGTGAAGAGACCTCTTGTGGCATGTCTTGTGGGGTATTCCTGGGTGTCCAAGCTGTGTGCCAGTAGTTTAGACAGACAGCTTGGTGCATTCAACATGTCAATACTTCTCATAAATAAAAGTAATGATGAAGTCAATCTCTTCTCCACTTTCAGCCAGGAGAGACTGAAATGCATATTATCAATATTAGTTATTTCTGTACATCCAAGGGCCAGCCGTGCTGCCCTGTTCTGAGCCAATTGAAATTTTCCAAAGTCCTTTTTCGTGGCACCTGAACACACGACTGAACAGTAGTCAAGGTGCGACAAAACTAGGGCCTGTAGGACCTGCCTTGTTGATAGTGTTGTTAAGAAGGTAGAGCACCGCTTTATTATAGACAGGCTTCTCCCCATCTTAGCTACTACAGCATCAATATGTTTTGACCATGACCGGTTACAATCTAGTGTTACTCCAAGCAGTTTAGTCCTCTCAACTTGCTCAATTTCTACATTATTTCTTACAAGAATTAGTTGAGGTTTAGGGTTTAGTGAGTGTTTTGTTCCAAATACAATTCTTTCAGTTTTAGAAATATTTAGGGCTAACTTATTCCTTGCCACCCACTCTGAACCTAACTGCAGCTCTTTGTTGAGTGTTGCAGTTATTTCAGTTTCTGTAGTAGCTGACATGTATAGTGTTGAGTCATCCATATACATTGAAACTCTGGCTTTACTCAAAGTCAGTGGCATGTCGTTAGTTAAAATGTAAAAAAGCAAGGGGCCTAAACAGCAATCCTGGGGAATTCCTGATTCTAACTGGATTACATTTGAGAGGCTTCCATTAAAGAATACCCTCTGTGTTCTGTTAGACAAGTAATTCTTTATCCACATTATAGCAGGGGGTGTAAAGCCATAACACATGTTTTTCCAGCAGCAGACTATGATCGATAAATGTCAAAAGCTGCACTGAAATCTAACAAGACAGCCACCACAATCATTTTATTATCAGTTCCTCTCAGCCAATCATCAGTCATTTGTGTAAGTGCTGTGCTTGTTGAGTGTCCTTTCTTATAAGCATGCTGATATTCTGTTGTCAATATGTTTACTGTGAAATAGCATCGTATCTGGTCAAACACCATTTTTCCCAGAAGTTTACTAAGGGTTGGTAACAGGCTGATTGGTCAGCTATTTGAGCCAGTAAAGGGGGCTTTACTATTCTTGGGTAGCGGAATGACTTTATCTTCCCTCCAGGCTTGAGGGCACACGCTCTCTAGTAGGCTTAAATTGAAGATGTGGCAAATAGGAGTGGCAATATCGCCTGCTATTATCCTCAGTAATTTCCCATCCAGATTGTCAGACCCCGGTGGCTCGTCATTGGTGATAGACAACAATCTTTTCACCTCTTCCACACTGACTTTACGGAATTCAAAAGTACAATTCTTGTCCTTCATAATTTGGTCCGATACACTTGGATGTGTAGTGTCAGCGTTTGTTGCTGGCATGTCATCCCTAAGTTTGTTAATCTTGCCAATAACAAAGTAATTAACCTGTTGGGGCTAGGGGGCAGTATTTGCACGGCCGGATAAAAAATGTACCCGATTTAATCTGGTTACTACTCCTGCCCAGTAACTAGAATATGCATATAATTATTGGCTTTGGATAGAAAACACCCTAAAGTTTCTAAAACTGTTTGAATGGTGTCTGTTAGTATAACAGAACTCATTTGGCAGGCCAAAACCTGAGAAGATTCCTTACAGGAAGTGGCCTGTCTGACCATTTCTTGCCCTCTTTGATCATCTCTAACAAAAACAGGGGATCTCTGGCATGACGTGACACTTCCTACGGCTCCCATAGGCTCTCAGAACCCGGGAAAAAGCTGAATGACATAATTCAAGGCCCAGGCTGAAACACACTAGCGCGTTTGGCAAGTGCTCTATCAGAGGGCCATCAGACTGAGGCTCGTGCATGAAGGGATAGCATGCTTTTGCTTTCACTCTCTTTGTAATAAAAAAGGATTTCCCGGTCGGAATATTATCGCTTTTTTACGAGAAAAATTGCATAAAAATTGATTTTAACTTCTCTAGGGCAGGCCAGTTGAATCCTGTGGCGCGATTTTCAAATACCTTAGAAATGCTATTACTTCAATTTCTCAAACATATGACTATTTTACAGCTATTTAAAGACAAGACTCTCGTTAATCTAACCACACTGTCCGATTTCAAAAAGGCTTTACAACGAAAGCAAAACATTAGATTATGTCAGCAAAGTACCCAGCCAGAAATAATCAGACAACCATTTTTCAAGCTAGCATATAATGTCAGAAAAACCCAGAAGACAGCTAAATGCAGCATTAACCTCTACGGGCCACGGGGGCAGTATTGAGAATTTTGAAAAAAATATGTGCCCATTTTTAACTGCCTCCTACACCAACTCAGAAGCTAGGATATGCATATTATTAACACATTCGGATAGAAAACACTCTGAATTTTCTAAAACAGTTTGAATGGTGTCTGTAAGTATAACAAAACTCATATTGCAGGCAAAAACCTGTGAAAAATAGATAAAAAAAAGAGAATTTTGTGACTGTACTATATAGTGTCATTGTTTTAAAGATACCACAGTGAGAAAGGATCCAGTTCGCAACTCCTACTGCTTCCACTAGATGTCAACGATCTTTAGAAAGTTGTTGGAAGCATCTGTCATGAATACAGACCGAATTAGAATGCTTACAAGTTGACACGTCATCACTTCATTTTTTGCACCTGCGCATGAATCTGAGAAGAGTGTCTTTGTCATAATCGTTTATTCTAGACACTTGATAGGTTGTGTGAAAATATTACTGATGTTTACTGATGTTTCACGTTAAAAATGGACCAAAAGATTAATGCTAAACAACGTTTGACATGTTTGAACAAACATAAATAGATTATTTACTAGGTTTTTTTTAGCTTTTCGGCGTGACTTTACACTGCCCACCTCATTTTGTGGGAGCCTACTGAACGCTAACTATTTGGACATAAATTATGAACTTTATCAAAAGAAACCACATTTGTTCTGGACCTGGGATCGCTGGCAGCGCCTTCTGATGGAGATAATCAAAGGTAAGGGGATATTTTGAATGTTATTATCGATATTAGATGATGCTAATGCTAACGGTTTAGCTTAGCTTAGCTTATAGCTTAGCTTATGTTGTTAGCATAGTACCCAGTTTATAGCAAAATGTGATTTCCCAGTAAAGTTATTTTGAGATCTGGCCATTCGGTAGCAATTACGAGATGATAATATATTATTCTTTGAATGACAATATTATAATTTACCAATGTTTTCGAATAGTAATTCCGTGATTTGTAATGCTGGATTCACTGGGAGCATTCGAGCCGAAAAAAATTCTGAATTTCACCGTGACTGTAAATGCAGTTTTTGGATATAAATATGAACTTGATGGAACTAAAAATGCATGTATTGTCTAACATAATGTCCTATGAGTGTCATCTGATGCAGATTGTCAAAGGTAAGTGCATAATTCTAGCTAGTTTTCTGTCTGTTGATGCCCTTCTTTGAATTGGCTAAACATTACACGCAGCTATTGTCAATGTACTCTCCTCACATAACCTAACTTTATGCATTCTCCGTAAATCCTCTGAAAATCGGACAGCGTGGTTAGATTTAGGAGATATATCTTTCAAATGGAGGAAAATAGTTGATTATTTGATTATTTGAAATGATTACTCTTGCAGTTTTGAATTCCCTGCCATGGTCACATGACAATGAATCCCAATACCGGGATAAGATCCTGCCCCCTGGCCTCAACAGGCTAACCTTTGATGATCTTCATCAGATGACACACCTAGGACATTATGTTATACAATACATGCATGTTTTGTTCAATCAAGTTCATATTTATATCAAAAACCAGCTTTTTACATTAGCATGTGACATTCAGAACTAGCATACCCCCCGCAAACCTCCGGTGAATTGACTAATTTACTCACGATAAACGTTCACAAAAAGCATAACAATTATTTAAAGAATTATGAAAGCACATTTTGCAATATTCTAAGTAGATAGCCCGGCATCACATGGCTAGCTATTTAGACACCCAGCAAGTTTAGCACTCACCAAACTCCGATTTACTATTAGAAAAGTTTGATTACCTTTCCTGTTCTTCGTCAGAATGCACTCCCAGGACTTCTACTTCAATAACAAATGTTGGTTTGGTCCAAAATAATCCATAGTTATGTTCCAACAGCGGCGTTTTGTTCGTGCGTTCAAGACACTATTCCAATGGGAAATAAGGGTCACGCGCACGGCGCATTTCGTGACAAAAGATTTCTAAATATTTCATTACCGTACTTCGAAGCATGTCAACCGCTGTTTAAAATCAATTTTTATGCCATTTTTCTCGTAAAAAAGCGATAATATTCCGACCGGGAATCTGCAATTAGGTAAACAGCCGAAAGAAAATACAGCACATGGTCGACTCGGGCCTTTGTCTTCTGATCGGCCACTTGGCAAAGGCGATAATGTTTTTCAGCCAGAGGCTGCCTTGATATCGTTCAGCTTTTTCCCGGGCTCTGAGAGCCTATGGGAGCCGTGGGAAGTGTCACGTTACAGCTAAGATCCTCAATCTTCAATAACCAGAGACAAGAAGAACGACTCCTTGTCAGACAGGCCACTTCCTGCATGAAATCTTCTCAGGTTTTTGCCTGCCATATGAGTTCTGTTATACTCACAGACACCATTGAAACAGTTTTAGAAACTTTAGGGTGTTTTCTATCCAAAGCCAATAATTATATGACAGTTCTAGTTACTGGGCAGGAGTAGTAACCAGATTAAATCGGGTACGTTTTTTATCCGGCCGTGTAAATACTGCCCCCTAGCCCTAACAGGTTAAACAGCAGTTGACAGGCTTCGAAGTATGGTAATGGAATATTTAGAATTTTTTTGTCACGAAATGCGTCGTGGTCGTAACCCTTATTTACCCTTTCGGATAGTGTCTTGAACGCACGAACAAAACGCCGCTATTTGGATATAACAATGGATTATTTGGGACCAAACCAACATTTGTTATTGAAGTAGAAGTCCTGGGAGTGCATTCTGACGAAGACAGCAAAGGTAATAACATTTTTCTTATCGTAAATCTGACTTTGGTGAGTGCTAAACTTGCTGGGTGTCTAAATAGCTAGCCCTGTGATGCCGGGCTATCTACTTAGAATATTGCAAAATGTGCTTTCACCGAAAAGCTATTTTAAAATCGGACATATCGAGTGCATAGAGGAGTTCTGTATCTATAATTCTTAAATTAATTGTTATGTTTTTTGTGAACGTTTATCGTGAGTAATTTAGTAAATTCACCGGAAGTGTTCGGTGGGAATGCTAGTCACATGCTAGTCACCTGCTAATGTAAAAAGCTGTTTTTTGATATAAATATGAACTTGATTGAACAGACATGTATGTATTGTATAACATAATGTCCTAAGATTGTCATCTGATGAAGATCATCAAAGGTTAGTGCTGCATTTAGCTGTGGTTTGGGTTTATGTGACATTATGTGCTAGCTTGAAAAATGGGTGTCTGATTATTTCTGGCTGGGTACTCTGCTGACATAATCTAATGTTTTGCTTTCGTTGTAAAGCCTTTTTGAAATCGGACAGTGTGGTTAGATTAATGAGAGTCTTGTCTTTAAAATGCTGTAAAATAGTCATATGTTTGAGAAATTGAAGTAATAGCATTTCTAAGGTATTTGAATAACGCGCCACAGGATTCAAGGTAGTTTGCAGTATCCGTGGGCTTTGTGATGAATCAGCCATCTGGTTCAATGAACCCTGTTCCACCTGCGGAACCCCTAGCCAACAGCCAATGGCATCACACGGCGCAAAATACAAAACCAACTAAAATACCACAATTCAATTTTCTCAAACAATAAACTATTTTACACCATTTTCAAGATAAGACTCTCGTTAATCTAACCACATTGTCCGATTTCAAAAAGGCTTTCCAGCGAAAGCAAAACATTAGATTATGTTAGGAGAGTACATAGACACAAATAATCACACAGCCATTTTCCAAGCATGCATATAATGTCACATAAACCCAAACCACAGCTAAATGCAGCACTAACCTTTGATGATCTTCATCAGATGACAGTCCTAGGACATTATGTTATACAATACATGCATGTTTTGTTCAATCAAGTTCATATTTATATCAAATACCAGCTTTTTATATTAGCATGTGACGTTCAGAACTAGCATTCCCACCGAACACTTCCGGTGATTTTACTAAATTACTCATGATAAATGTTGAAAAATACATAACAATTATTTTAATAATTATAGATACAGAACTCCTTTATGCAATCGCTATGTCCGATTTTAAAATAGCTTTTCGGCGAAAGCACATATTGCAATATTCTGAGTACATAGCTCGGCCATCACGGCTAGCTATTTTGACATCCGCCAACTTCGGGGTCACCTAAACTCAGAATTACTATTAGAAAAATTGGATTCCCTTTGCTTTTCTTCATCAGAATGCACTCCCAGGACTTCTACTTCAACAACAAATGTTGTTTTGGTTCCAAATAATCCATAGTTATATCCAAATACCTCCGTTTTGTTCGTGCGTTCAGGTCACTATCCGAAGGGTAACGCGCGAGCGCATTTCGTGACAAAAAAATTCAAAATATTCCATTACCGTACTTAGAAGCATGTCAAACGCTGTTTAAAATCAATTTTTATGCAATTTTTCTCGTAAAATAGCGATAATATTCTAACCGGGCAATGTTGTATTCATTCAAAGGCTGAAAGAAAAACATGGCCAGTTCTCGTGACCACGCATCTCCAGTCTCACTGTCCCCAGGCTGACCACTTACAAACTCTGCTCCTATACTATAAGTGGTTTCATAAATGCTTCAAGTGCAGCGTCTGGTTGCTCGTCATGACACACCACAGACCAGCAAATATTTTTTACATCATCAACATATGAATAACAACAAAACTTCTTGTACACTCGCCCAGCCTTTGGAACCTTGGTTTGTCTAGATATGGCTATTATATTGTGATCACTACATCCAATGGATTTGGATACTGCTTTAAAGTAAATATCTGCAGCGTTAGTAAAGATGTCATCAATACGTGTTGAGGTACTTAAGGTACTAAACACTGTTATAGTCTCCCACCATAATGATTTGATTGTTTGTTGCCTCAATAAATAAAGTTTGTTAAATTGGTATAAATATTTTCAAAGAAGTATGGATCATCCTGTTTTGGACCATGAAGACTAATGAGCCAAATCTGACTCTGCCAATCTCCTTCTGAGTTCTTTTGTCCATGATGGAAACATTTTTTCACCACCCCATTCCTTTTCATCGCAACTTCATCTAAGGATGTAGAGTGAGTTTCCTGTAAACAGTTTGTTATATTCCTTTTCATTTAGCCACATAAAGACTGATCGTCTTTTCTTATAATCTGCTAAGCCATTACAGTTCTAACTGGCTACAGTGAGGGAAAAAAGTATTTGATCCCTTGCTGATTTTGTACATTTGCCCACTGACAAAGAAATGATCAGTCTATAATTTTAATGGTAGGTTTATTTGAACAGTGAGAGACAGAATAACAACAAAAAAATTCTGAAAAACTCATGTAAAAAAATGTATACATTGATTTGCATTTTAATGAGAGAAATAAGTATTTGACCACTCTGCAAAACATGACTTAGTACTTGGTGACATGCATTTTTCTGGATTTTTTTGTTGTTATTCTGTCTTTCGCTGTTCAAATAAACCTACCATTAAAATTATAGACTGATCATTTCTTTGTCAGTGGGCAAACGTACAAAATCAGCAGGGGATCAAATACTTTTGAGAGAGAGATCAAGTGTGTGTGTGTATGTATGCGTCCGTATATGTAAGCAAGAGTGTAAATTGAGTGTAGGTGTACGTGTATCAACTTCATAGTGTTCAGATATTTTACAGTCCCCATAATCTTTTACGTAACCTGATGTCCCCGTAGAATTTAGTACAGCCATGGTGTTATGGAGCAGTCTCGAAAAAGCTGTCCGTCTGTAAAGAGAATAAAAATCTGTGAATGTATTTGTCGTGTATTAGTTGATGATTCAAATATTTAGAGGACATTGAGCTACTGTTCCAGACTCTTTTCCAATCTATATTCTGTTGGTAGTCTAAGCTCTACAGTATATTCCATACAGTTACCATTCCCATTGGTTTATGGAGGGCTTCTAGTAGTTTTTTATATAGATTGGATACAAAACCTCTACTTGTGTTCTAAGTGCCTAACAACTCAGCAAGTGGTATGGACTGGGAGTGGTTGACTCCATGGAACTCCATAAATGTGCATAGCGGTTCTTAACTGCAAAAAAAGGTCATGAAAGGATAATAAAGCATCATATCTGAAAGTTTATGAATTCCTTATATAGATTCCTGAAAAATTAAATATTTCCCTCCCAAAGGTAGGGAGTTATTTCTAAATATTTGTGTTTGGGTATGCCATCGGACTTCCCAATTACCACGTTTTTCAATTTGGTGCCTGGTCAGTATTGAGTGAGCGATGATTGGTCCAAACTGAGTATGATAAAACTTTGGCGATAAGGCAGAAAATAGTACATCTTTCAATGGAAATGGTGACACAATATTTTCCTCTGTTTCCAACAAAATAAGATATTTATCTTGATCAAAACATTTCTTAATTGGGCAGAGCACTAAAGACAATGCATATCATTTAAATTTGGGTAGACCTAGACTTCCAAAACCTTTGGGTTGCTGGAGTGTAGGCCATCTTAATTCTGGGACGTTTCCCTTTCCATATAAAATTTGAGGCTGAACTTTGAATCTTTTCCTAGTACCCTAATGGCGTGGGCAAAGGAAGCATGCTAACCCCCAAAAAATTGTCTAGGCAAGAAATTCATTTTGACTACCGAAATTTTAACTTGTTTGTAGTTCTTTGAAACAATAGTATCTAGGGGGGGAAAAATGCTAACCGGAGCCGCCGCCATGAGTAGATGCCCACCCGGACCCTCCCCTATAGGTTCAGGTTTGCGGCCGGGAGTCCGCACCTTTGGGGGGGGGGTACTATCACGCCCTGACCTTAGAGAGACCTTTTATTTTCCTCTAGTTTGGTTAGGTCAGGGTGTGATATGGGGTGGGCAATCTTGGTTGTTGTTTTCTATGTTCCATTCTATGTTTTCTATTTCTTTGTGTTCAGCCGAGTGTGGTTCCTAATCAGAGGCAGCTGTCTATCGTTGTCTCTGATTAGGAATCATACTTAGGCAGCCCTTTTCTCCACCTTCAGTTGTGGGATCTTGTTTTTGTACAGCTCAGTATAGCCTGCAGAACGTGACATTCGCTTTTCCGTTGTTTGTTATTTTGATTTAGTGTTCTGAGTTTATATGAATAAATTGAACATCAGCACTTACCACGCTGCACCTTGGTCTAGTCATTACGACGAGCATCCCAGCCTTATACTGTATTTTGGGATTGACATATTTTTTTTCCTAGAGGCTACAGAGATAGGGTAAATAGGAGGCTGGACAGCCTTGACGCATTCCCCATTTAATGACGAACTGTGGTTCAAGACCATCGCAGAGGGCGTATATAAAGTGTTTTTAACAGTCATAAATATTTAGCCAAATTCCATCCGTTCCATGGCAACCTGTGTTATGGCTTTACACCGCCCTGCTATAATGTGGATAAAGAATTACTTGTCTAACAGAACACAGAGGGTGTTCTTTAATGGTTGCCTATCAAATATAATCCAGTTAGAATCAGGAATTCCCCAGGATTGCTGTTTAGGCCCCTTGCTTTTTTACATTTTTACTAACGACATGCCACTGACTTTGAGTAAAGCCAGAGTTTCTATATATATGGATGACTCAACACTATACACGTCAGCTACTACAGTGACCTAAATGACTGCAACACTCAACAAAGAGCTGCAGATAGGTTCAGAGTGGGTGGCAAGGAATAAATTAGACCTAAATATTTCTAAAACTGAAAGAATTGTATTTGGAACAAAACACTCACTAAACCCTAAACCTCAACTAAATCTTGTAATAAATAATGTGGAAATTATTCTGAGTACATAGCTCGCCATAATGGCGATAATTAAAACCCTTACGGGGTATTGTGTGTAGATTGATACATTTTTGTTTTTAATACTACTTTAGAATACGGCAATAACATAACAGAATTTGGAAAAAGGGGTCTGAATACTTTCCGAGGAATTGTACATACGGCATGTTACAGGTGCTTGGGCTTTCATCGATGAGAGAAGTTTGTCAGGTTCAGTAAAGCCTCAAACAAATTGTCCGCAACAGTGAAATGGGCTACTTCTTTGTGAATTAATGAGGAGGCGGAGCACATCTCAATTCAAACTGTTGTTTGAAATTCATTTCAAATTTCCAAGTTGAAATATAGCCTATAGATAATTAGCAGGCAGTGTAGGTCTTGGTTTGAGGGCAGCATGGGTGAACTGTCCTGTTGCCTAACAATCACATTTTGGAACAGTGAGTGCATTCTGACATCACACGCATAAAGAAACTCACACTGGGGCGACCATTAGAAATATTTGGAACTCACGGGTGAAAAGGTTAACCATGTTTGAGGCTAAACAGTGTGTCTGCATTTACTTTGTTTATAAACACTAAAGTAAAACAAGTTTTTATTTGGGGTAAGACAGTTGAACGAAGTACATTCGGCATTTATAGTTATATTCTTCAAGAATCAATGAATACATTAATTAATTAGTTAAAAAATGTATGTAGCAACTGCAGATTGACCCTTTAAAATGGTACACACAATACCGTACACAGGAACTGGCTGGTCACTGAGCCACTGATCCGTCTGTCTCGGTCTCTCACCTGAGTACTGCACAAAGATTAGACAACCAGGAGGGAAAAGCTGTAATAGGATCAAAAGGAGGTGGGATTAATGGGAATCAATGTTAGTCATTCCTTTTGGGCCAAGCTTTAAAGCCAATTCTAATGTGCACATGACTTACACTGACAGGGAGGGAATAGCTGTAGGCTATATTGTGAAATTGTCCCTTTTTGTTTTACCCTGTGGGTCACATTCTCACCAGATCAAAGAGGGGAAAAAAGTAGCCCAATGGAAACCATCATTGGGATCACTCAACACTATAGCTATATCTCAAATGATGGGCTCCATTAGGCTTTGGCCAGTTACAGTGCAGGGAAGTTGTCAGTTGAGACATCAAGTTTCAAGTTTTATTAGTCGTATTTACGGGATATGCATGGTATACATCGTCCAAAGAAATGCTTACTTGCATGTTCCTTCTCGACAATGCAACAACAAAAAATAAGAATATGAACATGAACTAAAACATAAACTAAAAGGCAATATATTGGGGGAAGGGGGGGAAGGGGGCAAGTGTATAAATTGATCAGTATAATACTAGCCTGGTAGCAGCAGTTGTGATGTGTGTGTAGTATGAATGTGTCATAGCCAACAAGTCCAATCAATTTAGATTAATCTATCCTAAAATAACAGTGTCCTGACAAAGTGTGTAGGGATAGAGGGAGGAAGCAGAGAGTGATATATTACATGATGGTTGTTGTCATGTAAGCACTGTGGACCATGTCAGATATCTTCATCTAGCCTTTCCTTCTTCTTGCACTTCTACCTCCATTTATTCATCTATCCATCTCGCCACTGGTAATCTCGATGGCTAAGCGTTGACATACATTCTGTCCACAGTATCAATCCATCTCTCAATCCAGGCCCCCCTACCTGCCCTTCATCCACCCATCAATCAATGTGTGGGGGATCGCTACATGTGCCATATCAGCCTTTTGTGTGTTCATGCATATTGTAGGTTCACAGTAATACTAGTTGTGTTTTAGCCAGTGTGTGTGTGTGTATTGGTGTGATTGATTGCATCATGATCAGATTTTCAAATTGAAGCCATACGGTCAGGGTAGAGGGTGGGGTAGTGGTTCTGTAATCGGTGTTGGTGCGTACCCCACTTCCTCTATGAGTAACATCCCCTTCTCCTGGGGTCTCATTTATCAATCATGCATAGGCACAAATCTGTGCGTAAACCAGTGCTAGATTTATCAATATGCTTGAGAGTGTGTGTAACTTTATGCACAGCCATGACCATGCGTACGACAAGTGGTGGAATAAGGGAACTGTTTGTCAAGTGCAGAACGGGGAAAATCTATTTTGAAAATGTGTGAAATTGTGAGAGTAATAATTAAAATTGTTTTTGGATTGTATTTTATTTCCATTGTGAACATGTCTCACAGCCCTCAATAAACCAATGTTTTGGATGCAATCATCAAGCGAAACAAACTAACATACAATTTCATACACTATCGCACAACAGGTTGACGTCAACAGGTGTTTCTTTTCCATCAGTCCCAAATACGAACGGAGCAATAGACAGCATAGCACCCACATCGCCATAAAAGTACCATCCCCAAACAAGTTGAAATATGTGAACAGAAAAGGCTTCCGCTCTTAATTAATGTGCAGGTATTTTGGTGGCACGCATGACTCATTCATTCTGCAGAACTGCAATGTTGGACTATACGCCTACGGGAGGGAGCTGTTGAGGATGGATAGCTTATTGGTGAGTGTTGCCTATTCATTTTAAGTGTATAATATTTGCCATTGCTAAAGCAACTTGAATTGTCCAAATGGTTCTCTTCGTAGCAATGTTTTTATTTTTCCAGGTCAAGCAACAACTGAGCGAGCCAAATAAAACCTTTTGGTTGTACTCAATCTCTGACACCACCACCTCTATTTCATCAACAGAAAACTATATTGTTTTCTTCACTTTTCTTGGTTGTGCAGTTTTATTTCATGGCAATGTATATTCTCCGTGGCCTTTAAAAGGATAATTGACTATATATGGTTAATTAGGAGCGTTTACAAAATTCATATCGCCAAGGTCGTGCACAAGCTGTCACGGGCGTCGTATAGAGGAGACCAAAGCGCAGCGTGTTGCGTGCTCATAATATATTTTAATGAAAAAACGAACACTTATACAAAAGAAACAAAACGACAGCAAACAGTTCCGTCAGGCAACATAGAAGTAAACGGAGAACAACTTCCCACAAAAACTAAAGGAAAAAAGGCTGCCTAAGTATGGCTTCCAATCAGAGACAACGATAGACAGCTGCCTCCAATTGGAAACCATACCCGGCCAAAACATAGAATGCCCACCCTCTATCACACCCTGACCTAACTAAACAGAGAAAAAACAGCTCTCTGGGTCAGAGCGTGACACAAGCACTGATGCTGAGAATATTTATGGTCGGTTATCTCCTACCGGTGTACATATGACTCCTGTAAGACTGTTCGATATATCACACTTTTTCTATACTTACAAACATCCTAAATTCTGTTTGAAAGTAGTATTTTAGAATAGTTTCCACACAATATTTATAAATGAGGCACCAGATATTTAGCCTGTGGAGCCAGAGGAGCTAGGTTGAAGGATGCAGCAAGGCCTGACCCTCATAAATATCCCCAGTAGAGCTCTGCAGGCAACCTGACTAGCCCATACCCTGTCCTATCCCCACAGGCCACACATTAAACTGGCTGCTAAATTAGAATCCTAGTGGGTACATACTTAGAGACCACCATACTACACTCACTGTGGGCTAATCTCTGATATGACCTACAGAGAACAGAGACCATACTGTCCCTGCCCCACACAACCAAGAAACAAATCCCTCACACACAAACACACACACACCAAGAGACTGGTATGCTTCCTCTCCAACACGCCCACTAGAGGTTGGGCCTGGAGTGTGTTGCTCATGGGTGGGTTTTTCAGGAGTGGAGTGGGGTGATGATCTGGATACTGTCTGAGCCTGGGGGGGCTTATCTAATTCACTGCCTCTCTCTCTTTCTGCCAGCTCCCAGTCCTCCTAAGCCCCTACCCTCAACTCCTAGACCGTTGCCATGGAAATGACCTCATCCCCACCTGAGACATGGATGGAAGGAGGGAGAGAGTGGGGAGATTAAGATAAAGCAATAAAAAATACAAAATGAGGGTGAGAGAGAATGAGCAATACAGGAATAGAGCAAGGGCTAAAAAAGACAGACCTACAACGAGAGCGAGAGAATTTTAGATAACCCTTTTCCTAACCTGCTGCTTAAGTTCTCCTAACCTGCTGCTTAAATTCTCCTAACCTCCTAAAAAAATGTGTTGCTCTTTTGCATCTCTTCTTGCACATCGTCATCTGCACATCTATCACTCCAGTGTTAATGCTAAATTGTAATTATTTCACCACTATAGCCTATTAATTGCCTTACCTCCCTAATCTTACTACATTTGCACACACTATACATAGACCTTTTCTATTGTGTTGTTGACTGTACTTTTGTTTCCCATGTGTAACTCTGTGTTGTTTTTGTCCCAGTACTTTGCTTTATCTTGGCCAGGTCGCAGTTGTAAATGAGAACTTGTTCAAAACTGGCCTACCTGGTTAAATAAAGGTGAAAAAATAAATAAAAAAAACCTACTGCTTAAGTTTTCCTAACCTGCTGCTTAAGTTCTTCTAACCTGCTACGAAATGTCAAATCTGACATTAAATTGACAAAAGCTTGATCCCTTATAGCCATGACCGAGGGAGAGACAAATTATAATAATTGAAAGTACATACATGAGAGAGATCACTTCCCCTGCTGTTAGTGATAACTTGGTCTAGTCCATCCTATTGGAAGATCTAAGTAATTCCAATATACATGTGGTAGAGTAGACCAGCTCCATATCCGCTCTTTATTTAGGGTACACTCATAGACAACATCTGAACCGCTAAAACAATATGGGCATGCTGCGCTGTGCTAAGCGGCCTGGTTTACACTGCTAATTGCCAGTAGGATACTGCTCTGAATGATGTGACACTCACTGGTCGGATGACTGACTGGGGGGGACAATGACATCAGCTTTAAGACAGGCATGGGTGTGTGCGTGTGTATAATCAGGGTCACCTAACTAGTTGATGAATGCTGGGTTCCACTTAAAAAGGGCAACAAATAAGTTATTATGGCTGCTGGATCCTTTAGCTCTGATAATGAAGAGGATGGAGGAAAGGAGGGAGCGTATTCCAGCCGTAGCAGTACCACACTGAGTTCCCATCAACATCCTCTCTCGTTAGGATGTAATAGAAGGTGTTTTCCATCTCTGCCAGATCGATCTGACAGCAGACGATAAACGGCTTTCATCACACTGTTTGGAGGGACGAACATGTGGCACAGTGTTAATGAGAGACAGTTGATCTGTCCGTTTTTGTTAAAACCATTAATATTTCCGCTTTAAACAGAGGGAGAGAAACAGTAAGAGAGAGAGAGAGAGAGTTGTCATGAAGCACACCTCATCAGTGATGTTCTGCCAATTATAGAGGCGGGAAGCCCAAAGACCTGCCACACGCACCCACACTGTTCACTCACCAGTATTTTGGCCAGGACACCATCATCGTTGGACTCCAGGGCAACCATAGCCTTGTCTGTCTCGATCTCACAGAGAACCAGCTGCCACCGCCTTACCTGCAGGACACAAGCAACAGTCAGACCACTTGTCATCAAAACTGCAAACCTTCTTGCCACAGCTCGCATTGATGTGCCAACCTGGATGAGCTGCACTACCTGAGCCACTTGTGTTGGTTGTAGACTCCGTCTCATGCTACCACTAGAGTGAAAGCACCGCCAGCATTCAAAAGTGACCAAAACATCAGCCAGGAAGCATAGGAACTGAGAAGTGGTCTGTGGTCCCCACCTGCAGAACCACTCCTTTATTGGGGGTGTCTTGCTAATTGCCTATAATTTCCACCTGTTGTCTATTCCATTTGCACAACAGCATGTGAAATGTATTGTCAATCAGTGTTGCTTCCTAAGTGGACAGATTGATTTCACAGAAGTGTGATTGACTTGGAGTTACATTGTGTTGTTTAAGTGTTCCCTTTATTTTTTTGAGCAGTATATATATATATATATATATATATATATATATATATATATATATATATATATATATATATATATATATATATATATAGTGCCTTGCGAAAATATTCGGCCCCCTTGAACTTTTGGACCTTTTGCCACATTTCAGGCTTCAAACATAAAGATATAAAACTGTAATTTTTTTGTGAAGAATCAACAACAAGTGGGACACAATCATGAAGTGGAACGAAATTTATTGGATATTTCAAACTTTTTTAACAAATAAAAAACGGAAAAATTGGGCGTGCAAAATTATTCAGCCCCCTTAAGTTAATACTTTGTAGCGCCAACTTTTGCTGCGATTACAGCTGTAAGTCG
Organism: Salmo trutta; assembly: GCF_901001165.1. NCBI lineage: Eukaryota > Metazoa > Chordata > Actinopteri > Salmoniformes > Salmonidae > Salmo > Salmo trutta. Next base: position 35,444,769 of record NC_042963.1, read on the forward strand.
CTTGGGGCATGTCTCTATCAGTTTTGCACATCGAGAGACTGAAATTTTTGCCCAATCCTCCTTGCAAAACAGCTCGAGCTCAGTGAGGTTGGATGGAGAGCGTTTGAACAGCAGTTTTCTGTTCTTTCCACAGATTCTCGATTGGATTCAGGTCTGGACTTTGACTTGGCCATTCTAACACCTGGATATGTTTATTTGTGAACCATTCCATTGTAGATTTTATGTTTATGTTTTGGATCATTGTCTTGTTGGAAGACAAATCTCCGTCCCAGTCTCAGGTCTTTTGCAGACTCCATCAGGTTTTCTTCCAGAATGGTCCTGTATTTGGCTCCATCCATCTTCCCATCAATTTTAACCATCTTCCCTGCCCCTGCTGAAGAAAAGCAGGCCCAAACCATGATGCTGCCACCACCATGTTTGACAGTGGGGGTGGTGTGTTCAGGGTGATGAGCTGTGTTGCTTTTACGCCAAACAAAACGTTTTGCATTGTTGCCAAAAAGTTCGATTTTGGTTTCATCTGACCAGAGCACCTTCTTCCACATGTTTGGTGTGTCTCCCAGGTGGCTAGTGGCAAACTTTAAACAACACTTTTTATGGATATCTTTAAGAAATGGCTTTCTTCTTGCCACTCTTCCATAAAGGCCAGATTTGTGCAGTATACGACTGATTGTTGTCCTATGGACAGAGTCTCCCACCTCAGCTGTAGATCTCTGCAGTTCATCCAGAGTGATCATGGGCCTCTTGGCTGCATCTTTGATCAGTCTTCTCCTTGTATGAGCTGAAAGTTTAGAGGGACGGCCGGGTCTTCGTAGATTTGCAGTGGTCTGATACTCCTTCCATTTCAATATTATCGCTTGCACAGTGCTCCTTGGGATGTTTAAAGCTTGGGAAATCTTTTTGTATCCAAATCCGGCTTTAAACTTCTCCACAACAGTATCTCGGACCTGCCTGGTGTGTTCCTTGTTCTTCATGATGCTCTCTGCACTTTAAACGGACCTCTGAGACTATCACAGAGCAGGTGCATTTATACGGAGACTTGATTACACACAGGTGGATTCATCATTAGTCATTTATTATCATTAGTCATTTAGGTCAACATTGGATCATTCAGAGATCCTCACTGAACTTCTGGAGAGAGTTTGCTGCACTGAAAGTAAAGGGGCTGAATAATTTTGCATGGCCAATTTTTCAGTTTTTTATTTGTTAAAAAAGTTTGAAATATCCAATCAATTTCGTTCCACTTCATGATTGTTTCCCACTTGTTGTTGATTCTTCACAAAAAATTACAGTTTTATATCTTTATGTTTGAAGCCTGAAATGGGGCAAAAGGTCAAAGTTCAAGGGGGCCGAATACTTTCGCAAGGCACTGTATATATATGAAAAATAAACTATGGTTAGAAAGGAAGCACTGCCTCTGCTTCCTAATATAGACTAACAATATGATCAAAATGCACATGCCTTTATGCTATATGCTAAATAAGTCCGTTTCTATCATACTGCAGAATGTGCACCATAGCAACTAGTCAGACTCTGTGGTGTTAAAAAACCCAGATGTGGAAAATATCGAAAGAAAAGCACGCTCAATATTTAATGGAAAAGACCAGGCGAGATCCCTGGAATGTTTGATAGCAGGCTACATCTCTAGAAGGCATTAACATCTGTTTAGCAATGAAAAAAGACTGCAATTAGGAAGCTCTGCTTCCCTCCACCACATCCATATTATGCACATCACACCTACAGACACAGAGGAGAAAGAGTGGGGGACAGCAGCAGTACTGGGTGTACAGGAAGAGAAGAAGGGAAGTTGGGATCTGGTGGATGTTTTCCCCAATATCACCTCATGTCTCCTACAGGGCAGGTGAATCAAATCCACAACCTGAAAGGGATGATTCAATATCTTTTGGGCAATTCCATGGTAACAGAATGCAGCAGAGACTCCGATTTTCCATTTTAAAATGTATGTCAAACTAAAACCAAAGAGGGCTCCAGAGTGGCGCAGCGGTCTAAGGCACTGCATCTCAGTGCTAGACGCGTCACCACAGACACCCTAGTTCGAAGCCAGCTGTATCACAACCGGCCGTGATTGATGGCACAATTGGCCATCAATGTAAATGAGAATTTGTTCTTAACTGACTTGCTCAGGTAAAAAAAGTATAATAATAATGACATAACAATTTCCACAGAAAAAACAGCACAAACTGTCATTTTGTTACTAAACTTCGCATCTTCACTGTTGTTGAAGTAAAAAAATGTTTGTAGAATTATCTGTGGAAATTGTAAAAAGTCACCTTTGTGCATATAGTTGTATGGTTTGTTTAACTTATCAAGCATTGGCTTGATAAACATGGCAAACATTCTAAAGTGAAAAATCAGTCTCAGAATGGAATTGCCCTTTAATTAAAAAAGTAAAGTGACGAAAGGTCAGAGAAGGCAGATGAGGTTGGGGCCTATGGGGCAGGGGACACATTGAGTCAGTCTCTATTTTCAACAGGCGATCCTAGGGTATTAAAGGTCACCTCAGGGCAGGACAATAACACAGGGAGAGAGAAGGTGCACATCCAAACCTGGACACACCAACCTCAGCTCAAATAGCCTGCTTAGTAAAAGATCACCTCAACATTTAGGAAGAGAGTAAGGGAAAATGGTGGGAGTGAGGGAGAGAGGTTAGTGGGAGGATGGGAAAGAGGAAGTGAAGGGAAGAGGAAAGGAGAGAAGCAGTGGGCAAGGGTGGGAGTGAGTGTTGACCTCAGAAGCTAAAGAGAGCCGGGAGAACGAAATTAGATTTGTGTGTGTGTTTTGAACACCAGGTGACCCAAGGGGTTAGCCGGTGATGTGCAATATTAAAGTTTAAACAGTCAACCTCTTTAACCTCTCCCCGACTGGAATAGCAACAGGCTTAGGCTAAATGATGACAAACTGGACACTTGCAATACAAGGGGATGGGATAGGGTTTCTGTTTAGGTTTCTAACTAATTCCTCACTGTTACTGACAGGTGGCCTTGGTTAGAGTTGCAGCCGTAAATCACAGGGCTGCAGAAAAGGGTTCCTACTCCACTTGAAATAAACATGCTCCTACACTCACGTCACACAGCAATGAAAAACCAATTGCTGTGCTCTACAAGGTCGTTCCATCTGGGAACACCTTTTATTTCCACAAGCCAGCATCTGTGTAACGCCCTGGCCATAGAGAGGGGTTTTTTGTTCTTCATTTTGGTTAGGCCAGGGTGTTACATTGGGTGGGCGTTCTATGTTATTTTTTCTATGTTTTTGTATTTCTTTGTTTTGGGCCGAGTAGGGTTCCTAATCAGAGGCAGCTGTCTATCGTTGTCTCTGATTAGGAATCATACTTATGCAGCCTGTTTCCTTTTTGGGTTTTGTGGGTAGTTGTTTCTGTTGTGTGGTTTGCACCGACAGAACTGTTGGCTTTCGTGTTCCCTGTTTGTTTTTTGAAGTGTATCATTAAAAATCATTATGACCACTTACCATGCTGCAACTTGGTCCCCTCTTCCAGACGATCGTTACAATCTGATTGTTTTTATACCACCTCTGACAAACCCAAATGTCGGAATGAATATTAAACCACTATATATAGAGAGCGATGGTGTAGCCTACATTCTCTAGAAACATATACCCATAAGTCTTTATAAAAAGCTGATAAATATTCTCTCTATACCACGAGATACATTCCCTTCCAGTGTTAGAGCAGCCACATGGCAACACAGAGGCTACACCGATGTAAAGCGACCAATAGGAGTGGGGTATGGGCTGCCCGTCTGCCTGTCACTAATGAATGGCTGTGTGTCTATGCCGGCGAGGGGAAACAGCATTGCTACCTGGTGACGAATAGACAACGGCCATGTTTCACTGTGCCAATTAGCTGGCGGCAGCCATCAGCTGCCTTCCTTCCTCTGCCTGCCTGGGGTCTGACTGCTGTGTAGAAGGACATGATGTCACAGGGTCAGTGATTAACACTCTGGAACCATCACTCTCGCCCAGTGGTGGAAAAAGTACCCAATTGTCATAATTGAGTAAAAGTAAAAGTTACGTTAATGGAAAATGACTCAAGTGAAAGTCACCCAGTAAAATACTACTTGAGTAAAAGTCTAAAAGTATTTGATTTTATATATACTTAAGTATCAAAATAAATGTAATTGATAAATGTAAGTGCCATCTGTTTTGTCACCAAAGCCCCATATACTACCCACCACTGTATGCTCTCGTTGGCTGACCCTCGCTTCATATCCGTTACCAAACCCACTGGCTCCAGGTCATCTATACATCGTTGCTAGGTAAAGCCTTGCCTTATCTCAGCCCACTGGTCACCATAGCAGCACCCACCCGCAGCACGCGCTCCAGCAGGTATACTTCACTGGTCACCCCCAAAGACAATTCCTCCTTCGGCTGCCTTTCCTTCCAGTTCTCTGCTGCCAATGACTGGACCGAACTGCAAAAAGACTTATAGACTCATATCTCCCTCGCTAGCTTTAAGCACCAGCTGTCAGAGCAGCTCACAGATCACTGCACCTGTACACAGCCAATCTGTAAATAGCCCATCCAACTACTTCATCACCATCTTGTTATTTATTTTGCTCCTTTGCACCCCAGTACGGCTACTTGCACACTCATCTTCTGCACATCTATCACCCCTTTTAAATAAAGCTGAAATAAATGTTAAAAATTTAATTAAATCTATGTTGATCATCATTCTCTTAGGCTTAATCTGTGTCCAAGAAACAGATACAGGAAACATCTGTGTGTGGTTTATTCCCTTCATAAAAGGTCTGGATTAGTTCCTGGTGAACAACCAAACCATTAGGCTACAGCAATTCTAATGGTTTCAAATGTTATGGTCTCTAATAGTCTTCAATGGTAAAACAGAAAATACCAGTTCCCGAATGACGCAGCCGTGTCTCAGTGCAAGAGGTGTCACTACAGACCCCGGTTCAATTCCAGGCTGTATCACAACCGGCCATGATTGGGAGTCCCGTAGGGTGGCGCCAAATTGGCCCAGTGTCGGTCCGGGTTAGGGTTTGGCAGGGGTAGGCCGTAATTGTAAATAAGAATTTGTTCTTAACTGACTTGCCTAGTCAAATAAATAAAATGGCTTGCTGAAATGACATGGAAGTACTCAGACATTCACATTTCAAATGTAGAAAGCATTCAGGGTGATGACTGTCTTGATGAAGGTATATGGATGGAGATTATATAAAATCAACAATTTCGGGTTTGTATAGTAGGCTAGATTATATTATCTAGCGCTACAGTCCACATGCAATACAGAAACTGAGTATATTATGAATGCTGTCAAATTAAGGCAGGCGGTCTTTCTCTCTCTTACCTTTTTTCTTCAGCCATTTGACGATGTTTCCTTCCTCCATGGTGGGAGAGAGAGCAGGCATCTCCACTTTGAGTGGGCCAGCCCCTAGAGGACAGAAGGAGAACAACATCACACCAACACCGGTCAGACCATAGGCAGCAATAATACACAGACTGATCTTCACTAGAGCCAAACGGGAAATTATTTCCTCTAGTCAAGCTACAAAACTACCTACTACCATACCCTGTTCAAAAGCACTCAAATCTTTTGACTTGCCCATTCACCCTCTGAATGGCGCACGTACACACAATCCATGTCTCAAGGCTTGAAAATCATTATTTAACCTGTCTCCGCCCCTTCATCTACACTGATTGAAGTGGATTTAACAAGTGACCTCAATAAGGGATCACAGCTTTCAAGTGGATTCACCTGGTCAGTACGTCATGGAAAGAGCAGGTGTTCTTAATGTTTTGTACCCTCAGTGTATTCAGATGGTCTATGGAGAAAAAATAGGAACAAAATGTTAGAGGAGAAATGCACAAAGAAAAATAATTCCCAACTAAGTCACCTCCTTGCCCCTGTAAGCCTAGGAGCTTACAGTTTTAAGTATTAAAATGTTATGCTCACTGGAATTCAGACCTGAAGATAGCACTAGTCTATTTGAAATGTCCTGCAAGACCCAAATGATACAAGGAGGTGGGCCAAAGCTGTGGGAGAAAAGAGGGAACCTTGTGTCATATGTTCTGTCACTCGTGTGGTTGTACATGTGTTTATTTTGCCGTTCATGTACGACGGTCTCCTTCTGCTCTGCATGTCATGTGTAAGGATCTCAGGTCTGAATGAGCACACTGCACAGCAATGCCCTGAAAGCATGCCCGCTGAAACCCCCATTCATAAGCCTGGCTCACTTAATCTGAACAGGCAGTGGAACCCAATGTGCAATTGAGTGTGTGCTGTGCATGTGTGTGTTCAATGTTGAGGGGGGTTAGTGTGAGCGAACAAGAACGAGAGAGCCTGCTATGTCAGGATCTTTCGGCCCGAGGCCTGTCTGTAAGACATTGTCATCCCCCACCCCATCATTGACTGAAATTATTTTCATAGATAATATTTTTTTCCTCCAGCCTTATAAAAGCCCTATTACCATAATCAGATCCACAGATTGTTAGTCATTGATTGTAAAGACAAACAGCAGAAAGGTCACTAGTTCAAATTAACTTTAATTAGAATTTGTCTGGTTTCTGTTTTCATTTTGTTTTCTGTTTTAATTTCAACATTCAGCTTTTTCAAACAGAAATTTGCATCCTGCAGCAACAATGCCAAAAAGTTTAGGGACACTGCAAAGTCCATGGAGAATAAGAGTAACTCCTCCCACTGTCACCACTGATTAATCCACGATAATCGAGAATTTCAATAAGCATTTCTCTACGGCTGGCCATGCTTTCCACCTGGCTACCCCAACCCCGGCCAACAGTTTTGCTCCCCACGCAGCAACTGGCCCAAGGCCCCCCCCCCTGTTTCTCCTTCACCTAAATCCAGACAGCTGATGTTCTGAAAGAGCTGCAAAATCTGGATCCCTACGAATCAGCTGGGCTAGACAATCTGAACCCTCTCTTCCTAAAATGATCCACCGCCATTGTTGCAACCCCAATTACTAGTCTGTTCAACCTCTCTTTCGTATTGTCTGAGATTCCTAAAGATTGGAAAGTGTCCGCGGTCATCCCTCTCATCAAAGTGGCAGACACTTTAGACCAAAACTGTTACAGACCTATATCCATCCTGCCCTGCCTTTCTTAAGTCTTCGAAAGCCAAGTGAACAAACAGATCACGGACCGTTTCGAATCCCACCGTACCTTCGCCTCTATGCAATCCGATTTCCGAGTTGGTCACCAGTAAAACGAATGCTAGTAAAACAAAATGCATGCTCTTCAACCGTTCACTGCCCGCATCCCCCCCCCCCCCCCCCCCGACTAGCATCACTACTCTGGACGGTTCTGACTTAGAATATTTGGACAACTACAAATACCTAGGTGTCTGGCTAGACTGTAAACTCTCCTTCCAGACTCACATTAAGCATCTCCAATCCAAAGTTAAATCTAGATTTGGCTTCCTATTTCTCAACAAAGCCTCCTTCACTCATGCGGCCAAACTTACCCTTGAGAAAACTGACTATCCTACCGATTCTTGACATTGGCGATGTCATTTACAAATTAGCCTCCAACACTCTACGCAGAAAATTGGAAGCAGTCTATCACAGTGCCATCCGTTTTGTCACCAAAGCCCCATATACTACCTACCACTGTGACCTGTATGCTCTCGTTGGCTGGTTCTCGCTACATATTCGTTGCCAAACCCACTGGCTCCAGGTAATCTGTAAGACTTTGCTAGCTATAGCTCCTCCTTATCTCAGCTCACTGGTCACCATAGCAATACCCACCCGTAGCACGCGCTCCAGCAGGTATATTTCACTGGTCATCCCCAAACCCAACACCTCTTTTGGCCGCCTTTCGTTCCAGTTCTCTGCTGCCAATGACTGGAACGAATTGCAAAAATCACTGAAGCTGGAGACTTAAGTCTCCCTCACTAACTTTAAGCATCAGCTGTCAGAGCAGCTTACCGATCACTGCAGCTGTACACAGCCCATCTGTAAATAGACCATCCAACCAACTACCTACCTCATTGCTGTGTTTGTTTTTGTTTTTCTGCTCTTTTGCACACCAGAATTTGTACTTGCACATCCTCATCTGCCCATATATTGCACCAGTGTAAATTGCTAAATTGTAATTACTTCACCACTATTAGCCTATTTATTGCCTTACCTCCTTACTTCATTTGCACACACTGTATACAGATTTTTTTTCTATTGTGTTATTGACTGAACGTTTGTTTATCCCATGTGTAACTCTGTGTCATTGTTTTTGTCGCACTGCTTTGCTTTATCTTGGCCAGGTTGCAGTTGTAAATGAGAACTTGTTCTCAACTGGCCTACCTGGTTAAATAAAGGTAAAATAAAAAATAATTTGTAAAAAATGTAGCAAAATTTGGCTAGGCCTGTTTTTTTCTTTTTGGGTGTAATTTTGCTCAGGCATTCAATCAGAGGTGAGATTATCCTAATTTCATCATCTTACCAAGCACATTTTTGGTAATCCTCTCCACATTTTCAGACCCTAGTTTATAGTTTCAATGACCTAAGGAGTATAGCTATAGCTCCTTTTTTACATTAGGCATTTCCAGGGCAACATGCACGACTGAAGCCAAAGGCCCCATCATGCTCACCATTACCTCCACACCTGTAGGCCATCCAGTGGGCTATGTGAATTCAGGTCTGTATTATTTTCATTCAAAATGCCATGAAATATGCACTATCATAGACATACATCACTGAACTATTCATAACATGGAGATTGAAGAACAGAGGGCACCGTATCAGTGACCTTTTTGCCCCAGGAAACAAACCATCTGTTTGGACAGTTTGACCAATTTTGACTCCCAAGTATGACTACAATGAATCCGTTTTAGCATGTCAAATCATCCAGCAACAGTGTGTCTTTCTCAACAACTTTCCTGGATTCCTCGCTTCCTCTTGCTCAAAGTGCGTATGATAACATGAATCTTCTCATCCAATGCGATTTGTAAAGGAAGTGTGAAGACAAAAGGACTCAAAGAAAGATGAACAGTGCGAGGACAGAAAGCTAAACTTCTGGTTTGTCGAAGACACAACGATTCCAGCAAAGACCAAATGAGAAAGACCTAAGGAAGATCTCAAATGCATACTTCTTGTGTCATCTCTCCTCATCTCCTTCTCAAAACACATTGAATGAGAAAGCCAGAGGTCCCTCCCCTCTGATATCTCCTCCAATGGGTTTTGAGAAGGAGATGAGGAGAGAGGACGCAAGGAGTATGCAATTGAGATCTTTCCAATGTTATTCAAAACAGACTTGATTTCCTTGACTCAGTCTCCGGTATGGTATGATGCTGCCTTCTGCTGGATACTTCTGTGAATAGCCAAATCATTGGAGCATGGGGCACTTTCTGTGTGAGCAATGATGACAGTGATCCAAACGTTCTTGTACCTCATCACCAAGGTCCCAATTTCATTTTTAAAATTATTTTACCCCATTAAATGTTGTTCCTGTGCACTTAACATGTCTCCCAATTGACATTGGATCATAATTAACATATTTTGTTCAGTTCTGTTTCTTTTTTTCCCCCAAAACAGAATATAACACAACACAGGATACTTTTTATCTGGATTAGGAGGTTGGGGGCTAAACATTCTGAAAAGCTGGCCTCATGACTCCTCTGATCTAACAAGATCTAGGTGGAATGAGTGGTTTGAATAGAGAGACCAGATCAACCTTAAGTCAATGTATCACTGACATGTCAATTTCAAGAAACAGAGTGGGCTAATGTTGCCTGGATTGACCGGAGTGGTATACAGAAAAAACAACTTGATTTTCAGGTTGGTCAATCAGGTCGACCTCCAACACCTAGCTAAGTAAGAGAAACTATTTAGTCTAACTTTAAGCGTTGCTATCTAGCTATCCCCTCAAACACTAAATATAGCTGGATACTTGCAGCTAGCAAAGCTAATAAAAAACTATTTGTTTGTTATGACTAACATAAGCGCAACCATGACAGCTCAGCTGTAATGTACAGTATGTCTAAGATAGGGGAGGAAACCGATAGCGTGTCAGATAATGTTCAGGAAAGCCAATGAAACATAAAACCCATATTAGCTACTTCAATAAATAATCTCATAGATGCAGTGACCTCCGACTGAAACATATTTTTAAGAACTGGGGGTGATGAAGTAAAAAAAATAGAGGTTAAGCTACCATTGCTAATGTTGGCTAGCAGCGCTGAGCTGTCATCCGCAACTAGCAAAATAAATGAAGTGTCAACGCTTACCAAATAAATATGGAGATTGAAAGAAGTTCTGGACATTGTCCTGAAACGAATGTGAAGTCCAGCAAACTTTGTTAAGCTTTGCAAATGTTAGGCCAAATAGTGACCCAGGCGTAAGGAGGCCGCCATGTTTTCGTTCTCCGTCGGTTAGAAACTCATACCTGACATGATTGTAAATGGATTAAATGTATAGCACAAAGCCATTACATGGACTTGTCTATTGAGTATCAATTAAGCCAGGTGCCAAGACAGATACACTTATCAATAATTCTAGATTTTAGTTGTAATTCTCTCTTTATAACAAAAAGGCAAAAGTTCTCCCTTGGAGATGTCCTTCTCCAAGGGACAAGTCTTCTTTTGTAGTGAATTTGTAGCCAATATTTTTTTATATATACACTGCTCAAAAAAATAAAGGGAACACTTAAACAACACAATGTAACTCCAAGTCAATCACACTTCTGTGAAATCAAACTGTCCACTTAGGAAGCAACACTGATTGACAATACATTTCACATGCTGTTGTGCAAATGGAATAGACAACAGGTGGAAATTATAGGCAATTAGCAAGGCGCCCCCAACAAAGGAGTGGTTCTGCAGGTGGGGACCACAGACCACTTCTCAGTTCCTATGCTTCCTGGCTGATGTTTTGGTCACTTTTGAATGCTGACGGTGCTTTTACTCTAGTGGTAGCATGAGACGGAGTCTACAACCCACACAAGTGGCTCAGGTAGTGCAGCTCATCCAGGATGGCACATCAATGCGAGCTGTGGCAAGAGGGTTTGCTGTGTCTGTCAGCGTAGTGTCCAGAGCATGGAGGCGCTACCAGGAGACAGGCCAGTACATCAGGAGATGTGGAGGAGGCCGTAGGAGGGCAACAACCCAGCAGCAGGACCGCTACCTCTGCCTTTGTGCAAGGAGGAGCAGGAGAAGCACTGCCAGAGCCCTGCAAAATGACCTCCAGCAGGCCACAAATGTGCATGTGTCTGCTCAAACGGTCAGAAACAGACTCCATGAGGGTGGTATGAGGGCCCGACGTCCACAGGTGGGTGTTGTGCTTACAGCCCAACACCGTGCAGGACGTTTTGGCATTTGCCAGAGAACACCAAGATTGGCAAATTCGCCACTGGCGCCCTGTGCTCTTCACAGATGAAAGCAGGTTCACACTGAGCACGTGACAGACGTGACAGAGTCTGGAGACGCCGTGGAGAACGTTCTTTTGCCTGCAACATCCTCCAGCATGACCGGTTTGGCGGTGGGTCAGTCATGGTGTGGGTTGGCATTTATTTGGGGGCCGCACAGCCCTCCATGTGCTCGCCAGAGGTAGCCTGACTGCCATTAGGTACCGAGATGAGATCCTCAGACCCCTTGTGAGACCATATGCTGGTGCGGTTGGCCCTGGGTTCCTCCTAATGCAAGACAATGCTAGACCTCATGTGGCTGGAGTGTGTCAGCAGTTCCTGCAAGAGGAAGGCATTGATGCCCAGACCTGAATCCAATTGAGCACATCTGGGACATCATGTCTCGCTCCATCCACCAACGCCACGTTGCACCACAGACTGTCCAGGAGTTGGCGAATGCTTTAGTCTAGGTCTGGGAGGAGATCCCTCAGGAGACCATCCGCCACCTCATCAGGAGCATGCCCAGGCGTTGTAGGGAGGTCATACAGGCACATGGAGGCCACACACACTACTGAGCCTCATGACTTGTTTTAAGGACATTACATCAAAGTTGGATCAGCCTGTAGTGTGGTTTTCCACTTTAATTTTGAGTGTGACTCCAAATCCAGACCTCCATGGGTTGATAAATTGGATTTCCATTGATTATTGTTGTGTGATTTTGTTGTCAGCACATTCAACTATGTAAAGAAAAAAGTATTTAATAAGATTATTTCTTTCATTCAGATCTAGGATGTGTTGTTTAAGTGTTCCCTTTATTTTTCTGAGCTGTATATTTAAAATTTAACCAGGCAAGTCAGTTAAGAACAAATTCTTATTTACAATGACAGCCTAGGAACAGTGGGTCTTTTCAGGAGCAGAACAACAGATTTTTACCTTGTCAGCTATGTGATTCGATCTAGCAACCTTTCGGTTACTGGCCCAGCGCTGCAACCACTAGGCTACCTGCCTGCCCATTGGGTTTATATACATAATTGGCTGTAACCTGCTGAGGATGTTATGTCAATTAATTATTTTTCACAGAAAAAAGGTCCACCACAGCAGAATTTTTTTCATTATTTGGTTTACTTTTCTAAACCTGCTATACACTTATAAAAATATCCTATAATGTATATTATTTTTAGGATCAATATATTTTCATATAGTGGTTATATTATGATGTAATTATTTCTCCACTAGACAGTTGCCTTCCCACCCAGCCTGGTCTCAGAACGTTTTGCATTATTCTGTATGTAAATCTGAGTCTGTATTAATTTGTGGATGTCCATTACCCATTTCGTATGATATGTTTCGAATTACAAATCAAATTATATTTTACGAATGTGCAAAAACGTACAATATGTGTCATAGTTGTCGTAGGGTAAAGACCAAGACGCAGCGGGAAAATATATACTCATCTTCTTTTTATTGGTGAAGAAGGAAAACACAAATCAATCATGTATACGAAAGCACAACAACGAATAACAGGCCGGTAAGGCACAAAGCTATACACAGCACAATCTCCCACAAAAACCCATGAAAAACAAACTCCTAATTATAGGACCCTCAATCAGAGGCAACAATAACCAGCTGCCTCCAATTGAAGGTCCAACCCCAATTAACTAAACATAGAAATACAATAGACTAGATAGAACATAGAAAAATACTAACATAGAACATAGACTAACAAACCCCGAACCACATAAACCAAACACCCCTCTACCTAAAAACATAGCCCAAACCACATGAAACAAACACCCCCTACCACGTCCTGACCAAACTATAATAACAAACAACCCCTATACTGGTCAGGACGTGACAATATGTTACGAATTTGCGAAACATATGATACTCAACGATACGAATTCTAGCTAGGTGGCTAATGTTAGCTAGCTTGCTAATGTTAGCTGGGCTAGGGGTTAGGGTTAAGTTTAGGGTTAAGTTTAGGAGTTAGGTTAAAGGGTTAAGGTTAGGGGAAAGGTTAGCTAAAGGGTTAGGGTTAAGTTTAGGAATTAGTTTAAAGGGTTAAGGTTAGGGGAAAGGTTAGCTAAAGGGTTAAGGTTAGAGTTAGGTGAAGGGTTAAGGTTAAGGGAAGGGTGAGCTAAAAGGCTAAGTATTTGCAAAGTAGCTAAAAAGTAATGTCGTTGAAAAGTTGCTAATTAGCTAAAGTTGTCCGTGATGAGATTAGAACAGGCAATCTTTGGGTTGCTAGACGTTTGAGTCACCAAACCATCCACGCTAATTATGTTTTTGCCTTAAGTAACCATTTGTCGTATGTAACAGTAGTAAACTTAACCTATCATACTAAATGGAGTGTACGGATTTACATACATAATAATATAAAATGCTCTTAGACCAGGTTGTCCCAACAAGTGAACATATGTGCCAAACAAGAGTACAATGTAAAAAACAGCATGACTTGGTGAAAAAAATGCAACCCTATTTACATATTTGGCCCAACACCAAAAGAAAGTAGTTTAAACCCAGGCTTACATAGCCAAATCATCATCAAGGGAAAACACATTCTCAGGTGTAAGACTATCTGGAGTACATCTAACTATAATTCAATGAAAGGTGTTAAACTATGCTAATGGTGGAATAATTCAAACACTTTGTGTAAAGGGACTCTGTAGTGACATAATTATATCCTTCTGATTCATGCTTACAAGCAAAGATTAAAGCAGGAAGCACCAGTGACTCTGTCTATAAAAAGTGATCATATGAAGCAGATGCTAAACTACAGGACTGTTTTGCTAGCACAGACTGGAATATGTTCCGGGATTCTTCCGATGGCATTGAGGAGTACACCACATCAGTCACTGGCTTTATCAATAAGTGCATCGAGGACGTCATCCCCACAGTGACTGTACGTACATACCTCAACCAGAAGTCATGGATTACAGGCAACATTAGCACTGAGCTAAAGGGTAGATCTGCCGCATTCAAGGAGCGGGACTCTAACCAGGAAGCTTTTAAGAAATCCCGCTATGCCCTCCGACTAACCATCAAACAGGAAAAGCCTCAATACAGGACTAAGATCGAATCGTACTACACCGGCTCCGACACTCGTCGGATGTGGCAGATCCTGCAAACTATTACTGACTACCATGGGAAGCACAGCCGAGAGCTGCCCAGTTATACGAGACTACCAGACGAGCTAAATTACTTCTGTGCTCGCTTCGAGGCAAGCAACACTGAAACATGCATGAGAGCATCAGCTGTTCGGACAACTGTGTAATCACGCTCTCCACAGGAGATGTGAGTAAGAACTTTAAACAGGTCAACATTCACAAGGATGCTATTCATTGACTACAGCTCAGCGTTCAACACCATAGTGCCCTCAAAGCTCATCACTAAGCTAAGGACCCTGGGACTAAGCACCTCCCTCTGCAACTGGATCCTGGACTTCCTGACGTGCCGCTCGGAGGTAAGGGTAGGTAACAACACATCTGCCATGCTGATCCTCAATACGGGGGCCCCTCAGCGGTGCGTGCTCAGTCCCCTCCTGTTCACTCATGACTGCAAGGCCAGGCACGACTCCAACACCATCATTAAGTTTGCTGATGACACAACACAACACGACGACGTTGAGACAGCCTAGAGGGAGGAGGTCATAGACCTGACCATGTGGTGCAAGGACAACAACAAGCAGGTTGAGAGCTTCAAGTTCCTAGGAGTCCACATCACCAACAAACTAACATGGTCCAAGCACAGCAAGACAGTCGTGAAGAGGGCACGACAAACCTATTCCCCCTCAGGAGACTGAAAAAATTTGACATGGGTCTTCAGATCCTCAAAAGGTTTTACAGCAGTACTATTGAGAGCATCCTGATGGGTTGCATCACTGCTCAGCCTCCAACCGCAAGGCACTATAGAGGGTATGCGTACGGCCCAGTAAATCACCGGGGCCAAGCTTCCTGCCATGTCAGAGGAAGGCCCTAAAAATTGTCAAAAACTCCAGGCACCCTAGTCACAGACTGTTCTCTCTGCTACCCAGTGGCGGTTCTAGCTTGTATGGCTCCCTGGGATAACCTTCAGCCCCCCCCCCAAAAAAATAAAATAAAAGCACCATTCTGCACAAACAGTAATTTTTATTCAGACATTTGGAACAACACAAATAAATAATAATAACATTTTAAAACGATATAAATATAAAAATATATACTAAAATAAGACCAAAAAAAAGTAACAGACAAATAGAAACAAATTTGTGTTGATTTGGCACTCAAGCATCAATACATTACCCACCCCCCAACGCTGTCAACCAAGAGTCAAGACTAAACCAAAACACATTGGAGGTGTAGGGGGCAGTATTTGCACGGCCGGATAAAAAACGTACCCGATTTAATCTGGTTACTACTCCTGCCCAGTAACTAGAATATGCATATAATTGTTTGATTTGGATAGAAAACACCCTAAAGTTTCTAAAACTGTTTGAATGGTGTCGGTGAGTATAACAGAACTCATTTGGCAGGCCAAAACCTGAGAAGATTCCAAACAGGAAGCGCTCTCTCTGACTATTTCTTGGCCTTCTTGATCATCTCTAAGCAAAACAGGGGATCTCTGGCATAACGTGACATTTTCTAACGCTCCCATAGGCTCTCAGAAGGCGCCAGAACGATGAATGGTGGCTTTGCAGGCCCTGGCTGAAAAACGTTAGCGCATTTGGATAGTGGTCGATCTGAGGACAATGAGACTGGAGGCGCGTGCACGAGCCGACACCATGTTTACTTTCTCTCTCTTTGAACAAAAACAACGACTCCCGGTCGGAATATTATCGCTTTTTTACGAGAAAAATCGCATAAAAATTTATTTTAAACAGCGTTTGACATGCTTCGAAGTACGGTAATGGAACATTTTGATTTTTTTTTTCACGAAACACGTCGGGCGCGTCACCCTTCTTTACCCTTCGGATAGTGTCTTGAACGCACGAACAAAACGCCGCTATTTGCATATAACTATGGATTATTTGGAACCAAACCAACTTTTGTTATTGAAGTAGAAGTCCTGGGAGTGCATTCTGACGAAGAGCATCAAAGGTAATCAAACTTTTCTAATAGTAAATCGGAGTTTGGTGAGTACCACACTTGGTGGGTGTCAAAATAGCTAGCCTGTGATGGCCGGGCTATCTACTCAGAATATTGCAAAATGTGCTTTCACCGAAAAGCTATTTTAAAATCGGACATAGCGAGTGCATAAAGGAGTTCTGTATCTATAATTCTTAAAATAATTATTATGTTTTTTGTGAACGTTTAGCGTGAGTAATTTAGTAAATTCACCGGAAGTGTTCGGTGGGAATGCTAGTCACATGCTAATGTAAAAAGCTGTTTTTTGATATAAATATGAACTTGATTGAACAAAACATGAATGTATTGTATAACATAATGTCCTAGGATTGTCATCTGATGAAGATCATCAAAGGTTAGTGCTGCATTTAGCTGTGGTTTGGGTTTATGTGACATTATATGCTAGCTTGAAAAATGGGTGTCTGATTATTTCTGGCTGGGTACTCTGCTGACATAATCTAATGTTTTGCTTTCGTTTTGAAATCGGACAGTGTGGTTAGATTAACGAGAGTCTTGTCTTTAAAATGGTGTAAAATAGTCATATGTTTGAGAAATTGAAGTAATAGCATTTCTAAGGTATTTGAATATCGCACCACGGGATTACACTGGCTGTTGAGTAGGTGGGGCGCAAGCATCCCACTGGCCCAGAGAGGTTAATTGACCCACAGTCCCACACGGTGACATGATATCATTGGCGTGAAGTGCAAATGAGCTATAGAAAACCGATCGCGCAAATGTCACCACTCCGATTTCTTTGGTGCGGGCGCCCTGGGCGGCTGCCCATGTCTCCTATACCTAAATCCGCCACTGCTGCTACCGCACGGCAAGCGGTACTGGAGCGCCAAGTCTAGGTCCAAGAGGCTCCTAAATAGCGTCTACCCCCAAGCTATAATACTCCTGAACAGCTAATCAAATGGCTACCCAGACTATTTGCATTGTCCCCCCTCCCCCCTCTGGAATGCTGCTGCTACTCTCTGTTAATATCTATGCATAGTCACTTTAATTACTCTACCTACATGTACATATTACCTCAATTACCTCGACACCGGTGCCTCTGCACATTGACTGTACCGGTACCCCCTGTATATAGCCCCGCTATTGTTATTTACTGCTGCTCTTCAATCATTTGTTATTCTTATCTCTTACTTTTTTTGTGGGGGGGGGGGTTCTTAAAACGGCATTGTTGGTTAAGGGCTTGTAAGCATTTCACTGTAAGGTCTACACCTGTTGTATTCGGCGCATGTGACAAATAACATTTGATTCGATTTGATTTGGGCATGTTTCACAAGTGAGGGCAATAGCCTCAGTTGATTTAGATAAATAACACTTTTTTTCATTTTCCTTAAGTCAGTGTGAACAAGGATGTGATTTCAAAAAAACTTGCATCGAGGTAAACAGACAGGGGAAACCCCTCTCTGCTATGTGGTTAGTGTGATGAGCAGGAAATATAGACTGGAATACTGGCACTTAATAATTTTCAGATTATCCTCTGACATTCTGATTGTTGTAGCCATTGGAATCTGGGTTATACTACTGAGTGAGCAATAAGGATTCCTCAACTGGTGATAAGGATGATACAGTCCCATGTGCCGAAATCTATAGGTGCTACTTAACCAGTGTAATACAGATAAAGGCCTCAATTTCTTTCCATAGCCAAAACAACTACTATTCACCTTGGATCTACAGTGTACACTGTAAACTATGTATTTTTAACAGAAAATTCAATGTAATATTTACTTGCTTTTTTATATACAGTATATAAAAGGAAAACAATAACAGAGCTTAGCATTATAAAAACAGATTTACCTTGCTAATTACATCCTACAAAATGTCTTAAAATTTTATAATTACCCCAATTTAGCGAAATCACCAATATATCACTAGCTAGCAAAGTAGCATTGACTTCTAACTGAACTGGTGGGGCTTCCAAGTTCCAAAAGTCATTTTGGTTTTGGCGCTAGAGGTTGTGCAATGGAGGACTCAGGAACTGTGTCAACTTAGAAACCAAGAAGTAGAACGCTGTTTGAGAACATGTTATTTTGGTAGCGAAGCTGAGTTGGCCTAAATATATTATTTGAGACTTGGTGGTTACTTGGTGATTAAACCAAACCTTTTTTACAGAGCTAGCTAGATGACTAAGCTAATCTAAAGCTAGTTAGCATTGTTGCTAGAATGAGGAGGTAGATACAGTAGCTAGATATTCCTATTTCTTGCTATGTCTGTGGACCCTGAATGGCAAATCTTGATATCTGTTTTCTGATATCTGGTTTCTGAATGTATTGTCAGAAACAGATCGCAGAACAACACCTCAACTCTGACCAACCATCTCCAGAAAGACTGGCTAAATTTGGTTAGCTTGCTACACAATTCAGAGACGTGAAATACTTTAGTGCCTATTGACGATAGTATGTTCTGACCGGGGAAATTTTGTTAGGTGCCCCAACGCAAGTCTAAACATTAACACACATTGCTTGCAGTACGTTTTGGAAACATAAGGAACATATCTTTCATAGCAGCAAGAAATAATAATAACATAAAAAATATAAAATTACTACACACCTTTATAGGTTTAGGGTTCATGTTCCCACATGGCCAAATCTCCATGTTACATCTCTCTGGCCCTGGCCCGGGCATCTCCCTGGCCCGTGTATCCTGGAAGGATATTGACCTCATCCCATCAGTCGAGGATGCCTGGTCGTTCTTTAAAAGTACTTTCCTCACCATCTTAAATAAGCATGCCCCTTTCAAAAAATGTAGAACTAAGAACAGATATAGCCCTTGGTTCACTCCAGAACTGACTGTCCTCGACCAGCACAAAAAACATCCTGTGGCGGACTGCAATAGCATCGAATAGTCCCTGCGATATGCAACTGTTCAGGGAAGTCAGGAACCAATATACACAAGCAGTTAGGAAAGCAAAGGCTAGCTTTTTCAAAAAGAAATTTGCATCCTGTAGCACAAACTCAAAAAAGTTCTGGGACACTGTAAAGTCCATGGAGAATAAGAGCACCTCCTCCCAGCTGCCCACTGCACTGAGGCTAGGAAACACTGTCAAAACCGATAAATCCACGATAATCAAGAATTTCAATAAGCATTTCTCTACGGCTGGCCATGCTTTCCTCCTGGCTACCCCAACCCCGGCCAACAGCTCCGCACCCACCGCAACTACTGGCCCAAGCCTCCGCAGCTTCTCCTTCACCCAAATCCAAATAGCCGATGTTCTGAAAGAGCTGCAAAACCTGGACCCATACAAATCAGCTGGGCTAGACAATCTGGACCCTCTCTTTCTAAATTTATCCGCTGCCATTGTTGCAACCCCTATTACCAGTCTGTTCAACCTCTCTTTCGTATCATCCGAGATCCCTAAAGATTGGAATGCTGCCTCAGTCATCCCCCTCTTCAAATGGGGTGACACTCTAGACCCAACTGTTACAGGCCTATATCCATCCTGCCCTGACCTTCTAAAGTCTTCGAAAGCCAAGTTAATAAACAGATCACTGACCATTTCGAATCCCACCGTACCTTCTCAGCTGTGCAATCCGGTTTCCGAGCTGGTCACGGGTGCACCTCAGGCACGCTCAAAGTACTAAACGATATCATAACCGTCATAGATAAAAGACAGTACTGTGCAGCCGTCTTCATTGACCTGGGCAAGGCTTTCGACTCTGTCAATCACCGTATTCTTATCGGCAGACTCAACAGCCTTGTTTCTCAAATAACTGCCTCGCCTGGTTCACCAACTACTTTTCAGACAGAGTTCAGTGTCAAATCGGAGGGCCTGTTGTCCGGACCTCTGGCAGTTTCTTTGGGGGTACCACAGGGTTCAATTCTCGGGCTGACTCTTTTCTCTGTATATATCAACGATGTCGCTCTTGTTGCGGGTGATTCCCTGATCCACCTCTATGCAGATGACACCATTCTGTATACATCTGGCACTTCTTTGGAAACTGTGTTAACAAACTTCCAAACGAGCTTCAATGCCATGCAACACTCCTTCCGTGACCTCCAACTGCTCTTAAAAGCTTGTAAAACGAAATGCATGTTTTTCAACTGTTCACTGCCCACACCCGCCCGCCTGACTATCATCACTACTCTGGACGGTTCTGACTTAAATACCTAGGTGTCTGGCTAAACTGTAAGCTCTCCTTCCAGACTTATATTAAATGCTTCAATCTAAAATGAAATCTAGAATCGGCTTTCTGTTTTGCAACAAAGTCTCCTTCACTCACGCCGCCAAACATACCCTCGTAAAACTGACTATCCTACTGATCCTTGACTTCGGCGATTTACAAAATAGCCTCCAACACACTACTCAAAAAATTGGATGCAGTCTATCACAGTGCCATCCGTTTTGTCACCAAAGCCCCATATACCACCCACCACTGCGACCTGTACGCTCTAGTCGGCTGGCCCTCGCTACATATTCCTCGCCAGACCCACTGGCTCCAGGTAATCTATATGTCTTTGCTAGGTAAAGCTCCGCCTTATCTCAACTCGCTGGTCACGATAACAACACCCACCCGTAGCACACGTTCCAGCTGGTATATCTCACTGGTCATCCCCAAAGCCAACACCTACTTTGGCTGCCTTTCCTTCCAGTTCTCTGCTGCCAATTACTGGAACGAATTGCAGAAATTGCTGAAGCTGGAAAATTATATTTCCCTCAATAACTTTAAACATGAGCTATCCGAGCAGCTAATCGATCGCTTCAGCTGTACATAGCCCATCTTTAAATAGCCCACCCAATCTACCTACCTCATCCCCATATTGTTTTTATTTACTTTTCTGCTCTTTTGCACACCAGTATATCTTCTTGCACATTATCATCTGCACATCTATCACTCCAGTGTTAATTTGCTAAATTGTATTTACTTGCTACTATGGCCTATTTATTGCCTTACCTCCTCATGCCATTTGCACACACTGTATACAGATTTTTTTTTTCTATTGTGTTATTGACTATACGCTTGTTTATTACATGTGTAACTCTGTGTTGTTGCTTGTGTCGCACTGCTTTGCTTTACCTTGGCCAGGTCGCAGTTGTAAATGAGAACTTGTTCTCAACTAGCCTACCTGGTTAAATAAAGGTGGGAAAAAAACAATTGTTTACAGAAGACAGACAGAAGACATAATGCTAATTAGCTATCTAGCATGCTCTGAACACCTGGGTGTAAGCGTAACTGGGGAGGAAGTATAGTTTGTCAACTGGATGCACACGCAGCTTGTGGATCCATCCAAAACTGCTACAGTAAGTGTATCTTTTTTATCTGAAAACGAATTCTTGCTGATTTGAAAGAGAAGGGGCATATCAGCATAGATTTTTAAAACCTGTTTGAAAGTGATGATTATTGACATTTATAAATGTTAAAACACAGCATGAAGTGTAGTTTACATGGAGCAAACAGTGGGCTAATTGAACTGCTGAAAACCCTACATACGGAAAATAAGGGTTTTTGAGCGCTAGACACAAATGAGAGAATACTTGAATCTGACCATTAAACTTGCCATAGCAGAGCTGGTTAGACGATGTGTTATGAGCGACAAATATAATTTTTTTCTTTGCGGATCTTTACAACCTGTAGAAAAAGGGTGACGTCAGTCCTTAGGACCCTGCCATACTGTTCAGGATACCATTGAGGACAGGGAGGCACAAGCTGTCCGTATTATTTTGTTGGTGGCTGTCAAACTTCTGAAAAGCAAACAACACCAGTCATATGGTCAAGTGCCACAAAGAGGGACATAGGCAATTTAAAATTGTCCAATAACGGAGCTGTATGGCTGGCCCTTCAATATACACAGAGGGCTAACATTAAAAATATGCCTGTCAATCTCTCCTGCCCCGAAGTGGAGGAGAGATTGACATCTTCACTACTTGTATTTGTGAGGAGGATTGACATGTTGTATGCACCGAGCTGTCTGTTTAAACGACTAGCACACAGCTCAAACACCTATGCATACCCCACAAGACATGCCACCAGAGGTCTCTTCACAGTCCCCAAGTCCAAAACAGACCCTGGGAAACGCACAGTACTACATAGAGCCATGACTTCATGGAACTCTATTCCACATCAAGTAACAGATACAAGCAGTAAAATCAGTTAAAAAAAACACAGATACAACTACACCTTATGGAACAGCGGGGACTGTGAAGAGACACACATACACAGGCAGAGACACACGCATACACACACACATGCTAACACACGCACTCTACACACGTACATATGGATATTGTATTGTATATATGTTGTAGTAGTGTTTAATAATGTTTTGTGAAGTGTAATGTTTTAACTTTATGTAAATTGCCTTTATATTGCTGGACCCCAGGAAGAGTAGCTGCTGCCTTGGCGACAGCTAATGGGGATCCATAATAAAATACAAATACTTCTTTGTTTAGTTTTTCCTGTCTGGATGGTGTGTTGTGGATAGTCTGGCATGTTTAAAAGTTGTTTCCATATTTTATCCCCCTGGCTACGCAAAGGACCCTCACAAAGGACCCTGTGGTAAAAACAAAAAGTTCAAGTGTATCTTCTGGTAGAGGACAAACAGTGTTTCCAAACACACATTGCTGCTTTCCAGATTAAGTCATATGGTACCTGTTTTTTTAAGTGTGTGTTTTGCATAGTGAGATATATTCACAGTCCACTAAGGAATATGTCCGACTTGTGCCTTGGACCGTATGCCTTCGATGGCCCCGTTGGTGTGGGCTGAGAGTGATAAGAGGCTTTGATAAGCTGTGATTGGGTATCTGCTGTGAGAATACAATACCTCCAGTGAACAGGTAATGGGACAGAGACAGAGAGCCTGCTGGGTTTGTCTTTATGCCTGTGGTTATCACTCATCACTTCCTTGTTCTTCATCCACCATCTATCTGATAGCATTAATGTCTTCTCTTTTAAATAATAAAATGTCTCCCTCATGGCTCATTCAAATTGGGATATAATCTTTCCACTGCGACAAGATATGAAGAGCCAGAGAACAGTGATTGCATGGGTTATAGCTGATACATACTGTACTATACCATTGTGGGAGATTCCCAGCCTCCAATAAAACAATGTGGATAAGGTATCCAGTCAATCTAACCAGATATAGGCTCTTATAAGGCATTCACATTGATTTAAAACAAAGTATTCCTGTGACAGTTTTATCACTGAAAATGTGTTTGTTGGCATTCCATTTTAAACTCTGTTGTTCCAGATCCTGAACACAAAGGTGTTTCAACATACCATTCCACTGTGAAACTGATCACTTGAAGTGCACAAATACAATATCTCAGACAGACTAAGCCAGCCATACAGCCATTATGCATTGTTCTCTCCATTGTCCTTAATCTGTTAAATTCAGTTTTCCCATTAGGGTACAATTGCAAGATTCTCAAACAGACATGGATCCAGACAGTAAGTCTAATCCAAAACCACCTGTTACAAGCTATTTCCACCTAGGCTTAGTCCATCTACTGCACCATGTCTTTGTGACATGGACTAAGACAACTGAGTCTGTTCTTCTTCTAGGTCATATTGTGCTTTTATGTTGGTTTGAAACCAGACACTTTCAGAGCGAGACATGAGGACAAAATATCACTACAGTGCCTATGAATGCAGCACAATGCACAGGCATGTACGTGTGTGTGTGTGTATGTGCACGCTCACCTTTGTTCTTGAGAGTATAAGCATCTCTTGAGGATGCATTACACCCAGTTCGGGTTTGTCAGGTTTGTCTGCCAGGTGCCGTTGGTTGGTGCCCATGTGCCAAGAGTTTAACCTTGCGTGGGAGACCTTGTTTGGCTGGTTCACCAACACTTTCCTCAAACCTCTTTCACTTTGCCACCTCAAAACCTAGATGTGACTTTAACTGCACAACTTGATCCATTAGATTTACTATCATTATGTCCTACACTTTCTTACTCAGGATCCTCATACACTTTTTTTTGACCGTAGTTTGAACACAAACATAAATATACAGTGAGGGAAAAAAGTATTTGATCCCCTGCTGATTTTGTACGTTTGCCCACTGACAAGGAAATGATCAGTCTATAATTTTAATGGTAGGTTTATTTGAACAGTGAGAGACAGAATAACAACAAAAAATCCAGAAAAACGCATGTCAAAAATGTTATAAAATGGTTTGCATTTTAATGAGGGAAATAAGTATTTGACCCCTCTGCAAAACATGACTTAGTACTTGGTGGCAAAACCCTTGTTGGCAATCACAGAGGTCAGATGTTTCTTGTAGTTGGCCACCAGGTTTGCACACATCTCAGGAGGGATTTTGTCCCACTCCTCTTTGCAGATCTTCCCCAAGTCATTAAGGTTTTGAGGCTGACGTTTGGCAACTCAAACCTTCAGCTCCCTCCACAGATTTTCTATGGGATTAAGGTCTGGAGACTGGCTAGGCCACTCCAGGACCTTAATGTGCTTCTTCTTGAGCCACTCCTTTGCTGCCTTGGCCGTGTGTTTTGGGTCATTGTCATGCTGGAATACCCATCCACTACCCATTTTCAATGCCCTGGCTGAGGGAAGGTGGTTCTCACCCGAGATTTGACGGTACATGGCCACGTCCATTGTCCCTTTGATGCGGTGAAGTTATCCTGTTCCCTTAGCAGAAAAACACCCCCAAAGCATATTTCCACCTCTGTGGCTCAGTTGGTAGAGCATGGTGTTTGCAATGCCAGCATGGTGTGTGCAACGCCAGGGTTGTGGGTTCAATTCCCACGGGGGGCCAGTACCCCAAAAAAATGCATGAAATGAAATGTATGCGTTCACTACTGTAAGTCGCTCTGGGATAAGAGCGTCTGCTAAATGACTAAAATGTAAATGTTTGACGGTGGGGATGGTGTTCTTGGGGTCATAAGCAGCATTCCTCCTCCTCCAAAAACAGTGAGTTCAGTTGATGCCAAAGAGCTTCATTTTGGTCTCATCTGATCACAACACTTTCACCCAGTTGTCCTCTGAATCATTCAGATGTTCATTGGCAAACTTCAGACGGGCATGTATCATGTATATGTGCTTCCTTGAGCAGGGGGACCTTGAGGGCGCTGCAGGATTTCAGTCCTTCACGGTGAAGTGTGTTACCAATTGTTTTCTTGGTGACTATGGTCCCAGCTGCCTTGAGATCATTGACAAGATCCTCCCGTGTAGTTCTGGGCTGATTCCTCGCCGTTCTCATGATCATTGCAACTCCACGAGGTGAGATCTTGCATGGAGCCCCAGGCCGAGGGAGATTGACAGTTATTTTGTGTTTCATCCATTTGCAAATAATCGCACCAACTGTTGTCACCTTCTCACCAAGCTGCTTGGCAATGGTCTTGTAGCCCATTCCAGCCTTGTGTAGGTCTACAATCTTGTCCCTGACATCCTTGGAGAGCTCTTTGGTCTTGGCCAGGGTGGAGAGTTTGTAATCTGATTGATTGCTTCTGTGGACAGGTGTCTTTTATACAGGTAACAAACTGAGATTAGGAGCACTCCCTTTAGGAGTGTGCTCCTAATCTCAGCTCGTTACCTGTATAAAAGACACCTGGGAGCCAGAAATCTTTCTGATTGAGGGGGTCAAATACTTATTTCCCTCATTAAAATGCAAATCAATTAATAACATTTTTGACATGCGTTTTTTTCTGTATTTTTTTGTTGTTATTCTGTCTCTCACTGTTCAAATAAACCTACCATTAAAATTATAGACTAATAATTTCTTTGTCAGTGGGCAAATGTACAAAATCAGCAGGGGATCAAATACTTTTTCCCCTCACTGTATAGAGTACTTGCACATATGCACATGTCGTACTCAGCAAAACATCTGCATACCAGGAGATTCTTTTTTACCAGACCCCAATATTCTGTAACTATACTGGGTACTTTGTCTATTTCCCTCCTTTGCATTCACTGGCCAGTAGTCGGTTAGGGAAATCAGCCTCCAGTTTCTTTGCACAACAGAGGTTATGTCAGTCTAGACCATTTGCCTAACTGCTCAGTAATCTCTCTGAGACCCATATTCACACATTTCCCTATGTATCAGACTCGGAGCAACATCAACAAACACAACAGTAAAATCAGACCGGATTCCAGCCGTTCACACAGACCAGTAATGTTGCTGATTTAAACAGATACAATCATCAATATCACCTCTTTATCTACTGTAGTTGTGATACTGTATGCATTCAGGATGGCTTGTCAGGATGTGATAGTGTATGCATGCAGATATGCATTGTGCAGCACTTCAGAATTCATGGATGAACAAGGTGAATCAGTAATAAGGTGTGCTTTTTCTACTTGATGTTCATTTAACAACTCAGTTTACATTCCACCTATATGATGCAAGGTATGGTTTAATATAAAATGGTTTGCATTGTTAAACTTAATTTACATTGTCCTTATTCATGGCGGTCCAATCAAACGTTGACACTAACAGCCGTCTGCATAATATCTCAGTATGTCAATTTATCAAAAAGTCTTATGAAATATATCTTGAACTGTCAACTGGGACCAGATCATATCGGAAGAAATGTTGAAGTTTTGGCCAGTTTGATATGCTAGCCCTGATGTTCGGCTGTTGATGTTGAAATGAAGACATTTGCTTCCCTCTTTACTTCATTTCCTTTTCATAACATTTAAAAAATACAGTCCTCGCTCCAATGTCAAACTGAAACTCCAGTTATATAAAGTAGTACAACAGTGGATGTGAAAGCCGAGAGAGTGAACATTGATAACATTTTCAAAGATGGGTACATTTTGTGGACTTCAACAAATACACCAAATGAATGACACAGCAATCA
Source organism: Salmo trutta (assembly GCF_901001165.1). NCBI lineage: Eukaryota > Metazoa > Chordata > Actinopteri > Salmoniformes > Salmonidae > Salmo > Salmo trutta. The sequence goes on from NC_042963.1 coordinate 35,471,976, forward strand.
GTGTTATGTAAAGGAGGAGGATTAAAAAAACATGAATTGCACAGAGCAGGGGTGGAGGCATGGACAGAGATTTGACTGCGAACACAGGGCGTGAGAAAGGGGGCATTGAGTGTCGCTTTTCTTATCTGAGCGGGCACCAGAGGCGAGTCATCTGTCCATCACCCTGAGGTGTCAGCAGAACGGCCATGACATGCACCGGATAAAAGAGCGAGAGAGAGAGAGATTTGAGCCTCATCCAACACCTCTGTATGAAGGCCTGGTTCCCTGCTCTCTGTTGACTAATGGGTACTGATTCCATCTAGCTAAAATTGAAACAGCCCAAAATGCAATTTGCAGTTAAAAGTGAAAACTTGAGTCAGATAAGATTGCTTGATTATTAAAAAAAATAAATTAGCAAAACTCAGCTGGGATTCTTGTTACATTTGCATGATAGCAGTCAATAAAGTTCAGATTGACATGAAGGGCTCAACAGGAAGAGTTGTCAGTCAACTGATTTGTGTGATAATCATCCCACTCGGCACAGATGTCAGTTCACAGTGAAACATTAACATTTGGTTGAGTTGTCAACTAATGTAAATCCAACGTGAAATTAACAAAAAAATACGAATTATGAAATGTTTTTATGACGTGGAATCAACGTTGATTCAACCAGTTTTTGCCCAGTGGGATGTTCATCTAGCTTACACAAATAATGACACACAGGCAGGCTTTCGTCTGTTATTTCAAAAACACAAATCCTTTATTATTTAAAATACATATATGATATTTACACATTTCTTTTTACAGCATAGCGTAGTAAATGGGTGAAGACGAGTTGACATGGCAAAATGAGAAGACATTTCTCAGCATCAGATCTTGAAGAACACACACAGAACATCCTCTAATTTCAGCATGTCCCATTGTTGCATCTGAATGTGCTCTATCGTACTATCCTGAGCTGCCATTGTGTTTGGGCCAAACAGTTCTCTGTTTATCCTTTACATAAATAGGGAAGTTGTGGTTCTATTGTGAGATCTGTTACATATTCATAACTAAAACAAATTTGAAGAGGATGAATGCAAAGAAGACAAGAGTTTCATATTTACTAAAGGAGATGTCTTGCATAACACATCAATCAAACATACTTCGGAAAGAACATTATACAGTTTAAATGTGTACAACAAGCTGGAAATATTTAAAATACCGCATCTATAGTTTTACAATTTTTTTGAGTTAACCAGGCAAGTCAGTTAAGAACACATGCTTATTTACAATGATGGCCTAGGAACAGTAGATTTCCTGCCTTGTTCAGGGGCAGAACGACAGATTTGTACCTTGTCAGCTCGGGGATTCAATCTAGCAACCTTTCGGTGACTGGCCCAACGCTCTAACCACTAGGCTACCTGCCGCCCCATATGTCAATGCTTTTTGCTGTTCAATCAAAAACAGCTTTCAGTGCAAATAGTTATCACTCTTTGAACAGGAAAATGTAAGCAGTCAAATGTAAAATATGGTCTTTCTTAACCATATGTAAATATATCGTACAGAAACTCCCAAAAATGTCAAGAGTTGCAATGAGGCTTTCTGCTCCTCTTTGTAAAAGAAACAACATATATAGTAAAACATCACAGCGACACATTAAAATCCCAAAAAATAACATAAATAGACATCTTCACATGGTGGTTAAAAAAAGGCACAAAATGGTGGAGAGGTGTCCTCTTTCACTTCTCTGACTCCCTCCATCCTCGTGCATTCCTTCCAAACTTGTAGACCAGCCTTCGTCCATCTACACGTTCCAGGATTTCCCGTTTGTAGTAATATCTGGAATGATATAAACAGGGACCTTAACGGAACAGCAAAATTACTTCCTTCTTAACATGTGAACCAGGAAATAATCATGAAACCACCCTAATCCTTTCAGTCTCTACCTCATAGCTCGGCTGAGCTTCTCGTAGGTCATGCTGCTATTGTTCTTCTTCTTGCCCCACAGCTGAGCCACGGCCTCTGACTTGAGGAAGCGGAAGACGCCCTCTGTCCGATCCTCCCACTTGATCAGGCCTGGGTTCCGCTCTGGGTTCAGCAAAATGTCCCTAATGAACTCCCACAGGTGGGTCCCCCGGGGGTCTGAGGAAAAACACACAGGTGGTGGAAATTAGAACCATCTACTGCCATCTACTATCAGTTATAGCATGGGCGAAATGTTGAGCATTTATATTAAAATATATGATTCGATTGTATTGAAGATGTTCATGTAAATACTACTCACTGTGTTTTTTGACCTGATGAGGGCGACTGTGAGATCTATTTGTGTCTGAAAGTAAATTTAATAAAGAGATATGGTAATTTAGCAGATGCTTAAAACAAATAAAAATTAAGACATTTAATACATTTGGTAAAGGTGGCAATCGAACCCACAAGTTGGTCTAGCATCATAGTAGTCCAACCAACTAACCTACAGCAGCAGGTAGCCGAGTGGTTAGAGCATTGGTCCAGTACCCAAAAAGTCACTAATTTGAATCCCCAAGGTGAAATAATCTGTCGATATGCCCTTGAGCAAGGCACTTAACCCTAAGTGCTCCAGAGTAGCACTTGACAATAGCAGACCCTGGCTGTGACCCCACTCTCAGGGGGAGTTGGGATGTGCAAAAAGCTTTCCAGGGATATGCAGTTGACCTGGGTGGGACAAAGCAAGGCCTAGAACCTTTAATGCGTAATATGAACTATTGCTAGCTGGCTCCGAGACTTGGAAACGTCCCGTTACCACACCTGACACCACTTACTTAAACATCTGCCCATTTCTAGTTGTTAGATCTACCGATCCCATTTTTTTCAGATATTGTTCACAATTTGTGGAAGCCATCTGATGTGTTTCCAGCTCTGAGTATCAGTAATTCACTTATAGCTTGTCAATGAAAGATTACTTAATTTTTTATTTATTTAGTGTGTGCTTGATCTTGTGAATTCTGAACTGTGTAACTCCTACCTATCTTCTGATCATTTCCTCACAATCTCCCAGATGTCTTCTTTCCAAATATGGCAAGTTTTTGCATGTCGTAATCATGTAATTAAACATGAATAGCAGTTACTTTTGAGTGTGTCTATTTAGGTGGAAATCTACATTTTGCCATTACATTGAAGAGGAAGCTATAGGATTAAACATACCGGCGTTTCGGCGGATGTACAGCCCATTAGCGCTAGCTATTGCTACCTACAGTAGATATAGTTTTTATTTTTTTACAAATCAATACTTGGAGTCAAATATCAATATAACATTGTCCAAAAATAATATTGCGATATGTAATTGAATCGATTTTTCCCCATCACTAATCCACACATGTTAGCCTAACCTTTGTACCACTGTCTTACGCATTTCAGATTAATTCCATGGAGCCCAACATTGTACAATTACATGGGTGTGGGGAACATAAACAGGATGAGTTTGTTCAGTTGTATTGTCATACATTGTTTGCTCAGTGACGTTGTGGTGATGTAGTTTGGTGATAAGGAGTAGACTCAGCTGCCTCTTTCCCAAAATGATCACTGAACGTTCATGGACTTTACTCAATAGCCTTGTATTGCCACTCTGTTTGCTCAGTAATATAATAATATATGCCATTTAGCAGACGCTTTTATCCAAAGCGACTTACAGTCATGCATGCATACATTTTACGTATGGGTGGTCCCAGGAATTGAACCCACTACCCTGGCATTACAAGCGCAATGCTCTAGCAATCGAACTTCAAAGGACCACGATGAAGTCATATTTTCTTTGAGGACTAAGCTATTGTAGGTTGATGTCATCCCTTGGATCGCTGCTCGTTCCAATTAGTGTGTTTACATAATGTTTTGTAGGTTTTCAGTCCTCATCTTTGGTCTTGTTTCTTACCTGGACTGGAGGGAGTGGGTGAGGCCACAGGTGCAAGGGATTGAAACGAGGGATCGTAAATATCTAAAAAGTAAAGAAATATCAACAAGTAAAAAATTATGCTGTCCGTAAGTTAGTTAAAAATTGTACCTTTCTCCAAAATTCTATCCATTCCAATGTGGTACCTACCTGCAGGATAGATGCTAGGTTCTGTGAATGGGCAAGGGAAATCTACTAAAACAGGAGAGCACATTAAGCTTGCATGTACACTTAAGAGGCATTACATACATTTAACATTTTAGCAGACACTCTTATCCAGAGCAACTAGAGTTACGTGCCTATGGCTCAAGGGCACATCGTCAGATTTTTCACCCAGTAGACTCGGAGATTCAAACCAGCAACCTTGTTGGTTTAGTCTAACCTTAACCTAGTCTAACTCTTAACCTTTAGACTACCTGCCGCCCATCTGAAGAGTTTAGTCTAATCACAGTTTCGACTTACATCATTTATTAATTAACTAGTGTCAAACAAGTTGAGACATGCATAGATATGTAATAACTGGATGAGTTTCTTGGGGATGACTTGAAGAACATGACTCTGTGCGTTCATGCATGCCAGTGTTTGTCTATGGTGCTTTTACCATCTGGCTCTGATTTGATAACGTCCAGCGGTGAAAACTCCACACCAGGATACTGACCTGTGTAGGGATGACATGGAGAAACAAGGGGTCATTTAAGGGCAATACCATTACAGGTACAGTAACAACATGGGCTTTCATTATTTAGTGTTAATCAAACTTGATATTGAATTCCTAAATCCTTGATCCTCCTACACTGGTACAATTTGCTGTTCCTGTTTTTTTTGTGGTATTCTAACCGCCTCAAGTATTAACTGAAATGAAATACTACCATTCAACATTTGATGACCTAATCTATCACAGTATGTTTCAACAATGCATGGCCTGACCTGGCCTTCATTCTGATAAACATAACAATAACAGAGGACATTACAGCCCAGTGTGTGAACCCACCGCTCCATTTGAGCTCGGTGAGGCTGTGGTAGAGGATAGGCCCCACGGTGCCCGCAGCACGGGTGAAGTCCTGGTAGGTCATGCTGCACAGCTGACGTCCGTCCACATCAAAGTTCTGGAAAGGGATGGTGGCAGCGTCGATCTGGTGCATATCCAGCATCTGCTGCAGCCACTCCCACACCTGATACTTCGACCAATACTGAGGCTGGGAGTCCTGGGACCACAGGCGACTGGTGTAACCAGGCATCACTGTGGAAACTGGAGTTAGGGGTAAAGGTAGAGATTAAGTGTTTTTTTTCATACTTTGAATGTGTTGGGGGTATAACGAAAACATTTGAACTCTGGCTTGCCCAGGTATTTGTAAATAATTAAACCAGCAGAGCAATTCACTGAATTGAGCAACCAAACTAGTCCTCACTGTCTGAGCAGGGGTAGGAGCTCCATGTTGTGGGCAGCTGGCTCTCATTGCTGGCAGTGGAAGGGATGCTCATGATACAGGTGGTATGACGGACCATGGTCCAGAGCTGGGGGAGAAGACACATACATTCAGTATGGAGTAAAACCCTGAACAAGATGATTGGTAGGTTACAGTGTAATCACACACGGTGCAAACAAACTGTGTCTTTCCCAAATCTGGGTATCTGAGTTGAGATAGGGTATGTTTCTATATGACGACATTGACAGATGTGAAACAGGATGACAAAGGGAGTCAGTGTGAAGACAGCATGGGAGTGATTGGGTGACCTGCTCACCGTCCTTAACGTGTATTTGCAAAGTGATGGATCTGTATGTCTGTCTGTTTTGCATACATAAAGGCCTATTTGTTCTTCTGATAGTTGAATGAAATGAGTCAGTCACACAATGATGTGTTAATACCGGAGAACTCGACAATTTAGTGCAGAAACGCCTGCAGGACATGCATGATTGACAACCCAGATACAACAAGCTCTTCCTTTAAATTACATGTCTATGTTTTAAATATATTAGGTTACAGTGCAGTTCCTTTTTTTCAGAACTACATCCCCTTAGGATGTCAACACATATTAATAGTGCTGTGATACTCAGGTAATTATAGTTGCTAATGCCAATTAATGAATAGTATACATATGAAGGAATGCTTCATCGAGTGTGCAATATGCAATATGCTTATTCAATAGGGTAGACAATAGCCGTTATAGTTCTGTATACTGGAGAAATAAATGAAGAAATAAAACACTTCCCAATGCCATGATCAGATCAACTTTGACTGTAATGACATGTTTAAAGTTTAAAAACAAGTTCAAATAAAGTTCTAAAGAATTGGTAATGAAGTGTTATTGTAAAAGTAAATACAACATAAATAGTATCAATCATTAGTTATTTGAATATCTATGGGAAGACGTCTGTAGTGCACAGCAGGTGAACCACTGTATCTTCTCCGTAACCCCACCATAAAGGACTGCCCGTGAAATGTTAATAGTGTGCCAACAACATGGCTACATTCATTTAACTGTTGTTGAGAAAACACTTCACCACAACTATATTTGCATGTTATATGTAAATATACAGTACATTAGAATTGCAGGTCGGCACTGAGGCCAATGACAAGGTGGAGTTGTTGCAGCACTGTACTTGTAATGGCCTTGTCACATGTTTTACTGTTGTCTAGACTGTAGTGCATTTATCTCGACTTTGTGGAAGAGAATGCCTACCTGGAGTCTAACTTTTTGGAGCATCTATAGTAAATGTATAATTTGCGATCAATTATTGTTCAGTGATAGGTGCTTCCAGGGACAGCTCATCTCAAAATCAGCCCACTTTTGAAATCTGAAAACATCTTAATTTTGGATTGAATATTTAATGTGACAATGTAATCTGCTTTATTATATGGTCTGTCTGTGAAAGGTTGTCATAGTGCTCATCTGCAGCTTCAGTTTGACAAACAATAGACTCAGCTCTTTATACTGTGACCTATATTCAGCTTCTCTTTATTGACCACTACCTGGAAAAGGCTGGATTATGATGGCTAATAAAAACAATGACACCAAATAACTGTACAACACCATGTTTTACAGTACATGACCTATGTGGGCACAGTGACAAGCTGAATGAGAAACATAAATTATACCAAGTCTTCCTCAATTCTAAACAAAAGCAGTTTCCCAAGAACAAGATCCCCGAGTGAGATTTCACTAGAGGTATGTGGCACTTGGCAGTTTAGGCCATGGCTTTGGTTCCGCTCAGGATGCCAAGTCTCACCACCTGCATGCTTTGTGTTAACTCTCAGTGCTGTCTACTATTTGTCTGCCTACCGTCTGGTCTGAGCAGTCTGAAGACTGCTTGTCTTCATGGACGTAGACTGCAGGTAATGTATTTCCTGACCGTTTAGTTTGGCATGTCCCTATCATCAGGTAGCAGTTTCTATTTACTACAATCTCCTGGTCTGTTCAAGATTAACTTATTAATGATCCAATGTGTGAACTATTCAGTAGTGAGTAATACAGTTCCATGTTAGCTAGACAAAGCTTTTGGGAAACTTGCCCCTGATCAATATTCACTACCTGTGCATCTTATCACCCCAAAAAATAAAAAAACTCATTGCATAGATAATTACCTACAATCATGATGATAGGCTTACAGATGAAGGAAGTAAACAGACAAACAAATGATCACTGACCAATGTAACTTTTGGTAAGCAGTAAACAAGTGCAGGCAGGTCACACTTTCCTATACTGAAGCTTCTGGAGAATCCCTCTGTGGAGTTTTATCTCAACGGATTTAAGTTACAACCCATGTGAGGTGATTACAGTACACTAGTGTGTAGATGTACTGCACCTTGTCACATATTACTATGATATACAAGCATTTCACTACATTCGCAATAACATCTGCTAACCATGTATATGTGACCAATACAATTTGATTTGATTATAATAGGAGCTTACCAAGATTTGTTTTACTTCTCTTTCAAAAGGGCAGTTTGTATCTCAAAACAAAACAGAGCCCATGAGGAGTACATTTGTCCATGATCACATTTACTTTGTAAACAAAAGTGTATGCCATTTCTTTTAGGACTTCAAATGCAAGCCACACAGTTATTTAAAGCCTAATGTATATTCAGTCATCTGCTTTAACGCTGTATGTACGGCACTGTAACAGTTTTTTCTAATGCTCAATGAGCATTACAGGCAATCAAAGCTTGACACACAGTTAGACAAATGAATCAAACCATCACATTCTAGTCTGAAAGACACCTAAAGTAGTGCCTACATTGCTTTGTTACAGTTCGAATACCCACTGTCTGCATAGCCAAAACACCAATTCACTTCTAAGCCTAGCCATTTCAGCCATTGTTTTGATTGCGCTATTGTGTCAGTATAACAGCGACTAACACACATAGAAGCAAAGCTGGTTGCCTAGCAATGCTCAGCATGGTTTCCTACCAGAGCTATGGACTGGGTTCCGACCAGGATGGGAGGTGTCGTCTCTCTCTCTCTCTCTCTCTCTCTCTCTCTCTCCTCTCAGTTGACTTCAGGTAGGTGAGGTAGCTAGCTGTGTTTCTCTACACAAATGAGTGGAGTGTTGTTTTCAGTGCTAGAAGCTGTGCTCTTTTGCTTCCCAAAACTTTAAAAAAGTTCCAGCCCACACACACACACCAAGGTGCTGCCCCAGCAGTGGTTATTTTATGCTGTCAGCTTCCTTGTCCTATCCTTATCCCTCCCCAATTGGCTACCAGGACAGGTTCGGGACAGGTAGGAATTTGCATACGAATAGCTGAGTGAATTACAACATCTGACATACTGTAGGTGTTACTTTCACTCTTTGGGCTCTCTCTCTATTCTGGTCTCTGGTCTCTCTCTCTCTCTCTCTCTCTCTCTCTCTCTCTCTCTCTCTCTCTCTCTCTCTCTCTCTCTCTCTCTCTCTCTCTCTCTCTCTCTTTGTTTCTCACATGCACGGCCACACACACATACAAACACAAAATGTCGCAAGGTGGCATGAAGTTCACATTGTCTCAAACCTGATGATGTTTCTGTTCTCAGAACATTTGGCTAAAGATAGACTCTGAAAATATATTTTACTAACCCTTTCGAAGATAACAGCAAGAACGATGGCCAACATGTTCCTTTTGTATTACTTATACACTTACTTTTTTTTAACATCCTTACACATAATTAGATTTCCTTCGACTAACTGTCCATTAGAGAACCCTGTTTTCATATGAATACTTTGGGACATTGAATCAGTGTAAACATACCGTTTGCTACAGTAACAAAATTCCCATTATCTGATGTTTCTTCTAATGAAGAAAGAAAAAAAGGGGGAAAACTGATCTGTGTGTCTAGGACACTACAGTGTCTCATCTCAACAGGAGAGCACTGTGGCTGGAGAGTAGAAGATGCTTTGACCAGTCCTGTGTTGTGGATACTCTGTTCTCCTACCAGCACCAGAGGTTTGAAGGTGACACACCATGCGGTGCTCAGAGCTTCTACCTACATGTTTACACTTCAACCTAGTTGTTTTTTCTGTCTGACACAGACACCAGAAAAACACATGAGCATAGTGAGATGATTGTTCAATATGATCTAATTGCTGCTGGTGCCTTTGTTAGAGCTGATGTGTGACATGCTGAGAGCTTCTCCTGCTGCTCTTATCATGTGATTCTCTTTGTCTGTTCCATGGAAACCGCATTAGCTGATTGATAGAGATAGAGATAGTCATATTACTGTGTTATTCAGAGATACTATCATGCCTCTATTCAAATCCACCAAACCCTGTTGCCCGGGCAACCTAATTATCTAACAGAACATGAATTACTGGCTAATTAGACAGTTCAATGTTTGAGTGACTTCATGCCTTTGAAATTTATATTTGATGTATCTTACTTTGATCTCTACAAACATAGTTTGAATAACACAACAGTAAATACAATCAGAATACTGTGTATAGAGAATTCAGTTCATCACATGCAGCTCTTTAGTGAACCATGTCACCCTTTCACTTGCAGTAGTTGTTTTTTGAAAATGATCAGAAGAAGTACAAATAGTCTTTTTTTGCTTGTTGCCAATTAGGGTTTTGACAAATGTAACATTGCCACACTCATCTATGTTCTTAAAGCACACAGATAACTCTCTTTGGAGTTCAGCAGAGCTTAGATTGGAGAACTAAGAGCTTCATGTCGTTGACTGAACATTTAGAAACGCTGAAACTGTCTAATAGGCTGAAGCAAGGAAAGTCAGAGGGAAGTATATGTCAAGTTTCTTCCAACAAAGTCTATCCATGTCATACATGAGTCACATGTTTACCTAAGCAAAGCCATCATTCTCCAACAAAACTCTTTCCTTATGGTAAGGGAGGGGCAGAACTGTTTGATATTAATGACAATAATAACAACTTGTAGGCCAACTTATTCAGTCCTACAAGAAAAAAATCTCAGTATGTAACGTATGTCATTACATGTATAAATCAATACAACACAGGTTTTCTGTTTCAAATCAGTTTTCCCCTTCCCCTGTTGGTCATATTAACTGCAGATTTTGTTCTCTCCTTCTCTGTTGGTCTAATTAACTGTAGAATTTGTTCTCTCCTTCTCTCTGTTGGTCAAATTCACTGTAGATATTGTTCTCTCCTTCTCTCTGTTGGTCTAATTCACTGTAGATATTGTTCTGTCCTTCCCCTGTTGGTCTAATTCACTGTAGATTTTGTTCTCTCCTTCTCTCTGTTGGTCTAATTCACTGTAGATTTTGTTCTCTCCTTCTCTCTGTTGGTCAAATTCACTGTAGATATTGTTCTCTCCTTCTCTCTGTTGGTCTAATTCACTGTAGATTTTGTTCTCTCCTCTCTGTTGGTCTAATTCACTGTAGATGTTGTTCTCTCCTTCTCTCTGTTGGTCAAATTCACTGTAGATATTGTTCTCTCCTTCTCTCTGTTGGTCTAATTCACTGTAGATGTTGTTCTCTCCTTCTCTCTGTTGGTCTAATTCACTGTAGATGTTGTTCTCTCCGTATTGCCCATGGGGACATACACTACATAGCCAAAAGTATGTGGACACCCCTTCAAATTAGAGGATTGGGCTATTTCAGCCACACCTGTTTCTGTCTGGTGTATAAAATCAAGCACACAGCGATGCAATCTCCGTAGACAAACATTGGCAGTAGAATGCCCCGTATTAAGGAGCTCATGACTTTCAACGTGGCACAATCATAGGATGCCATCTTTCCAACAAGTCAGATTTATATATTTCTACCCTGCTAGAGCTGCCATTGTCAACTGTAAGGGCTGTTATTGTGAAGTGGAAACGTCTAGGAGCAGCAACGTCTCAGCAACAAAGTAGTAGGCCATACAAGCTCACAGAACGGGACCACTGAGTGCTGAAGTGTGTAAAAATCATCTGTCCTCACTACCGAGTTCACTCACTACCAAGTTCCAAACTGCCTCTGGAAGCAACGTCAGCAAAATAACTGTTAGTCTGGAGACTTAAGAAATGGGTTTTCATGGCCGAGAAGCCGCACACAAGCCTAAGATCACCATGTGCAACGTCAAGCGTTGGCTGGAGTGATGTAATGCTCGCCACCATTGGAGTCTGGAGCAGTGGAAACATTCTCTTGACTGATGAATCACGCTTCACCGTCTGGCACTCCGACGGACGCATCTGGGTTTAAAAAGTGAATCTGGGCGAGGAGAGCACTACTTGCCCGAACGCACAGTGCCAAATGTAAAGTTCGGTGGAGGAAGAAAAATGAAGGGAAATCTTAACACTATAGCATACAATGGCATTCTAGATGATTCTGGGCTTCCAACTTTATGGCAACAGTTTGGGAAAGGCCCTTTCCTGTTTCAGAATACCCCCGTGCACAAAGCGAGGTCCATACAGTAATGGTTTGTTGAGATTGTTCCAGCAATGTTCCAACATTTAGCGGAAAGCCTTCCCAGAAGAGTGAGGTCTGTTATAGCAGCAAATGGTGGACCAACTCCATATTAATGGCCATGATTTTGGAGTAAGATGTTCGACGAGCATGTGTCCACATACATTTGGCCATGTACTATACTGCACTGTACCTGGCCTTAGTCCTGGGAGGAGGGTGGATTGCTGCCCTCTGCTGGTTTAGGTAACTCTCTGCAGTTCTCTACTACATGTGACTGGTACCAGTTCCCACGACACTGCTGCCTCTGAGGTAATGAATGAGGAAACCCAGCATTACCATGATGGTCTCTGAGAAACCCCCTGTCCCCCTTCCTCCGTCCCCTGTCCCCGTCCCTGTGTCCCCAAGCTATTCAGCATGGTTGGGAAAACCCACTATTGCTGATCTCCACCTCAACTCCCCAGCTACCCTCCGCTGCCTATTTGTAACACAGGTGCTGTTTGCCGGCTGTTTTGGAGCAGTTTTCATCTTACTTGTAAAGGGTAAAGTCCCTCCAGGGTGTAATTTGGGGGCTTAAGTCGTGCTTGGTGCCATCCAACTATGTACGGCTGACCAGATTTGACTTTTGTAAGATTAATACGCACATCAGCGGTGAACTGGAGTCGCAAGCTATTCATTACAGCCGATGGCTTGGCCTGTTTTTCCCCTCTCTCCCTCTCAACTTTATCCCTTCTTTCCCCTGTGTTCAAGTCTTGCTTTCACTCCGTCGGGAGAAGAGTCGAGTATTTGGCAGCTCATTTCATGCATCTCTGTTCCGCCTTTTCCGGGTGGATGGGGGTCGGTTGATGATACAGAGGTCCATTGGGGAAAATAGGAGAGAGAAAAGAGAGACAGAGAAGGAGAGATCAAAGTCTGTTATATCAACTCTTTGGAGGCTGTGTGAATTGCCATACCAAAGGAGTGAAAAGTAGAGCGATAAACTGTACATACTACTTCTTTCACTTCATACTTCTAGATTTTAAATAGATACACATATTCCTATATGAAAGTATACAGCGCTACAGTTCTATAGCATTTAATCATACAGTGCATTCGGAAAGTATTCAGACCCCTTCACTTTTACCACATTTTGTTACGTTACAGCCTTATTCTAAAATGTATTTTTAAAAAAAATGTATTTAAAAAAATTATCATCAATCTACACACAATACCCCATAATGACAAAGTGAAAACAGGTTTCAGAAATGTTTGCAAATTTATCAAATAGAAAAACAGAAATACGTTATTTAGATAAGACCCTTTGCTATGAGATTCGGAATTGAGCTCAGGTGTATCCTGTTTCCATAGATCATCCTTGAGATGTTTCTACAACTTAATTCGATTCCACCTGTGGTAAATTCAATTGATTGGACATGATTTGGAAAGGCACACACCTGTCTATATACGGTCCCACAGTTGACAGTGCATGCCAGAGCAAAAACCAAGACATGAGGTTGAAGGAATTATCTGTAAAGTTCCCGAGACAGGATTGTATCAAGGCACAGATCTGGGGAAGGGTACCATAAAATGCCTGGTCTGAAGGTCTCCAAGAACACAGTGGCCTCCACCATTCTTAAATGGAAGAAGTTTGGAACCACCAAGACTCTTCCCAGAGCTGGCCGCCCGGCCAAACTGAGCAATCGGGGAAGAAGGGCCTTGGTCAGGGAGGTGACCAAGAACCTGATGGTCACTCTGACAGAGCTCCAGAGTTCCTCTGTGGAGATGGGAGAACCTTCCAGAAAGACAACCATCTCTGCAGTACTCCACAAATCAGGCCTTTATGGTAGAGTGGCCAGATGGAAGCCAGTCCAAAGTAAAAGGGGAATGACAGTCCGCTTGGAGTTTGCCAAAATGCACCTAAAGGACTCTCAGACCATGAGAAACAAGATTCTCTGGTCTGATGAAACCAAGATTGAACTCTTTGACCTGAATGCCAAGAGCCATGGCTGGAGGAAACCAGGCACCGCTCATCACCTGGCCAATGCCATCCCTACGGTGAAGTATGGTGGTGGCAGCAACATGCTGTGGGGATGTTTTTCAGCGGTAGGGACTGAGAGATTATTCAGAATCGAGGGAAAGATAAACGGTGAAAAGTACAGGTAGATGCTTGATGAAAACCTGCTCCAGAGCCCCCAGGACCTCAGACTGGGCAAAGGTTTACCTTCCAACAGGACAACGACCATAAACACAAAGCCAAGAGAACGCAGGAGTGGCTTCAGGACAAGTATTTGAATGTCCTTGAGTGGCCCAGCCAGAGCCCGGACTTGAACTCGTTTGAACATCTCTGGAGAGACCTGAAAATAGCTGTGCAGCGATGCTCCCCATCCAACCTGGCAGTGCTTGAGAGGATCTGCAAAGAAGAATGGGGGAAACTCCCCGAATACAGGTGTATCCAAGAAGGCTTAAGGCTGTAATCACTGCCAAAGGTGCTTCAAAAAAGTACTAAAGGGTCTGAATACTTATCTAAATGTGATATTACAGTTTATTTTATTTAATACATTTGCCCAAATTTCTAAAAACCTGTTTTTGATTTGTCATTGAGGGGTATTTTGTGGAGATTGATGAGGGACTTTTAAAAATAAGAATAAGGCTGTAATGTAACAAAATGAGGAACATGTGAAGGGATCTGAATACTTTCCAAATGCACTGTATAACAGACCTAAGGAACAGTAATACAGCCCTCTATAGGGTCCTCTCTGAAGCCCCTAATAACTAATTACAGTCAGTGGTCATGGTCATCATGGCCAAGATAGTTGTCAGTCAGTCCGTCCAGGCGAGACTGGAGTGGAAGGGTGGGTACAGGAGCTGTCGCAATGCTCTAACGAACACATCCCCTGGTCCTCGTTTCCCCTCCCTCACTCATTAACAGCTTATCATGCCTGTTAGTGTCATCTTTAAAAATTCACATTTTGATAAGCATATGATCCACGGGGGAAAAATATGAATAATTTTATTAGCGTCAATTACAGCTACAAATGACGATTTCTCTGGCTCAATTGTAATTTGTCGTTTTTTCTCTCCCAGAGAATGAGAGAGAACAATGGCTGTATAATTACAGTAATGAGCACCGCAAGAGAAGAGTGAATTATTCAGAATCTTTCCTCTTTCTCTAGTGAATATGGAGCTGGTCTCTTTGTTAAATGTTTAACAGGATGAATGGGTTAAAAAGAGAGTGAAAGAACACTGGTAGTGTGTGTGTACATGCCTGTGTATGTTTGTGCGTGTGTGCATGCGTGTATTTTACATATTATGACAGGTCAGGTCCCTGTATTGAGAGTACCAATGATTTCAAATATTATGTCACAGTGTCTTTGTTAGTCTAGGTTGGAAGACTGTTACCTGGACTGTGAGAGTGTGGCTCCCCCATAAACCCATAGGTGACACTGTTGTCTCAGGAACAGCAGCGGATTTCTGAAAACATGGAGGGCCCAAGGAAGAGAGACACAGATGCATCTGAAATGACAATAAATAAGTGATGACGCCACTGCATGTGCTTCTAGTCACACATGCATTCAGGAACCATACCCTGGGATGCGCTATTCATGTGACATAATGAATAAATAATGATGATTCAGTACAGTCTAGTACTGTGTCTAACTCGTACTTCATGAAGGCATCTGATTCCTGTGATTCTCCTATTCGGAGATACTTTTCCTAATGATAGAGAGAGGAAGGAAAAGGAAAGAGAGATTATCGATGTGTGTGAGGCTGTATTTTTGTAGTACTAAAGCTCCAGCCAGCCCCCTGTGTTTAAATTAACCAAACTCAGAGACAAGCCACCACATATATCTGCCCCAGGCCCAACAACTGCCTCTCTCTGACCCAGCTAGTAGCATACCACTAGATCAAACAGACTGTATACCTCCCCTGGTTGGATCCAACATAGTACCACAGCCCAGGAAGAGAAGGCTTGAAACAATGAAGAAGCATCTCAGAAGTAGCTTAGTAGTTATGAGAAGAACTGGACAAGACAATAATAGTAGAAGTCATACCCTTGCATACTGTTCCAGACATAAATGCAAGGGAAGCAAATTAGGCCAAAAGAGACTGTGTTGAGAGGTTTCCTTTTCTTTTTTGCTTTGTGTCTGTTGAGAGTTTGGGGAATACCATATTTTTGGGCAACTCAGTGAAACAGAACAGTTTAGCTATGAAACATGTTGGCTACAATTAAAAGTTAATGAGATGGTGTTTTGTGTCAGTCTGCAATATGTGAGAAGTGGTTAAACAATGCTGCAGAATAGTACAATGTACAGAACAGAACAATGGGATTATAAAGAGGGCAAACAACAAAATGCTTTGGTGGCTTTTGTTTTGTCTGTTTCCACTGCTGCTCTATATTCATGATGGTAAATGACTGATGAAGTACTCTATCTCACGGCAGATGTTGAAGCTCTCCCAGTGCTACCCCCCCTCTCTCTGTTCTATCTTTCTTTTTTGGCTAAAAGTGGTATTGCACAGAAGGTGGTCTAGAGGGACAGAGTGGAAGAAAAGGAGAAAACCGAGATTGAATAGGAGAGAGAGGAGGGATATGATGAGAGGAACAATTAGCACGGGTGAGTCAGGTAACTAATTATGTGTGTTGTGACTGACTGACTGACTGAGGATACATTCTCTCCTCCGGTTTCTCTGTTTTACAAATCACTTTTAGCTGGTTGTGGAATGACTTTTTGCTCACATAGATTATCATAACAACGATTATCTGGCAGTGAAACACAGCTTTTCCCTCAAGACCAGAACAACATCTCACAGTATATTTATTTAATTGTAGTTTGATTAATTGTTTATCTACGGATACAAATTAACTAGAGTTGAAACTAGCAGATTGTGTAGCGCTATAGTGAAATGTAAAACAGAGTGATATATCAATAATCCCACCAATAGCTTCAGTATGGAATCTGAGTTCCAATACCAATGCCCAAATATTATAGCCATACCCTTTGGTGTCATTGACATATCATTGATGTGTCGCTCAAGAATATTCAAGATTTGGGTGGAATCCATTCAAGTGCAATGGATGACCAGGTTCAGGGACATTACCTAGCTATCTAACCACCTAACCAAAGGTATCACTCCCCAGAGGGATTCAGACATTACATTCCCACTATGTGGTGCAGTTCTTATGGGTACAAATGAGCACAGCAGAATCAGTATTTCACACACCTCTTTTCTGAAAGATGGAGGGAGGAAAGAGGAGGAAGGGGATAGATGGAGGGGACATGTCCTTCACTCTCTCACTTCTCTCAGTCTTCTCCGTTCACCCTATCTTTGCAAACAGCTGAAAAGACTGATATACATTATTGGAGCTAATCAAAGTTGAATGAGGAAAAGCGCTGAGGTGAGACAACAGAAATTACCTTACTTCATCCTGCCTGCTCTCTCTGCCCTCCCTCTCTCAGGAACCTTTGTATTCCTCCTGTACTGTGGATGATAGAGAAATATTGAGGTAGAGAAGGAGGGAGGGAAGGTAGTGGAGGTAGGGTAACCACAAGGGTCCATGACTGACAGCCCTAAATAAGGGCACAGCGGACATAAAAGGCCTCATGCAGGTTAGAGAGAGAATTTTTTTTTCAAATGACATACTCTTCCTCATCGTCACCATTGACCACCATAACAGTAATTTATTTATTTTTATTTAACCTTTATTTAACCAGGTAGGCCAGTTGAGAACAAGTTCTCATTTATAACTGCGATCTGGCCAAGATAAAGCAAAGCAGTGCAAAAAAAACCAACATGACAGAGTTACACATAAACAAACGTACAGTCAATAACACAATAGAAAAATCTATGTACAGTGTGTGCAAATGTAGAAGAGTAGGGAGGTAGGCAATAAATAGGCCATAGAGGCGAAATAATTACAATTTAACACTGGAGTGATAGATGTGCAGATGATGATGTACAAGTAGAGATACTGGGGTGCAAAAGAGCAAGAGGGTAAGTAAAAATATGGGGATGAGGTAGTCGGGTGTGCTATTTACAGATTGACTGTGTACAGGTACAGTGATTGGTAAGCTGCCCTGACAGCTGATACTTAAAGTTAGAGAGGGAAATATAAGACTCCAGCTTCGGTGATTTTTGCAATTCGTTCCAGTCGTTGGCAGCAGAGAACTGGAAGGAAAGGCGGCCAAAGGAAGTGTTGGCTTTCGGGATGACCAGTGAAATATACCTGCTGGAGCGTGTGCTACGGGTGGGTGTTGCTATGGTGACCAGTGAGCTGAGATAAGGCGGGGCTTTACCTAGCAAAGACTTATAGATGACCTGGAGCCAGTGGGTTTGGCGATGAATATGTAGTGAGGGCCAGCCAACGAGAGCATACAGGTCGCAATGGTGGGTAGTACTGTATATGGGGCTTTGGTGACAAAACAGATGGCACTGTGATATCCAGTTTGCTGAGTAGAGTGTTAGAGGATATTTTGTAAATGACATCGCCGAAGTCAAGGATCGGTACGATAGTCCGTTTTACGAGCGTATGTTTGGCAGCATGAGTGGCAGTTTTACAAGGGTATGTTTGGCAGCATTAATTTTTCTATTATTTTAATTTTTTTTCTTAAGGGGTGGATCAGCTTAAAATATTGCGAAAGATTGTTGCTTCCGTCAATGTAATTGTCTGCATCATTTCCAATCCCCCATATATTTTTGGGGTAAATATATATCCATATACATACATGCATGCATGCATACATATACACATATATACATACACATACCTATATAGATATACATACTTTTTTAAGAATATACCTTTATTATTCCCCGCAAACCCTACCACCCTTCACCCATTGGAGTAAACTAATAAACACTTAGGCTTTTACCTTCAGTTTATACACCGTATACACATTTTACAGGCACAATCTATTTTACAATAATTATATTTTGTTTGTTTTTAGTACTTCCTCTATTTCTGTTGTCCATCCAGCTTGATTTCTATTTGAACTGTGCTATTTCACAACATTTCTGAACCTACATACATTTTACTGACCCCGTATGTTTTACATTGGTTATCTTGTTATTAGTCTCACCCTTCAGCTCCATTCAACCCCTCCCATCTATCTCTCAACATCATCCATTTTTTATTTATATTTGCCATATATTTCTCAACTGTGCTGTGATGCTTCACAAAAGTACTGAGCCTTTCTATTCTCATAGCTTCTACAGATTGTAAATTAAAAATACATTGTTTTGCTAAAATAATTTTTATTTTATTGATTGATTGACTACAGCTTTTCAAATCACCCAGTATTGCTATCTGCAGCATAAGTTCTACGTAGGCAAATGTTCAGCCATTCCTGGACCTGTGACCAGAAATGAGCTACATATGGACAATACCAAAATATTGTCCATTTTTTAGTGATCCAATACGTAATAATTTGGTTTTAATCCAGAAAGGATAGCAAAAGTATCTAGATCCTCTATGAGGCAGTGGATAGATTCTAATTGTGGTTTTAAAAGAAAAAATGAATCATCAGCGTTCAATGACACCGTAAATTTTACGCCACGGATTTCTAATCCCTTAATATTATTGTTTGATCTAATTTTAACAGCTAACACTTCGATGGCAATAATAAAAAGATATGCCGATAGTGGACAACTTTGTTTTACTCCTCTAGATAGTTTAAAACTTTCTGAGATGTAGCCATTATTTACTATTTTACACCTAGGGTTACTATACATACATTTTACCCATTTTATAAGAGATTCCCCAAAATTGAAATATTCTAGGCATTTATATATAAACTCCAGTTGTACTTTATCAAAATGCTTTTCAAAATCAGCTATAAAAACCAGGGCTGGTGTCCCCGATAATTCATAGTATTCTATTGTTTCCAGTACTTGTCTTATATTATCTCCAATGTATCGTCCATGTAAAAAACCTGTCTGATTAGGATGAAAAATATCTGACAATACTTTTTTAATTCTATGCGCCAAGCATTTTGCTAAGATTTTTGCATCACAACACTGAAGTGTAAGAGGTCTCCGATTTTTTAAGTGGACTGGATCTTTAAATATACCACTTGGGTCCGGTTACAGTAATAATGATATCAGACCTTCTTGTTGCGTGTTTGATAATCTACCATTTATATAGGAGTGGTTAAAACATGCTAACAAAGGTCCTCTGAGTATATAAAAAAAAGTTTGTATACTTCCACTGGTATGCCATCCAGCCCTGGAGTTTTCCCAGCCTTAAAGGCTTTAATTGCATCAAGAAGTTCCTCCTCTTCCTCCTCTGAGTGAAGGAGGTTTTGTTTTGAAATAGGAAGCCGATTCTAGATTTAATTTTGGATTGGAGATGCTTCATGTGAGTCTGGAAGGAGAGTTTATGGTCTAACAAGACACCTAGGTATTTGTAGTTGTCCACATATTCTAGATCAGAACCGTCCAGAGTAGTGATGCTAGTCAGGCGGGCGGGTGCGGGCAGCAATCAGTTGAAGAGCATGCACTTAGTTTTACTAGCATTTAAAAGCAGTTGGAGGCCATGGAAGGAGTGTTGTATGACATTGAAGCTCGTTTGAAAGTTTGTTAGCACAGTGTCCAAAGAAGGGCCAGATGTATGCAGAATGGCGGCGTCTGCGTAAAGGTCAATCAGAGAATCTCCACCAGCAAGAGCGACATCATTGATATATACAGAGAAAAGAGTCGGCCCAAGAATTGCCACCCTGTGGCACCCCCATAGAGACTGCCAGAGGTCCGGACAACAGGCCCTCCGATTTGACACACTGAACTCTGTCTGCGAAGTAGTTGATGAACCAAGTGAGGCAGTCATTTGAGAAGCCAAGGCTATTGAGTCTGATGATAAGAATGCGGTGATTGACAGAGTTGACAGCCTTGGCCAGGTCGATGAAGACGGCTGCACAGTACTGTCTTTTATCGATGGTGGTTATGATATCATTTAGGACCTTGAGCGTGGCTGAGGTGCACCCATGACCAGCTCGGAAACCAGATTGCATAGTGGAGAAGGAACGGAGGGATTCAAATGGTTGTTAACTTGGCTTTTGAAGACTTTAAAAAAGCAGGGCAGGATGGATATAGGTCTATAAAAGTTTGGGTCTAGAGTGTCTCCCCCATTGTAGAGGGGATGACCGCGGCAGCGTTCCAATCTTTGGGGATCTCAGGCGATACGAAAGAGAGGTTGAATAGGCTCGTAAAAGGGGTTGCAACAATTTCAGCAGATCATTTTAGAATGAGAGGGTCCAGATTGTCTAGCCCAGCTGATTTGTAGGGATCCAGATTTTGCAGCTCTTTCGGAACATCAGCTGTCTGGATTTGGGTGAAGGAGAAGCGGGGGGGGGGGGGGGTGCCTGGGCAAGTTGCTGCAGGGGGTGCTGAGATGTTGGCTGGGATAGGGGTAGCCAGGTGGATAGCATGGCCAGAAAAATGCTTATTGAAATGATTGATTATCGTAGATTTATCGGTGGTGACAGTGTTTCCTATCCTCAGTGCAGTGGGCAGCTGGGAGGAGGTGCTCTCATTCTCTATGGACTTTACAGTGTCCCAAAACTTTTGGAAATTAGTGCTACAGCAAAGAAATTTCTGATTGAAAAAGCTAGCCTTAGCTTTCCTAACTGACTGAGTATATTGGTTCCTGACTTCACTGAAAAGTTGCATATCGCGGGGGCTATTGGATGCTAATGCAGAACGCCACAGGATGTTTTTGTGCAGGTCAAGGGCAGTCAAGTCTGGGGTGAACCATTTAGTCTTGTACCTGGTAGGTTTGTTGATAATTTGTGGGAGATTGAGGTCATCTAGCTTAGATTGTAGGACGGTAGGGGTGTTAAGCATGTACCAGTTTAGGTCACCTAACAGTACGAACTATGAAGATTGATGTGGGGCCATCAATTCACATATGGTGTCCAGGGCACAGCTGGGGGCTGAAGGGGGTCTATAACATGCGGCAACGGTGAGAGACTTGTTTCTGGAAAGGTGGATTTTTAAAAGTAGAACCTCGAATTGTTTGGGCACAGACCTGGATAGTATGACGGAACTCTGCAGGCTATCTCTGCAGTAGATTGCAACTCCGGCCCCTTTGGCAGTTCTATCTTGTCAGAAAATGTTATACGTTTCAGGATTTTTGGTGGCCTTCCTAAGCCAGGATTCAGACATGGCTAGGACATCCGGGTTGGCGGAGTGTGCTAAAGCAGTGAATAAAACAAACTTAGGGAGGAGGCTTCTTATGTTTACATGCATGAAACCAAGGCTTTTACGGTTACAGAAGTCAACAAATGAGATCGCCTGGGGAATGGGAGTGGTGCTGGGGGCTGCAGGGCCTGGGTCAACCTCTACATCACCAGAGGAACAGAGGAGGAGTAGGACAAGGGTACGGCTTAAGGCTATAGGAACTGGTTGTCTAGTGCGTTCAGAACAGAGAGTAAAAGGAGCACATTTCTGGGCGCGGAAGAATAGATTCAAGGCATAATGTACAGACAATGTATGGTAGGATATGAGTGCACTGGAGGTAAACCTAGGCATTGGGTGACGATGAGAGAGGTTTTGTCCCTAGAGGCACCATTTAAGCCAGGTTAGGTCACCGCATGTATGGGGAGTGGAACAAAAGGGCTAGCTAAGGCATATTGAGCAGGGCTGGAGGCTCTACAGTGAAATAAGACAATAATCACTAACCAAAACAGCAATAGACAAGCATATTGACATTAGGAAAAGGCATGCATAGCTGAGTGATCATAGGGTCCAGTGAGTAGCTAGGTGAGCTGGAGACACAGCGATTCAGACAGCTATCAGGCCGGGGCTAGCTGGCTAGCAGAGGGTCCAGGCCAATTGACAAAAGAAGTATTGAAGCCCAGAATTTGTCTGATGGATCTCTTCGGCTAGCCGGGATATGGGCCTAGCTCGAGGCTTGCTCCATGCTAACTGGTATTTGCTTCGGGACAGAGACGTTAGCCAGGAGTAGTCACTCAGATAGCAGCTAGCTAGCTGCGATGATCCTGTGTAAAGGTTCAGAGCTTGCGGAGGGAATCCGGAGATGTGGTAGAAAAAGCAGTCCGACATTCTCTGGGTTGATATCGCGCTGTGCAGACTGGCAGGAATTGACTGGGCTGAGGCTGGCTGATGTCCAAGTTAACGGTGATGAACACTAGCATTGGCTAACTAACTACAAGCTAGTAGCTTGTATAAAAAATTGCAGATCCATACTACATTGTGTGAGGCGGTTTGCAGGAGAGTATGTTCAGTCCGTAGATGTAAATTGAGATAAAAAATATAAAAAAATATACGAAGAAAAGGATATATACACAGGAGACAAGACAAAACAGACTGCTATGCCATCTTGGTAATCCATCATTGATTTTGGCCCCTTTAACAAATGGGTATTGTTGCAGTTGAGAGGTCCTATTCCATGACTTTAATGGCTTGGACTACTTTAAGCTGTGTGTGTGTGTGTGTGTGTGTGTGTGTGTGTGTGTGTGTGTGTGTGTGTGTGTGTGTGTGTGTGTGTGTGTGTGTGTGTGTGTGTGTGCATACTTTAGAGTGTGTGCCTAGCTGAATGTCCTCACGGATTTTAGGTATTTCATGGTGCTGAAAATGAACCATAGCAAAGGAGAGAGGGAGTGTAGGGAGCAGAGGGGAGTGGAGGGGAGTGGATGTCCAGCGTACGAGGGATGACAGGTAAGGAATAATTGAGCCTGTGCCAGTAGAGCCTGGCTTTGAGCAGATCCCCGTAACTAGAGCAGCCTGATCGCTAGAAATAGACTTCGATTTCGGATGTTTGAAAAGGTATATGCTTTCCTCTGCACTCACACAAAATGTTTAAATGATTGACAAGCACTGGGTGTGAACTTGTGATGCTCGGAGCATAAGCTTGCTGCTCAGACCACTGTGTCACCACAGTTCACAATGGTCTGGCAAGATGTGAGAATACTTGATGTTAATGGAGAGTCATTTTTTATTATTTAGTTTTAAGCCATCCCGAACCATAGCCTTATTCTCTCGGAATGAATGTCTAAACTGTTAACCTTTTGAGTTGTTTCTGTTTTAACCCTGTAACCCCGTGGAATTAACCCTGTAACTTGCAAAATTAATGCCTCAAAAATAGACGTTCATCCATAATACATCGAATTTTGAAGGGAAACTATGAGATCTTGTTCAACTAGAGGACCTGTGCCAGGGGGAGCCAGCCAGTCATTCACCTTACACTCACTTTCTTATAGTAAACACATTGCTACTTTCTCTTTACACCCCTCTCTCCCTCTGTTACTCCTCTCTTTTTTTCTCCCTCCCTATTTTTCCCCTTCTCTTTTTCCCTCACTAGCTGCCATCAACCCTCTCTCTTCCTTTGAGAAAATATCTTGTCGGTGCTCATGGGAACAACAAAGCACACAGACCACAACAGTAAAACTTTGGATAATGGACAACATTTTGGGGCCTGAAAGTTGGACACAGTGGGGCTGGGTGAAGGGAGGTTGGAGTTGCCTAATTTGTAGTAGTTATCCTGACAGGGTGTGGGTGATAGCCTGTCCTTGTCAGAAAGGAGACAAGCTCAAAGCAGCAGCTCCATGCATGGGTGGGGAAAGTGTGGTGTGCAATGCATCTATAGAATAAAAACAGTTTTTTGTTGGGGAAGCCATACTAGTTTGGTGGAGAGTTTGTACATTAGAGAAATGTAGGAATTGAATGAAAAGGATCTTGTTAAAATCAATCGTGAAGCAAATATTGCCATGATATCGCGCATGCACGCAAGCACGCACGCACGCATGCACGCACGCACACACACACACACACACACAATCACAAATACCCATCCACCCTCTCCAGCCACAGTTTGCCACCTCTAAAGCATCTGTCCCCTCCGAGGTAGATCATGGTGTTTGACAAGTCAGTGACAGCCCCTCTACCCTCTCTGTTCCCTGTTAACAGATCTATTCTCCCCTTGTCTCCCAGCATCACTGTCCCACACATGCTCCCTCTGGCCTACAGGCGGTCAAGGGGGTTTAAAAGGTTCATTAGGTTTTATTTTGTTCGTATTGCGGTCA
Source organism: Salmo trutta (assembly GCF_901001165.1). Lineage (NCBI taxonomy): Eukaryota > Metazoa > Chordata > Actinopteri > Salmoniformes > Salmonidae > Salmo > Salmo trutta. The sequence continues at coordinate 35,496,702 of NC_042963.1, forward strand.
GCCTGTGAAGTCTGATAGTCTTGTCACAGCTGTGCCTGGCCCGAGGTCCAAATGTTTTAATCGTCCATAAACACAGGAAAAGCCTGCAGATGACAGCCTGTCACAACCCAACACCTCACTGTCTGTGGCTTGCTAAAACAAACTCCTTAAATAAGTGTTTGGGAGTTGGTTGTCTCTGAGTGCTGCCCTGTGGGAGGGTGTATAATAAAAGAAAGACGGTGAGAACTAAGTGTACGTGGCACAGCCTTGCCTGCGGCTTTTGTTGTAACTCTGTCGGAAAGGAGTGCTCACGTGAATGTCTGTTTAAATGCATGTGTGCGTGTCTGTAAGTCTCTCCTTGTTTCCATACTCATCAACTCTGCTGTGTTACTATGTGAGGTATGGGGGCCAACTTGGTAGCACATTAGATCTGTGTAGAACTACTATGTAAAGAAAGACACCAATAGAAATGGGTGCAACACAATTCAGATCAAATGCATAATAATGGAGACACATACACTTCTGCTCTTTCGTCATGTGGCAACACAATGAAAGACTAATCACCCATCCAGACTTGTCCTATCAATCCCACATACCGCCCAACCTGTTAAATTACAGCCACACATCTCTGGCCACCATGCTGTTTTCACTTCTCTGATCTTGGCCTTCTGGTGTCAGGTTGAGTCCCGCTGGGCTGAAAGGACAGAGCAGAGCAGCTAACAGCAGCCTTAACAGCCTGGGTGATAATGGTGTTTGCTGTGTTTCTGCTGGGGAAAGAGAGCTGGTCCATCTTAAAGGCGTATAGCTTTTAAAAGGCTCTCCATTCATCAGCTTACTGCTGTATGGAGGGAGAGAGGTGCCACACTCACCCAAGGACAAACTACAAAACAACGGGTCAAATCAAGCTTAATTTATAAAGGACATTTCAGACATGGAATGCAACGCAATGTGCTTTACAGGGGAAAAAAACAAACAAAAAATACATTTAAAATAAAAGCTGAAATATTTACCACACAACAAACATAAGAGGATAAAAAAGAATGACACAAACTGAACAAATAAAAAGCTCCCTAAGGAAAAGCAAAGCTAAAAAATATGTGTTTTAAGATCTCTTTTAAATATGTCCACAGTTCCGGCCCCCCTCAGGTACTCGGGCAGGCTATTGCAGAGGCTGGGGACATAATAACTAAAGGCTGCCTCTCCATGCCTCTTTGTTCTAGGCTTTGGGATAGTTAAAAGGCCAGTGCCAGAGGACCTGAGGGACCTACTGGCTACATAACTTAAAAGCATGTCTGACATACATTGGGTTGCACAATCGTGGATTGATTTAAAAACCAATAGAAATTAAAATGTATTCTAAACTCATAGGCCGCCAGTGCAGAGGCCTTAAACCAATGTCATACGTGCTGAATTATAAAGGAATATTAATTGTTAAAATATAGATCAGGCATTATGTTTTCATCATCTGTTTCAGAAATAATCTCAACCTGTATTCAGCATCTACAGTAACTATCGTTTTCTCACGACCACATCCCTGATCGCAACAGGGATGGTAGGGAATGAGTGTGGAGCTGAGTGCTTCTAGTAAAAACACAGGAGAAATCCCTCTCTGTCTCTCCAAGCATCTTCCTCCTGGTGATTTATAAACATGAAGCCTCAACGGGAGACGTGTGGAGATGCAACCAGCAGTGTTTCAGGGACGGATGAATGGGTAGAGCAGTAGTTGTTTCATTTACATCTATAGTACATAGTAAATGGTGTTTGTGTGTGTGTGTGTGTGTCTGTGTGTGTATGCATGCATGTATGGGTGCATGTGTCTGTTGGTGCATGCTTGTGTGCTTGCTTGTGTGTGCATGTGTATCTCTGTAAAAAGGACATAATCTAAATGTGCTATAGGCTAAGTGCAAAGTTGTTATCCAACAGCTCATGTCAGAATGTTTCTTGGTAAACAGGGATGCTGTATTAGCGGCTTGTTCACCATGGCTACATAATGACCAACTTCCAGAAACGCCCCTCTGAGAATCATTATCCTTGATCCCATGGAAGATAACAGGAGAAAGGGGCAGGAGATTGGAAGACAGACGCTTTATGATGTCCCACTTCATTCCCCACAAATGACTAACACCCCCACAGTAATAACACCTCCACAAGGCAACAAATACAATTATTCCTCTACTGAACTATAGCATTATCTTTTTTTCCAGGAAACCCGTTTATTTGAGCGTTGATGTGCTCGAGTGGAGGAGCATGCTATTCTTACTCATGATAACATGCAGTGCGCCAGGCTTAGGGAGAAGCTTCTCCATCATCAGCCACTTTCACCAGCATCCTGTGTACTTCCCTAGGCACTTTGACAAAGCCAGATATTATTTAGGGGATGTTTTCACTGCAGTGACTTACAGTTTGCATTGTCCAATCTACTGAGAGGATCATTGGCTGTCACCTGCTCTTCATCAAGTTGCTTTCCTCATGCTGTGGCCCTCATCAACTGGCTATCAGGCTCAAAGAGACTACGAGACTTTGCATTTGAGCTGATCACTGCACCTTGTCATCACTGACCTGTAATGCTAATAACTGTACTATACTGCATTTACACTATTCACTGTACACCTCTGAACAATACTGCACTGTATATATTCATATGGCAGTATCCCTCCCTTGGCATATAGAGATACAATGCATCCCCTCTGTAAATTGTATATCCTCACTGTAAATCAACTTAAACTGCAGAGATTTATGTTTTATGTTTAGTGTATTAAAGGGATTCTCGGGATTTTGGCAATGTGGTCCTTTAGCATGCTAGCAGATACCCATAGACTTCCAGTGATTGTGCTAATGCTAATTAGCATTGGCTTGCGAAACTACCTCTAACTTCCTTCATACTGGACACAGAGACATAAAAATGGTATCCACGAGTTTATCTGACTCTGGGGAAGTATGCCGATGCATCCCTTTAATGTTGTATATTCTGTATGTTGACTATGTTGACTTGTGTCTGTATTCTGTTTGTACATTGTCTATTGCTGGCAGCACCTATTCACTAAGTCAAATTCTGGTTATGTGTAAATGCACTTGGGGAATAAAGTGATTGTGATTCTGACTTGATCCATGGGAAACATAGTTGTACTGTATATCAAGCAGAAAGCAGAATGAGTTACTATTTATGGTATGGCTCGAGGGCTCTCTCTCTCTCTTGCTCTCTTTCTCTCTGTCTCTCTCTCTCACTCACACAATCTCTATCTCTCTCACGTTCTTCATTCATCTCACTCCATTTTACCCTCTTCGTCTTTATTTTCCCAGTAGAGCCAGGCAATTGTTCTGAGATCCTTATCACATTGATCTGAGAGGTGCGCGTGTGTGTGCGAGTACCTATCTCTGTGTGTGTTTGTGTGTGTGTTTGTGTGATTGCATGTCAGTGTGCTGGGCTCTTGCTCTGATATTAACTCATATTAAAGAGTCCCTAAGCTCAGGCTAGTAAGCAGCCTTGCAGCCCTCTTGCCACGCCCCACGAGGAGGGGGAAGGTAATATTATTAGTGGATATCTGGAAAGGTTAGGTCGTTATGGAGATGGATATCAATATAATTCAGGAAAGCTCTGTTATTAGTGTAAAAGCCATCCACAAAAGGGCAACCCTGCCTGTGCCCGCAGGCTAGGGGAACACTGTCTCAGAATCACCCAGTTCAGAGGACAGGAATTATGGAACAATATTAAGAGGTTGACCAGGAAGTATTGACTCACTGGGCTGGAGACAATACATTATTTGTATAGAGGACATGTGCTGAACACTGGCAGATGCATGGCAGCTACCTAACATGAATATAATGTAACCACGTGTCACAAGCTACATGCCTAACTGTCTTTATCATGTCAGGTATGAACTTGACAGACTGAACAGGTCTTATTCAAAAAAAGGACTACATGAATTGTTCAACTCCCTGATTTTGGTGTCAAATAACCAGCATGTTATATAACTGAAGCTAGAACAGACAGATATTGAATTTGGTCTGAGAGTCTAAGCTCATCTCACTTTGTCCATTGTCTTTGCTTGTAGCCTACTGTACTGTGCAGTGAGAGTATATACCTTAGGTGGTTATGATTGGGTCTTGTAGGCTCATATGACCTGAAACATACTCTCATTCTATCAGATGGCCATGGAGATAGCGCTATCGCATGCACCATTTAGGAACCATTGCCCCACAGTAATCAAATTAAATACATTTGCTTTGTAATTCTTTTACAGATTAGGGTGACAAAAGCAGACATTTCGAAAGGGGGACCATCTGGGGTTGACTCCACGAGGCTGTAAACACTCACAGACACACACACACACACACACACACACACACACACACACACACACACACACACACACACACACACACACACACACACACACACACTTAGAAAAAATAAATACTATGTTCTATGTTGTGGCTGCTTGACGTAGGAGTAGGGGTGGGGTGTTGAGAGAGTGGAAACTGCCGTCAACACAATTATCATCTAAGCTGCAACACTGTTTATGACCTTCAGTGTGACATTGCGGCTGCATATCAGTCTATTCCCTTCACGTTAGGAGCCATACAATATTGTAAAACCTGGATCCATCAAGCTATATAGGACAGGCTTTGTTATAAACCATTCTGAATGGTACATTTATTGGAAACATAAAACCCAGAATGACTTTTTATCTGTTTACCTGCACTTCTGCCTGACTCCAATTACATTAGACATACTGCTGATTCAAGCAACACACATTATTATGCAAGTTAAAGAGCTGATGGTTAGATATGAGTACTGGTGAATGATTCCCACTCTATACCCTACCTAATCAACTTAATACAGCCTAAACGTAAAGAGACTATTACTGAGAATGATGATGCATGCACAGTAACATTTTCAACTTAATATATGATTATTAAATGGAATGAGCATAGAATATGACTGTCATATCAATATATTATCATACTGATAATATTTTAATATGTCAGTTGCAATTTAAAGCATAGAATAACTAGCTTGTTGTTATAATTCTGTACTTTAATATCTTTAGGACATTTTCCCATGATTTCCAGATTAACAAACAAATTGGTAAATGTTAAATTAAAAACACCTTGCATCCCAATTAATTGGAACATTTGACATTCATCTCTATCACCTCCCAGTTGGTGTCACCCACTGCACATATCTGTACATTTAGACTGTCAAGAAAGTGTTACCACTTTTGTCTTTCAAGCCAGCTTTAGAAAATAACGTGTAAACCGAATGACTCCCTTCCATTCTGTAAGTCAAATCACAACAAATTTTGTTTGTCACATGCCCCATAAACAACACGTGTAGACTAATAGGAAATGCTTACTTACAGGTCCTTTTCCAACAATGCAGAGTTAAAGATACAAAATAATTATTTATGACACTCTTTCACACTGCAGTAGTGAGTGTTCACCACCAGTGGTGTGTATTCATGGTGCGAAGGGATGCCAGGCATTGTAAGAAAATGTACCAATTAATTTTTTTTAAATCTTTCATCTCTGTGTTTGATCATTTTCCTTCAATTCGCAAGAGGCTGAATGTATCTCACAGGAGAAAGCATCCAAGAAAGCGAAACAGCGCCCCTCTGTCTCTCTATGTGTAGGCTATCTATCTAAGGCTGTCTGGTCCAAACAATTGACATTTTTGCCACCCATAGCATTGAAAGCAAGGGAAACCAGCGAGCATCTGGCCTCCCTTCACAAAAAAATTTGAACAAATTTGCCAATCAGCATTGAGCTAAACTGAGTGAGCTCAACTGTGAATGATCCTGGCGCACCAAAAAAACTGTCAAGGGAAGCCAGCTTGGATTTTGCGTCACTCCTATCAAATCCCATTGAGAGCATACGTCATTGATAGAAAAACTTGAATTGTTACATCTCGTTGTGTTGTCCTCCGGTGGCTAGCTAGCCAGCTAGCTAACATTGACCGTTTCCTAAATTAGCCATGAATGGAGATAGGGATTTGGACTTGTGGTTTTACATAATTCTCCATACTGGCCAATGATTTTAACGGCGATTCTGATCCAACCATTAATTCATACATTGTTGTGCCCCTGGCCTGAGAGGATGGAACGTCAAAGCGTAGCTAGTTGTAGAAGGCTAATGTGAACTAGCTAACGTTGCCCGTGAATGTAAGTTAGGCTAGCGAGCAAGCATTTTTGCCAGGTAGCCTAGGATAACAGAAAATAAAAGTGTGTACTGTATGACAGAGTGCTAGACTGTCTCGTTAACATGAAAGAAAGGAGGATGGCATTGGCCTTTCTCTACAAGTAGGGTGAGTCAAAATGTTTTTCTACTTGCACAAGTGCACACGTACACACACACACACAGAAATCAGAACCATAGACAGCCATATCATATTTAGCTTACGTTGACTGGACAACATTGTTTTTGGTATCTTTTAGTTCTCACTGTATTAGACTCAGCAGAAATGATTTGATGATGCTGAAATGGTGCTGGAATAGTGGAGGCAGCTCCTGTTTTCTTTGCGACTTGCGGTAAGTCTCTGTGGTTCTAAATCAATAGTTGTTTAGTCGTACGAAAATGCAGGAAACATTAACTTGCTTGACCATGCTGTAGCTCATGTAATGGTCTGTTACTGTACATGCAATATGCTTTGTGGACTTCACTGGACAGAGGTTGCTATCCGGTTTTGTGATAAAACAAAGGTGAGGTTGTATTTATTCTGCCACTGTGTCTTCTTATTGTTTTTATTTTATTTTATTTGTCTCTGCCTTTAGGCCTATATTTCATGGTCGCAAGACATATGAGCTAACAGGTTCTAGAGCAAACAACGCAATTATCACAACACATAGGTTGTAATATGGCTTTTATGACGGGGGGCTTGGCTTCCCAAGTGATTTCACACACGCACCACTACTGATCACATTGTCTTTTCCCCTCCCTCATGGTTCCATCGTCTTTTAATGTGTAGTGGTCTACATGGGCCACACATACAGGCTCTAGAGACATCAAGCTGTCCTTTATTACACACATGGCCACTTCCTCTCTGAATGGAATGCTGCGGACGCTATTGGACTGTAATATATGGCTCCCATATATAAAAACACAGTGCACAATAGGCCGCACATGAAACATGATAGACTTATTATGATATCAACAATAGAGGATGACATGTATCCCAGTCACACATTCCAGCCATATAGCCTACACCATGAAAACGTTGGAATGATATGGGGACAATTTGTATTGGCAATATGCATGCTTATACTAACTCATAGGATTTTGAAATGTCTTCTGTTGCCTCTTATTTTTACTGCAAATATGTTGACAGTGATGTCACAATATGCTAAATAATTAATGTATCAGGGTAAGCGAAATCAGGTTTACAAAAAAAGCATGCTTATGTTGTGGTCATATAGCCCACTTCCGAAACAAGATACAAAGTTAACTTTGACTATGTCATCTTTCTTAGCTCTGAAGTCAGGGCACCTCTGGGATAAAACCCAACACACATACTTAAAAAGTCACAGTGAATCCCCAGACTGAATCACCTGACATTGGAAGGTTGACTTTCGTCCCTCTGATGGCACAAATAATTGTCCCTTGGAACATATGTCTTTTTTTATCACCTTGTTTTTCCTGCTTTGCTTCAGCAGGCACAGCACTAGACACCATCATCCCCCCAACCTCGCTACCCTCTGGTCACCTAACAAACTCTCCCCACACCTGGTGCTCCCCTCTTGCCAAGAACATGCCCTTGACCAGATCATTTATCACTCAGTATCCATCTTGTTATGTGTAGGAATCAGGCTCCCAGTGCCCAGACTTCTGTTGGTTCCAAAATCTCTAAGCTCCTCAACACAACAACAACCGACCTTTAGTGGCATCCACACTACACAGTACACACTACCACCACACTACACACCACACATTACACACTACACACTAGCTGGCCTGCCTGGCTGGTAACAACTGAACAGGGAATTAGTTACTCCAGGAGTGTGTGGTTGCGTTTCAAATCAAATCAAATGTATTTGTCACATGCGCTGAATACAATAGGTGTAGTCTGTATATTCTCAATTCAGAGTGTAAAAGTAAGAAAAATTTATTAAATAAAAAAGTAAATAGAAACACAATAAAATAACAATAACGACGCTATATACAAGGAGTACCGGTAACGAGTCAACGTTCAGGGGTACGAGGTAGTTGGTAATTGAGGTAACATGTACATGCAGGTAGGGGTAGAAGTGACTAGGCAATCAGGATACATAATAAACAGAGTAGCAGCAGCATATGTAAAGAGTCTATGTGTTTGTGTATGTATGTTTGGCGTCAATATGCATGTTTGTGTGTGTGTTTTGTGGGCATGAGCGTATTTAGTGTGTGAGTGAGTGTGTGTGTGTGTATGTCTGTGCTGGAGTGTCAGTGTAGTACGTATAAGTGCGTGTGGGTAGAGTACAGTGACTGTGCATTGAGCAAATGCAAGAAGGTAGTGGCTTGGGGGTAGAAGCTGTTCAGGAGCCTTTTGGTCCCAGAATTGGCACTCCAGTTCCGCTTGCCGTGCAGAAGCAGAGAGAACAGTCTGTGACTTGGGTGGCTGGAGTCTTTGACAATTTTTTGGGCCTTCGTCTGAGACCGCCTGGTATAGAGGTCCTGGATGGCAGGGAGCTCAGCCCCAGTGATGTACTGGGCCGTACCCACTACTCTCTGTAGTGCCTTGCGGTCGGATGCCAAGCAGTTGCCATACCAAGCAGTGATGCAGCCAGTCAAGATGCTCTCAATGGTACAGCTGTATAACTTTTTGAGAATCTGAGGCCTTAAGCCAAATCTTTTCAGCCTCCTGAAGGGGAAGAGGCTTTGTAGTGCCCTCTTCACGACTGTGTTGGTGTGTTTGGACCATTATAGGTCCTTAATGATGTGGACATCGAGGAACTTGAAGCTCTTGACTCCCTCCACTGCATCCCTGTCGATGTGAATGGGGGCGTGCTCGGCCCTCCTTTCCATCTAGTCCACAATCAGCTAATTTGTCTTGCTGACGTTGAGGGAGAGGTTGTTGTCCTGGCACCACACTGCTAGGTCTCTGACCTCCTCGCTGTAGGCTGTTTCTCGCTGTAGGCTGGGAAAGGGCAGTGTCAAGTGCAATAGACATTGTGTCGTCTGTGGATCTGTTGGGGCGGTATGCGAATTGGACTGGATCCAGGGTTTTTGGGATGATGGTGTTGATGTGAGCCATGACCAGTCTGTTAAAGATTTCATTGCTACAGATTTGAGTGCTAAGGGGCGATAGTCATTTAGCCAGGTTACCTTGGCAATCTTGCGCACAGGAACAATGGTGGTCTGCTTGAAACATGTAGTTATTACAGACTCGGTCAGGGAGAGGTTGTGTGCATGTGTTGTTTTTTGTGTTTGTGTTTGTGTTCTTGTTCGCGTGCATGTGTGCTGATGTGTAGACATACTCTTGTTGGTTTGTTGTTTGAACTTTTCAGCACCACCAAAATTCATGAGAGAAGGCATGCAGTCTGTTGACAACAAAACACAACACCCAGTGAGGTATGGTCACACCCCATTAATTAGGAAACAATCCTGTATCCTCAGATTTTTCTGCTACCTGTATCCCTGGAAACTAACAGCAGCAATCCACATGAGTAAAACCTGAAGATGTGCAGTTTGCGCATGTAAGGAGGAGGATAATGGGCTTTGTGGGATGGGAACAGGTACAATTTAATCACTTACAGCAAATCTTTTACCCCATCTAGCTAGGTGTTCTCCTCTTAACTGTTGTCCAGTTCAAACCTGCTTTATAATTGGGTCCAGGGTGAGGGTGTACACACATGGAGCTTGGGAAAAGCAACTGAATGTTATCATCATCATCCTCTGAAGACAGTGTGTGTGTGTGCTTGTGTGTGTGTGTGTATGTCTGCAGGCATTTGTCTGTGTGTCTGTGCGAGTATATGTTTTTCTGGTAACGTGTGTGTGTGTGTGTGTGTGTGTGTGTGTGTGTGTGTGTGTGTGTGTGTACTGTACATCTCATTCACCTGGAAGAGGCTGGGAATCAGATCAAAGGCAAACAACTTTATTAGCTTTCTCCATAATTCAGCAGCTGTTCCAGGGGTCAGAGTCTTCCCTTTGAGCTGGAGCCGCTCAGATTAATGTTTAATGCTCTCCTGCCTGGGAATAATGTATGGCATGAGCCTTTCTAAGCCACACTGGCAGCCACACAGGCAGCCACACAGGCAGCCAGGCTAGGATAGAAGGGAGCTGTGCAGGAGGGACTATAGGGGTATAAATGGGATCAGGGGGATAAGTGCAGGTGGGGGCTCTGAGGCTATGTGAATTTCACATGTGTGTGTGTGTGTGTGTGTGTTTTTTGTTTTGTTTTACTATCCTTGTGGGGACCAGAAGTCATCACAAGGATAGTAAAACAAGGAAAATTCGGACAAGTGGGGACATTTTGCCAATCCACAAGGAAATAGGCTATTTGAGGCTTAGGGGTTAGGTTTTTAACATTTTTTACATTTTTAGTCATTTAGCAGACGCTCTTATCCAGAGCGACTTACAGTAGTGAATGCATACATTTCATACAATTTCATACATATCATACATTTTTTCAAGGTTAGGGTTAGAATTAGGGGTTAGGGTTATTGGTTTGCGGTTAAGGTTAGGGTTGGAGTTAAAGTTAAAGTTAGGTTAAGGGTTAGGGGTAGGTTTAGGTTTAGGGCTAGGGGTTAGGGAAAATAGGATTTTGAATGACAATCAATACACCACACCAAAGCTTGGTTTTATGGCTGTTTTACAACGGTCTTGCAATTCTACGTAGTAAAGATTTTTTTCACTACTTTGTCATTTGTTTTGATAGCATGTTAAATCTATGCAAATAAATGATATGAATTGATAGTTTACCTTTCTGTTTTCTTTTATTCTGTAATATGGTATTTTGTCATTTGTTCAAGGTAATCAAAATCAAAGTTTATTTATGATACAACGTGTAAGATAAAAAATACAAGGAAATGCCTGCTCGCAATACATCTCTCCTCGCATACAGTGCAAGGATATTAAGCTACTGAAGCTATATGCATTTGTATTTACATTAGGCTATAGTCTACAAATAGCTATATCACATAGTTGTATTGTTGTTTGTTCCTGAACTTGCCGAATGACAGAACTATCCTTCAGCTATCTTTCAGCACCAGCTATCTTTCAGCACCAAGTTGGTTCAACTTCTTTAACATTGCGTGAACCTGGTACTTTCCTTTCAGCACCACGAAAGGTGTTCCAACTACTTAAAATTACATCTCATCAAGTTCTGTTGCCTACATCTAAGTCATACTCATCACTTATTAGTATAATTATTATTATTACAAATGGAAGATTAGCACTTCTCACAATGTTTTAGTAAAGTTAGATCAACGCTGAATCAATGTCTCGCAAGATCACATCATGATTCATTAGCATTTTACATAACATAACCAAATATAATACCATAGCATAGGCCTATAACTTTACTGTTACACCAAAAACACCTAATTACTAATGAGATTTTAGGATGGTTAGCTGAAGCTGAAGAGTCAAATGTATTTTGTCATTCCCCAAAAGTTGCCACAACCACTAGGCAGGACATACTATTTATTTGATTGAAATAAAATACAAGAAACGCTAATAGTTTAACACCATCTGCTCTAATTCGCTTACGAAAAAGTAATTCAAGCAGATCTAAATGCATATTCCCAGGAAACTGATTGAGATCAATCTAACGATTGGTATGGAGATGCAGTTTGGACGTTTCACTGGTAAAACCTGAAGAATTATAATTCCTGATTGACAGTGATGATGGTCTATTTTGAAATTAGCCTGTTTGAGGGTATTAAAAATATTACATTTTATTTAAACAATATATGTGGGCTTAGGCAAACGTTGCAATTGGAGGATGCATTTTATGCGTATTCTATAATGATAGCCTATTCAAATGGCTACATCTTTTATTTAGGAAATTATAACGTTGTTAAAAAATATACATTGCACACCCTCAACTAAAACAAAAGCACCACACCACTGTGTGTGTGTGCGTGCGTGTGCGTGTGTGTGTGTGTGTGTGCATATGTAAACGTGTATGTATTATATATTTAGATTTTCTATGTGTCTATGGATGCTGTCAACCATTTCAAAGCTGCAGGGCTTGGAGGTGCACTTGGGTTAGGGAGATGACTGAACAGCCAGCCCCCTCCCACTATGCCCTACTAAGCCTCTGTGTGTTACGGCTGTCGTAGAGAGGGGACCAAAGCGCAGCGTGGTAAGTGTTCATATTATTTATTAAACAATGAAACACTATAACAAAGAAACAAAACGAAAAGCCAAAACAGTAGCCCCCACACCACCCGCTGATCCCCCCGCTTCTGTGTCGCCGGAGGAACCAGACCGTGGTTCATCGCCGGAGGCTCTGAACTGCTGACCGCCGCTGAAGACTCCGGGCTGCAGGCCGCCGCTGAAGACTCCGGGCTGCAGGCCGCTGCTGAAGACTCCGGGCTGCAGGCCATCGCTGGAGGCTCCGGACTGCAGGCCGTCTCAGGAGGCTCCGGACTGGGGAGCGTCGCTGGAGGCTCCGGACTGGGGAGCGTCGCTGGAGGCTCCGGACAGGGGACCGTCGCTGCAGGCTCCGGACCGGGGACCGTCACTGCAGGCTCCGTGCCATGGATCGTCACTACAGGTTCCGCGCCATGGATCATCACTGGAGGCTTCTTGCCATGGATCATCTCTACAGGCTCCGGGCCATGGATCATCCCTACAGGCTTCTTGCCATGGATTATCTCTACATGCTCCAGGCCATGGATTATCACTGGAGGCTTTGTGCCATGGATCATCTCTACAGGCTCCGGGCCATGGATCATCCCTACAGGCTTCTTGCCATCGATTATCCCTACAGGCTCCGGGCCATGGATTATCACTGGAGGCGTCGTGCCATGGATCATCCCTACAGGCTCTGGGCCATGGATCATCACTGGAGGCTTCGTGCCATGGATCATCCCTACAGGCTCCGGGCCATGGATCATCCCTACAGGCTCCGGGCCATGGATCATCACTGGAGGCTTCGTGCCATGGATTATCACTGGAGGCTTCCTACGTGGAGCTGGAACCGGTCTCACCGGACTGAGGAGACGCACAGGAGACTGGGTGCGCAGAGCAGGGTATACTGGGCTGTGGAGGCGCACTGGAGGTCTGGAGCTTAGAGATGGCACAACCCGTCCTGGCTGGGTGTTTAATTTAGCCCGGCAAGGGTGGAGCGCTGGCACAGGATGAACTGGGCTGTGCTGGTGAACGGGGCGGTACCGTGCGTAGAGCTGGCGCACGGTACCCTGGGCCGAAGAGACACACTGGAGACCAGGAACGCTGAGCCGGCACACTTCTTCCTGGGTGACGGCCAACTCTAGCACGGCAACTGTGAGGAGCTTGCACCGAGCGCACCGGGCTGTGAGTGCGCACTGGCGACACAGTGCGCATCACCGCATAACACGGTGTCCCCCCCCCCCCAAATGTTTTTGCTGCTGCCTCTCAGGCTTCCGTTGTTGCCGTGCTTGTTCCTCATAGTATCGCTGTTCCGCTTTCGCTGCCTCTATCTCCTCTTGCGGACGGCGATACTCCCCAGGCCTCGTCCAGGGTCCTGCCCCATCCAGGATTTCCTCCCAGGTCCAGTCCTCCTGACCATGCTGCTTGGTCCTTTGGTGGTGGGTAGTTCTGTTATGGCTGTCGTAGAGAGGGGACCAAAGCGCAGCGTGGTAAGTGTTCATTATATTTATTAAACAATGAAACACTATAACAAAGAAACAAAACGAAAAGCCAAAACAGTTCCGTCAGGTAACTAATACAAAACAGAAAATAACTACCCACAAAACACAGGTGGGAAAAGGCTGCCTAAGTATGATTCCTAATCAGAGACAACAATAGGCAGCTGCCTCTGATTAGGAACCATACTCAGCCCAACACAAAGAAATACAAAACATAGAATGCCCACCCCACACACTGACCTAACAAAACAGAGAAATAAACCATCTCTCAGGTCAGGGCGTGACACTGTGTCCCCCTCAAACCCCTGGGTCCGCCGGTGGTCTCGCCCAGTCCACCTGCTTTCCCCACACCTGGGCTGCATGGATCACAAGGCTCCCCTCCCTCTCTCTCTGCCCCAACTCACCTGGAGGAGGGGGAACCCAGGGGAGATCCACATAGAGAAAGGATAACGCCCAAGTACTATAAATCCTATTGAACCAGGGTTTCCTCTCCAAGCATAGTAGTTAATACAGATAAAACTGAACTAAAGCTTAGTGCTCCATCATAGTGAATGACACAGAAGCAGAGTTGCTGCTTTTTCTGCATAGCAAATAATTATGAAGCAGTGTTTAATTGTTCATCATCAATCAGTCATTGTTCCAACAAAGCAAATATCCCTCTGATGTATTCATAAATATGTATGATTCCCTACCAACCTGCTTTGTCTCTGGTTTACATTTGGATCCAAATGGAACACATAGGATTAAAGAAATCAGTATTAATTAACACACATTCTTCATTGAACATATTCATGTTTATGCTGTCTCCTACCCTCTTATTCTGCTTCCCTAAACACATAAAAATTGCATATTTATGGTAGAGTACAGTGTGTTTCTGTTCACATCAAATCTGTTCCTGTTTATGTACAGAATGTTTACATCCCTAAGGGGCTAGTTGATTCTCAACACCTCTGATGTGAAGAGTGCCCGAGGTGTGGTAGTTGTATCACGCGCTGCCCTATTATGCTCACGTATGTCTCAGTGCCTTAGGGAGTGGAGAGAGATGAACCTTGGGATTCAGAGAGCAGGCCTAGGTCAAAGATATGTTTCTCTCCGAGTCTCTGTTTCCAGAGGAAGCTTGGTCAGATTAAGTAAAAGAGGAGAGGAAGAATAGAAAGAAATATATAATTTCATCTTCACAGTCATGGTTGGAAGCACTGGATCAAGTGAGAACGCTGTCACAGTCCAACTTGGGTGAGACAACTCAGTCCAGGTCCCAAATTGAAATTTTAGCAGTGCTGATATGAAACCCTTCACTACGACATTTTCAGAAGATTTCATGGCATGGACTGTGGTCAGCGGGACACACACTGTAGCAGTGGGCAGAATGTGAGATAGCAGAGAGATGATGACAGAGTGAACAGAGTTTAAACACAAAGTGCAAGCAATTGAACAGTCAGTAAAACAGTTTATTTGATAATCTTTTAAAACAGTCAAGGTCACCTTCCATAACTATACAAAACAGGGGTAAAATGTGTTAATGTGAGTGTTTTTGTGGTTTGCTCTTAGAGCTGTACTTTTGAAAGTGGGTCAGAGGCAGATCCAATGTGGAGCTGGGACACTGCTGAGAGCCTGAAACCAAATGAGGTGTAAAATACAAGCAAATGAGCTTGAGATGTAGTAAGCCAGAGTCTCCACACGTCCTGCCTCCCCTCACACACACGCCGTGTGCAAGCAAACATGCGCACATATGCGCGCACAAACACACACACACACACACACACACACACACACACACACACACACACACACACACACACACACACACACCTCCATCCCAACAGTGTACCCAACAGTGATTACTCTCCCTCTCTAGTCTATCAGGGAAAAGGGGGTTCCAAGGGGTGTAACAGTGGGAGGAGAAACAGGTGTGGAGGTGGTAAAAGAGGAGGAGGTGGAGGAGCAGGAGGCAGCAGCTGGCTATTACCTGACAGAGAGAGAGGGACAGTAAGAGTGAGAGATAGAGCTGAATGTGGAAGTTCACAGATCCTAAAAGAATTTGAAAACAAACCGAATTTTGATAAACTCCCATATCTACTGGGTGAAATACCACAGTGTGCCATCACAGCAGCAATATTTGTGACCTGTTGCCACAAGAAAAGGGCAACCAGTGAAGAACAAACACCATTGTAAATACAACCCATAATTATGTTTATTTATTTTCCTTTTTGTACTTTCACTGTTTGTACATTGTTACAACACTGTATGTATAACATAATATGACATTTGAAATGTCTTTATTATTTTGGAAGTTCTGTGTAATGTTTCATGTTCATTTTTATTGTTATTGTTTTAATTATCTACTTTACTTGCTTTGGCAATGTTAACATATGTTTTCCATGCCAATAAAGCCCTTGAATTGATTTGAATTGACAGAAGGAGAGAGGGAGAGAGAGACAGAGATGCATTCCACATTCAGCTCCAGTGAAAGCAGCCACATCCAGACAGGCAGGCAGTGTCGCAGCAGCATAATTCTGCAAGAGAGTTCATTACGGAATGACATTGACTCGGGCTGATTTGCTGAGACTAATCAGATTGCAAAATGAGACATATGCATTGTTTCCCTCTCTATTCCCCCCCGCGCAATGACATATTAACTCACCCTGTATGGCAGCCCCTTAAATTGCATGCGCCGCTCACACAAAAGGCCCAGCAAATGTGTCATTACCTCCCTTTAATCTGAACCATTTCCCGGGCTGACAAACTGTTCTCCTGAAAACCTGCTCTTACCTGGAGCAGAGACTGCTGATCTGAGGGATCTCAAATGGGAACAGAATGAAAATCCTGTTTGAGAGACATATGATGAGGCAGAGCTTACAATTTCACGCCCACCTCAGCTTCATTCACTCTGTCTTCTGATGATGAGCATGTGTTTTCTCCTGTAATGTGATAGTTACTTCGAAGTGATGCAGAGTGATGCCTTTGACATATATTTTCTTTTATTATCAGTGGTGTTAAAAAATACTGTAAAGTACTACTAACCTAGTTTTTGGGGAGTATCCGTACTTTACTATTTAAACTCAACAAAAAAAGAAACGTCCCTTTTTCAGGACCCTGTCTAAAAAGATAATTCGTAAAATTCAAAATAACTTCACAGATCTTTATTGTAAAGGGTTTAAACACTGTTTCCCATGCTTGTTCAATGAACCATAAACAATTAATGAACATGCACCTGTTGAACGGACATTAAGACACTAACAGCTTACAGACGGTAGGCAATTAAGGTCACAGTTATGAAAACTTAGGACACTAAAGAGGCCTTTCTACTGACACTGAAAAACACCAAAAGAAAGATGCCCAGGGTCCCTGCTCATCTGCGTGAACGTGCCTTAGGCATGCTGCAAGGAGGCATGAGGACTGCAGATATGGCCAGGGCAATAAATTGCAATGTCTGTACTGTGAGACGCCTAAGACAGGGAGACTTCTACAGGGAGACAGGACAGCTGATCGTCCTCGCAGTGGCAGATCACATGTAACAACACATGCACAGGATCGGTATATCTGAACATGACACCTGCGGGACAGGTACAGGATGGCAACAACAACTGCCCGAGTTACACCAGGAACGCACAATCCCTCCATCAGTCCTCACCAGACATCACCGGCTACAACATCGCCTATGGGCACAAACACACCGTCACTGGACCAGACAGGACTGGCAAAAAGTTCTCTTCACTGACGAGTCGTGGTTTTGTCTCACCAGGGGTGATGGTCGCATTCGCGTTTATCGTCGAAGGAATGCGTGTTACACCGAGGCCTGTATTCTGGAGCGGAATCGATTTGGAGGTGGAAGGTCCGTCATGGTCTGGGGCGGTGTGACACAGCATCATTGGAATGAGCTTGTTGTCATTGCAGGCAATCTCAACGCTGTGCGTTACAGGGAAGACATCCTCCTCCCTCATGTGGTACCCTTCCTGCAGGCTCATCCTGACATGACCCTCCAGCATGACAATGCCTCCAGCCATGCTGCTCGTTCTGTGCGTGATTTCCTGCAAGACAGGAATGTCAGTGTTCTGCCATGGCCAGCAAAGAGCCCCCCGGATCTCAATCCCATTAAGCATGTCTGGGACCTGTTAGATCGGAGGGTGAGGGCTAGGGCCATTACCCCCAGAAATGTCCGGGAACTTGCAGGTGCCTTGATGGAAGAGTGGGGTAACATCTCACAGCAAGAACTGGCAAATCTGATGCTGTCCATGAGGAGGAGGTGCACTGCAGTACTTAATGCAGCTGGTGGCCACACCAGATACTGACTGTTACTTTTGATTTTGACCCCCCCCTTTGTTCATGGACACATTATTCAATTTCTGTTAGTCACATGTCTGTGGAACTTGTTCAGTTTATTTCTCAGTTGTTGAATCTTGTTATGTTCATACAAATATTTACACGTGTTCAGTTTATATGTTTGACAACTTTTACTTTTACTCCACTACATTCCTAAAGAACATCATTGACTTTTTGCTCCCAAACATTTTCCTAAACACCAAAAAGTACTCATTACATTTTGAATGATGAGGCAGGAAAGAATTGTGGTCCAAATCACACGCCTATCAATCAGTATAATGCGTTATCATCCCTACTGCATCTGATTTGCCAGACTCACTAAACACAAATACTGCATTTGTAAATTATGTCTGAGTGTTGGCATGTGCCCCTGTCTGCCCTAAATGTTTTTATGTTTAGCATTTACTTTAACTTGTACTTGAGAATTTAATGCTTTTTCCAACACTGTACTTAAGTACATTTAAAACCAGATATTTTTACACTTTTACTGAAGTACTATTTAACTGAGTGACTTTTACTTTTACTTTTACTACTTTTACAAATTTTTTATTAAGGTATCTTTACTTCTACTCAAATATGAAAATTGACTACTTTTTCCACCACTGAAAAAAAAAATTTTGTCGTGATATTGACAGCTGATGAAGGGGACGATGTAACTTGACTGGTGCTGGTGTAATGGTTGGCATAATAGTTGATGTAGTGGTTTAGGTATGGAAACCACACTTCATGATAGGACTGGGGGGGAATTACCATGTGGTTAATTAGTACCTGTTAAGCAAACTGCATCTTAACACCCTGTCTGTTTAATAGTGCATGATTTAATTTGAATGGTAATGGTGCCTTTGAGGACCCTTTGTATCTATGGTAAGGGTTCTTGCTGGAGTTGGGAGAAGGAATGGGCAATGCCAGGCCAGCTACTGTAACTCCCATATTAATGTACCTCATTTGACTTTGAGTCCTCATTAACCAGGTTGATGAATTGTATGGACAGAGCACTATGCTCTTTATGCTCTATGTTGATTGGGGTGATGGGTCTTTGGAGCATGTGTTAGTGTGTTAGCGTGCTAGATCCCTCCTGGAGATCGCTAGCCATTGGGGTGGGTGCCTGACCTTGGCAACTGACCTTGGCACCTCTGAAGCACTCAAGCGTCGACCCATAGCAGCAAGGTGTGTGTGCGTGTGTCTCTCTCTCTCTGTGTGTGTGTGTGTGTGTGTGTGTGTGTGTGTGTGTGTGTGTGTGGTGTGAAGGTGCTCTAAGAGGATGTTAGAAAAGCAAAAATGAGAGGTTCACACATAAACACTTCCTTCAAGGGCATCTCTGTAGTGCACTCCAACCAGTTCTCCTCGGCTGGTGTGTGTTCCCTCTCAATAACAAGTATTCCAGTGCTGACTACAGTCAACCATACACAATATGGCACACGTCAAACCAACACAAAACATTAGCCTAAATTGAAAGGAGAAGAGGAGAAGAGGGATAAGGAGCAACAATTACCCCAATAGACCCAGAGGGAAGTCCCATCCTTTCACTTGTTCTGTCTACATCAACCAATCAATTAAGATCATAATGATCCCAGCAAGTCTTCAAAGCCTCATTGTACATTCTCCATTGGAGAACCATCCTACCAACTGACAAAATATACTACGTTAGGGAAGAGGGGAGAAAAATATTAAAATGTTATTTGTGTCAATTGATCTCAGCTGGCTAAATTGACTTAATGCCACAAAGATTCTCGTCACCATTAATCTGGTGTGTTTTAAACAGTAGAGGTAAGTGGGTAAAATCACTGGAAAAGCTAAGCCATATTACAACCTATGTTGTGATAATTGCGTTGTTTTCTCTATAACCCATTTGCTCATATGCAACCGTGATATACAATCAGACTGAGACAACAACAAGACAACAGTCACACAGTGGCAGAATAAATTTAACCACACATACGTTTGTTTCATCACAAAACCGGAGAGTAACATCTGTCCGCTGAAGGCCACAAAACAGATATTGCATGTAAGAAACAGTTACGTGACCTATAACATGGTCAAGCAAGTTAATGCTTGATTTAGAACCACAGAGAGACAGCACAAAGCAAGTCAGCACAAAGAAAACAAGAGTACTGCCTCTGCTATTCCAGGACCATTTCAAATTAAACATTTAAACATCCTCAAATCAACTAGGCTATATATGATGAGTCTAATACAGTGAAAACAAATGTAATGATACTAAAAACAATTAAGTCCAATCAACGTTGCTAAATGTCATGTGGCTGTCCATGGTACTGATTTCTGTGTGTGTGAGTGTGTGTGTGTGTCTGTGAATGTCATACAGTAGTACACTTTTTTAGTTTGGGATGTCCTAGATTAGGATATCTAGCTAAAATGCTTGCTAGCCTAACTTCATTGCATCGGCAACAATGAGCCAGCGATGTTAGCGAGCAAGTTAACGTGATCCTACTACATCTAGGCTACGTATTGAACTTCAATCGTCTCAGGCCAGTGACACAACGTATGAATTTATGGTTAGATCAGCATCACCGTTATAATCATTGAAATGTGAAATTAATAATTGAAATGTGAAATTAATCATTGAAATGTGAAATTAATGTAGGACAATAGTAACATTAAATCTGGTAAAAGATCATTCAAACAAAAAAACATGCGTTTTCTATTATTATTTATTTTCATCTGCTTTGAAATGCAAGAGAAAGGCCATAATAGGGATGTATTATAAGGACACAAGGCGAGACCCAAACGCAGACACAGGAGGCAGATGGTTGAGCTCCGATATTTATTATACCAAAAGGGGTAGGCAAAAGGCAGGTCGGGGACAGGTTCATAAACCAGGTCAGAGTCCAAATAGTATTAGGCGAATACTGCGTCAGGACAGGCAAAGGTCAAAACCAGGAGGGCTAGAAAAAACAGAGACTGGGAAAAATAGGAGCTAGGAGAACCGCTGGTTGACTTGGAAAAACAAGACGAACTGGCACAGATAAACAGGAAACACAGGGATAAATACACCGGGGACTAATGGGGAAAACAGAAGACACCTGGAGGTGGGTGGAGACAATCACAAAGACAGGTGAAACAGATCTTGGCATGACATGCATCACTTCCGGCAGTGATTGGGAGTCCCATAGAGCGGCACGCAATTGGCCCAGCGTCGTCTGAGTTTGACTTGCCGAGTTAACACACCTGATATGATATACTTTGTTGTCCGCGAGGGGAAATTTGACTTGGTCATCAGAGAGTGTTGCTGTTAGGCCGGTATGCAAATTTGAGTGGGTGCCAGGGTGTCTGGGATGATGGTGCTGATGTGAGCCATGACCAGCCTTTCAAAGCATTTCATGGCTACAAATGTGAGTACTATGGGGCGATAGATGTTTAGACAGGTTACCTTTACATTCTTGGACACAGGGACTATGGTGGTCTGCTTGAAACATGTAGGTATTACAGACTGGGTCAGGGAGAGGTTGAGAAGGTAAGTGAAGATTCTTGCCAGCTGGTCCGTGCATGCTCTGAGTACGCATCCTGGTACTTCGTCTCACCCTGCTGCCTTATGAATGTTAACCCTTTTAAAGGTATTTCTTACATCAGCTACGGAGAGCGTGATCACACAGTCATCCGGAACAGCTGGTGCTCTCATGAATGGTTCAGTGTTGCTAGCCTCGAAGCATGCACAGAAGGCATTCAGCTCATTTGGTAGGCTTGCAGTTAAGTTTCCCTTTGTAATCCGTGATGATTTGCAAGCCCTACCAAATCCAACAGTGTCAGAGCCAGTGTAGTAGGATTTGATCTAAGTCCTGTATTGACGCTTTGCCTGCTTGATGGTTTGTCGGAAGGCGTAGCGAGATTTCTTGTAAGCATCAGGATTAGTGTCCCGCTCCTTGAAAGCGGCAGCTATAGCTTTTATCTCAGTGCAAATGTTGCCTGTAATCCATTTCTTCTGGTTGGGATATGTACTTACGGTCACCCCTCACTGCCATCGGATTAATCCCAGAACATATCCCAGTGTCTGGTAGCGAAAATAGTCCTGTAGCTTAGCATCTGCTTCATCAGACCACTTGAGGGCACCACCAGTACTTCCTGTTTGAATTTTCGATTGTAAGCAGGAATCAGGAAGCTAGAGTTATGTTCAGATTTGCCAAATGGAGGGTGAGGGAGAGCTTTGTATGTGTCTCTGTGTGTGGAGTAAAGGAGCGCTGCCTCTGGGTGAGCATTTTCTTGTTTGCTTATGGCCCTATACAGCTCATTGAGAGCGGTCGTAGTCTCAGCATCGGCTTGTGTTGGTAAATAGACAGCTCCGAAAAATATTGATGAAAACTCTCTTGATAAATAGTATGGTCTACAGCTTACCAATAGGTATTCTAACTCAGGCGATCAGAACCTCAAGACTTCCGTAATATTAGAGATTGCGTACCAGCCGTTGTTAACAAAGAGACACACATACCCCCCCCGAGTTTGCCCGACGCTGTCGTTCTGTCCTGCCAATGTATAGTACAACCAGCTAGATTTATATTTTCCATGTCCTTGTTCAGCCACGACATAGGCAGTAGCGATGTGTGGGTAAAATTACCCAGAAAGCCAAGCCAGGAAAAAAAAGCCAAACTATAATCTATGTGTTGTGATAATTGCGTTGTTTGCTCTAGAACCTGTTAGTTCATATGTTTGACACCATGACATATAGGCCTAAAGGCCAGTTTACACTTGGTATAACAACATGTCTGCATGTCTATAGACCAGTGGAGGCTGCTGAGAGGAGTACGGCTCAAAACAGATGCAAACCTTGTGTTTGATGTATTTGATACCATTCAACCAATTTCGCTCCAGCCATTACCACGAGCCCATTCTCTCTAATTAAAGTGCCACCAACTTCCTGTGCTGTAGACCGTCGCTGAGACTGTCAGTTTCCTTGTCACACAGACCTGAAAAAAGTTTAAGTCTCTGCGACTGTCGCAATGTCTGTTGTCGTGGTTACCGGACTACCACAGCAACTAGAACAATTTCTCCTGCGACAACTAAGTCATTTTCTGTAAGCTCGCCATAACCTTGCAAATAATAATGTTGTTCTGTGTTTATTTTCCTGTAATAATGAATATAAAGTAACCTAAGACATTGTCAGCTATCCTCTGGTCATTATTTGAACTGGCTAGCCAGCTAGCTATTTAGCTAGGTAACTAGCAACGAACCAAAACATGGTTTAGAAAACTACATTTATACTGAACAAAAATAAAAACGCAACATGTAAAGTGTTGGTTTCATGAGCTGAAATAAAAGATCACAGACATTTTCTATATGCACAAAAAGCGTATTTCTCTCAAATTGTGTGCACAAATTTGTTTACATCCCTGTTAATGAGCATTTCTCCTTTGCCAAGATCATCCATCCACCTGACAGGTGTGGCATATCAACAAGCTGATTAAACAGCATGATCATTACACAGGTGCCCCTTGTGCTGGGGACAATAAAAGTTCACTCTAAAATGTGCAGTTTTGTCACACAACACAATGCCATAGATGTCTCAAGTTTTGAGAAAGTGTGCAATTGGCATGCTGACTACTGGAATGTCCACCAGAGCTTTTGCCAGAGAATTCAATGGTCATTTCGCTACCATAAGTCACCTCCAACATTGTTTTAGAGAATTTTGCATTATGCCCAACCGGCCTCACAACAGCAGACCACATTTAACCACGCCATGCCAGCCCAGGACCTCACGATCTGTCTTCTTCACCTGCTGGATTGTCTGAGGGTTGGGGTTGCAGGATGCTGAGGAGTATTTCTGTCTGTAATAAAGCCCTTTTGTGGGGAAAAAACTCATTCTGATGCCCTCTCAGGCCCACCCATGGCTGCGCCCCTGCCCAGTCATGTGAAATCCATAGATTAGGGCATAGTGAATTCATTTCAATTGACTGATTTCCTTATATGAACTGTAACTCAGCAAAATCTTTGAAATTGTTGCAAGTTGC
This sequence comes from Salmo trutta, assembly GCF_901001165.1. Lineage (NCBI taxonomy): Eukaryota > Metazoa > Chordata > Actinopteri > Salmoniformes > Salmonidae > Salmo > Salmo trutta. The sequence continues at coordinate 35,520,727 of NC_042963.1, forward strand.
ATTTATATTTTGGTTCAGTATACATCTAGCTACATGTTGAACTTCCATCCTCTCAGGCCAGGAGCACAATGTATGAATTTATGATTGGATCAGAATCGCTGCTTTAATCATTGGATCAGAATCGCTGCTTTAATCAATCAGTATTAATTAAAACCACAAGTCCAAATCCCTATATCCAGCCATGGCTGATTTAGGAAAGGGACGATTTTAGCTAGCTCGCTAGCCATCAGAGGACAACTACACAACTAAATGCAACAATTAAACTTTTCTGTCAATGACGTGCGGCTTCTGATGTGATGTGATTGGTGTGAAGCCAAATCCAAACTGGCTTCCCTTGACACTTTTTTTGGTGTACCAGGACCATTCACAGCTGTGCTCACTCAGTTTAGCTCAACACTGATTGGCTATTATTTTGCATGCTGGCTTCCCCTGCATTCAATGTACCCATGAATACATGTCACTGATCATAGGATATTACAGTTCTTTAGATCACGTTGATAGGATAGTCTTGAACGGAGCTCGTCCAGTTTATCTCCAGTGATTTCACATTCGTCAATAGAACGGAGTGTAGAAGCGGTTTTTCAATTGCCAACATTGTCTCGTCAGGTATCCTGCACGCCTGCCTCTATAACACCGCCTCTTCCTTCCTTCTTCAAGTGTCGGGTATTTGGCCTGGTCCAGGATGAGCAGTATGTAATTCGCCTCCAACTCATTGAAGTAGTAATCCTCATCCAAATTGAGAATAGTGATCGCTGTTCTGATGTCCAGAAGTTATTTTCGGTCATAGGAAATGATGGCAGAAACATTATGTACAAAAAAGGTTATGCAGCTACAAAAACACACAAAATAGCACAATTGATAAGGAGCCTTTAAAACGGCTGCTATTCCCTCAAGCGACATTTCTTTTTAGAGATATATATAGAGATATCTCCCATTCCCCCCTCTCTCTCTATCTTTCTCTTTTAGTTCCCTGTCTCTCCGAATCTCTCTCACACATGCACATAGGAACACACACACACATACACCGCTATCTTTGTTTCATATAGACTCATGCTTCTGAATGTGATACACATTCATACATTCTATTCTGAATTAATCGGAATGCTTACTATTGCGTAAAGACAATACTGACTGAGTTTCATTTTGACAGTATAGAGAATCCCATAATTAGGGTTACAATTCAACAAATTCCCTGGTTTTCCCGAAATCCCAGTTGGATGATTCCCGGAATCAGGATGAAATAAGCAGTAAGTATGGAATATTTCAACTAGAATTTTTTGAAATCCAGGGAATTTGTTGAATTGCAACCCTAATTATGGGATTCTCTATACTGTCAAAGTGAAGTTAACACACCTGATACATTCCCAGAATTTTTTTACACAACCCATAATGCTTTCTAAGCTTGCTTTGAATTGAGGAATCATCTACAATGAGAACAATACAAGCTATCACCATGAGCAGTCTCATTTTGCATTACATAATTACCAATTAATAATTATTAATTAAGTCCTAGCAGTTATACAGTTTTTATTTCCATACATGGTGGCTGTCTGAACAGAAAGACGTTGGTCCACAAAGTCGTCTTCAGACTTGTTGTTACAACAGTAACCAGCAGAGGGAATCAAAGTACCATCATTCTCATCAGCAGAAGCTCATGGAGACCCATTGTCTAATGCTACTATACATACATGTAATGAAGTGTGTGTCCCATCCTTATCTTCTATCTAGCCTGTATTCTATCCAGTAGTGTATTCTATTCTCAGATGAGGATGTGTTTATGCATTGGTTTATTCTAACTACGTTGAGAAATCCTTAAGTGATGAGACGTTTGTAGAAGGAGCACTGTTTTCTTTTGGAAGAGGGATGGCTGCTATGAAGCTTCATCTCAGAGAAGCCTGGATAGCGCTCTCTCTCTCATTCTCTCTCTCTCTCTTCCTCTTTTCTCTCTCTACTCTTCATCCTTGCTTTCTCACATTCAAATAGTATCTCGATCCTAGGACATTGCATTGTCAGCATCATCATAGGTTATATGAATGCACCTGTGGCTTTATCAGTGAGACGAGACGGCTAGGGTTGGTTGGTACTCCCCTGTCGTTGGCCGAGGAGCCCAAGTAGTGTACTTCCTTGTAATGATTTATTAATTCAATCAATTAATCATTCATCATTTACACAATCATTCAGGGAACGACCGTTTAGAAATATACATCTTGGCTTTGCCTCACTGCATTGCAACCTTCTAATGTATTACAATGTTACCAAGTAGGCAGATGTAGAATGGAAGGAATACACGCAAACAATGTAAAAAAATATCTGGTCGCTCAAACTAGCATATCTGTGACGACCCATATGACGACCCATATATAGCGTATATGCATTGTCTCTTTTTGATAACCATGTCACCACTATAAATCCAGTTCCTTCATATCACATGCTCTGCTGAGCCTTGCATATGAGCTGATTCGTATTGCTTCGACAGACTACTTAGCTCTAAATGCCAACCAGCTAACGGGGAGGAGTGAAGCAGGCGAGCAGGTGGAGGAGGGGGGAGTGGTGTTCCATCTGCCCATCGTAATGGAGTCGTTGAGTCTTCTGATTTTTGCTTTCCAGGCACTGTCACTGCTCTTTACACCTAAAACCTCCTGAAGAGCCCGTCCGGCGCACTGGTCAGTTTCCTGGCAGTGGCTAACGAGTTACGACAGGTGCCAATGTCCATCATATCAATGTGGTGAGATGCGTGGTGGTGCTGCTGTAAGCTAACATGTCAGCCCCCCATGCCTCCCCAGGACACCCTCCAACCCCTTGGGACTAAAGACAAGCTGACTAACAATTTTGTGTTGACAGGTTAAAAGGGAGTGTTTGAAGTAATGATCTGTGTTGTTAGTGTTGGATGGCATTACGCTGTGTTTCATGTCTTCAGTATAAACATCTATGGCATTTGAATAAGACAATTTAATTGTCTCTAGTCTTGCTCCAAGTGTAGTTTACTTCTCTAACACAATCAAGTATATGCAAGACATGTTTCAGGGTACAGAGTAGAGAGTAAATTGATCAATTGATGAACACTCTGCCATACAGTCAAGAGACATCTTTCACATCAGAGCCAGAACACATTCTTCAGATTCATTGTGTTTTATCAGCTAAATTCTGAATGGTTATCTCCCCATTCTGTTTCTCTCCCTGCAGTTGGTGCCAGAAGGTGGAATACTCATTAAGTCTCATTGATGAGAAAAATGCAAGGTTCATGCTATTTTACATTTCACAAGCTTGTTTGATGTTTTCATTTCCTCCCTCTCTCGTTCTTTCTCTCTCCCTCTCTCTTACCCTGGCTCTTTCTCTCTCTCTCTTTTTTTCAACAGCCCAGAGAGCAATACGGAGGCTTAAAACAGGCTCTGCATGGGATAGATAGCACAAGGCATTAGCGGCCATTTCACGCTGGCACTTTGGTGGCCGAGCGGGGCAAGGGGAGAGCGGGTGCAGTCTGGGCGCGAGTCGGAGAGAACCCGAGGGCCACTGTGGGCCCCGGAGACACTCTGTAATTGTCCTGCTCTGAAGTGCAGGTAGGTGTGCAAATTACCAAATGTGGCGTGTAAGACCATTTCAGCCAGCTCAATCACTGTCGTGCATTTCCAAGTTGTGAACGAGCAGCTGCATTTTGAACCCATTTTGTGGTGCGGTGAATAGGGAGCGCATTTGCAGTCCAATGAATGAATTAAATATATCTTTCTATTATTGGTGAGTTTCTAACAAGGTGGAAGTCTATATATACAGTATAGTACATAAGGGATTCATCACATTATACGAGGTCTATTTTGCATATAGCAGTGAAGCTCGAGAATGAGGAATATCATTTTGAGAATCATTTTTAATAATGTAATTTGTCCTTGGCAGAAAGGCGTGGTAAAAGTCTTCCCCTACAGGCAGTGATCCATGCTGCACCTCCTTCCACCCCTCTACTCTCCCCTTACCCCCCTCCCTCCACTCTACTCCACTCTCCAAATATTTATCGGACAAATTTCTTCCTTTGATGTATTGCATTTATATACTGAAAGAAAGTGACAAAGCGTCACCAACTTGAAGGATTGCAGGGTGACCTGGGATTGCCGCGGGGTGGGCAGAAAATACCACCTGACGTCCCTAAGGCTTCCACCACGGCCACTGCCATGGCCGCTACAGGGAGTGTCGTGCTGGGCCAGACCAGGGACAAATGAAAACTGACCCTCAGTTGTTTGACAGAGACCTGGCACTGCAGCCATGGGAGTAGAACCAAACGAATGGATTTGAGGAGAGGAGGAGAGGGATGTAGGTGAGTGAGTCTGGCATGGAGTCCTGTGACTTCTCTCTGACCTCCCCCAGTCTTCTGTGTGGACCCAAGCCAGTCTGAGGGTGAGCTCCAGGGCAGGTATGAGGGTGTGTGCCAGGGTGTGTGGGGTTCCAGGGCTGTGGGGTCCTGTGGGGTTCTGTGAGCTGTCATTCAAGGGGTCAGGGTCAGGAGGAAAGTGTTTACTGGGGAGGGTCCAGTGTGAAGGCCTCACACTGAGGAGCTGGAGGATTGCCACAGTCCTTTTAGACACAGTGGGAACTGTGTTAGAAATACAGTAGCAGAGAAGATTATGCCACCATACTGCAATACTCTCCTTTAAAGGTACTCAAAAGAGGTATCTTACAAAAAATGTATTTAAAGCTAGAATCATTAGGCCTAATTGGTGAAACTGGCACATAACAAAGAAGTTACTGCAAACAACAAACACTGCTTTTTCCCTCAGACAGCATTGCACGAGCAATAGAACCGCACTATATGTACTGCATTTCTTTTTTTACCACGCTGCCGGAACATCCTCTCCTCCGTTTCGCCCCCGTTTCATGAACAAATCAAAACAAATAACAAAGGCACTGGGGCAAACAGTGCAGATTCCAACTTTAAGTCTTAGGACAAGTTGTGGATATTTTCTGATGGAAACTGTATGTGTGGTAGAAAAAGTACCCAATTGTCATACTTAAGTAAAAGTAAAGATATATTAATAGAAAATGACTTGAGTAAAAGTGAAAGTCACCCAGTAAAATATTACTTGAGTAAAAGTCTAAAAGTATTTGGTTTTAAATATCAAAAGTAAATGTTATTGTTAAAATATACTTAAGTGTCAAAAGCAAAAGTATAAATCATTTCAAATTCCTTTTATTAAGCAAACCAGACAGCACAATTTTATTATGTATTTTTTTTATATAGGATTAGCCAGGGGCACACTCCAACACTCAGACGTCATTTACAAACATGATATTTATGTTTAGTGAGTCCACCAGATCAGAGGCAGGAGGGATGACAAGGGATGTTATCTTGATAAGTGTGTGAATTGGACCATTTTCCTATCCTGGTAAGCATTCCAGAGAAACATTTATTTCCTTGTTTTAAACATAATTTACCTTATCTGATTTGAACAAAAATGCTGTCACATCTAGAACTTGCAACATGACCACTCCTTGTCAAATCACATTGGAAAGATGGATGAACAAATACATCTAAGATAACCAAAAAGGGAAAGGAGAAAAAGGAACCCATCCTTGGGCGCCAACATTCCGCCACGAACTGTGGCCCCT